>NW_020955228.1:3295870-3299275 GCF_003031625.1 Empidonax traillii | reverse complement strand
TTTGAGATAGATCATTTCCTTCAGATCTAATTGCCAAAAAAAATCTGTAGGCATAGAGCAGAACTGTTGCTGTTTTAAATCTCCTGTATTTTTCCAACTGCTAAATGTAAGACTTTATGTTTTAGATTTTCATACAGAAAATATACAAGAACTTTGTGGAAAATGTGTCAGGCATGCAGTAAGGTACGCTATGCCAGAAGTATGGTATGTTTCTTCAGATAGTCTTTCTCAGGGATTTCATTTGTGTTGATTCTGGGCTGTATTAACATTGCTTCATTAAAATATTTCCTTTTCTGCTGTCATTTGAGTATTTGTAGAAATACTTCTTATTGGCTAACATCTTTTTTTATTATCACCTTCACGTGAAGGGCCCATTCCAGCTAACATAATAATAGGATATAATGTCAGGAGATTCATAAACCATAAGACCATCATTTCTAAAACACTGCAAACAAGTTATAGGTATGGCAACATAAAACAGAGTGACATCTAGTATTACAAAAGGTGTCACAGAACTGGTGTGTATGGCACTATTCCCTAATTGTCCAGATGTGACAAAAATCTGGGAGATGTATATACTCTATGAAAACGCAGCTTAAAGCATCATCAGAAATAAATCCTGGCCTCAGAGCAATTGTTTAATTTAACATTCTGAAGATGTGATATCATTTTTACCTAATAGTAAAAGATTGAGCTTTGAAGTAACACTTCAGAAAATACTGAATCATTTCCTGATTCAAATATAAATTGACTTCCAAAGTTGTCATTGACTAACTCAGCTCTGGCCACTAATCTGTAAGAGAAACTCCTTATTTTAACAGATTCACAGTGGAAAAAGATACAGCTATAGGGACAAAGTATTTATTTTCCATCATAATATTTTTCAAAATCTTTGACTTCAAAGGCAGAAAGTGTTAATGCATTTTTTGTTGACTTCCCTTGACACAGTGACAATTTCTTTACAGCAGTTTAACCTCTTGGAGCAATATGTAGAAATTTTTTGCTCAAGAATAATAGTAATACTTTGCCATTCTATAATACCTCTTGCTTAATGAACACAAGGCACTTCACACATAAAATGTATACAACTATGGAATGTCTTATACATATTGAAGGATAATGATTTTTTTCCTATTGCTTAGGATCTTCTTCATATTAAGGGAGGAAAAAGCAGACACACAAAATCAGCTCTACATCATCTTGACTCACAGTAGTGTGAGGCTACCTGCTGAATAGTTGTAAAATATCAACAAGACACGATGAAAATTTTCCTGCACTGACATTCACAAAGACCTTGTTTAAAGTTAACAGAAGTAATTAAGAAGAATGTATAAAGGTTGTGATTGTCAAGGCAAATGTGTTTGAATACATCATTGATAAAATATTTTTGTGGTTGCAACAACGGTCTGTGCACCAATTCCACCCAAATTATGATACTTTGTTTAAAGCATCACTTATCCTTCCATCAGCATTCCTTACTCACTCTAATAAATGCAATGGTCCCTATTATCTTGTTGCCAGTCTCCCTCTTTCTTTGTCCTTATTTTACTTTTACTTCTACTTTTTTGAAACATCCATTGAATTAACTGGCTCAGGCCTAGGAAGTCCCCAAAAGCTGATGACTGGAAGAACCACAACACAGCTGTCCTGTCCTTACATTCTTCCCAGTGTTTCTGCTCTTGACTGCTGTCAGAATGGCTGGGATGGACTTTTACTCTGTCCTCAGATGACCATTTTTAAGAGTTGCCCTACTACTAAGCTGGCAGTATGCTTAAGTTACTGTGTTTATCTCTCTCTGCTACCTACTATATGAAGGTAAACATGCACAATTATTTTCAGAGAAGTGTGGACAACTTCCATGACTTTCTCTTCAGTCTCATAAAATGTGTTGCTTACATTAAGCATGATATCTTGAGTCAGATTATGTGAGAATTTTGGCCTGAATTTAAAAGGAGAAGAAAAGAAAACTTCTTGCTCACAAGAGGATGAAGCAAATTGTGAAATTAGGGATCCCCAGGGTTCAACAAGGGAAGTCGAGTCACAGGACTCAGTATTTTTCAAATTATACTAGATTTTAAGCTAGTCTTATGATTCTGGCAATCTCATTTATTGGACTGATTTTAAATAGAGAAAGACCAAAATACTGTCTGGAGCTCCAGATGGCAGATTTTCATTGACTCAGTTGGTATTTGCTCATTTTGAGTGGACCTCTGGATCAATGGTTCACAAAATGTAGAGGCTTGCGGGACCACAGTAAATGATTTGGTGTTAACTCTTCATAACACTTCATGCAGAGTTTTTGGTCAAATTCCTTACAGTAGATGTGTTCAGTGTGACATGGCAAACTGGGCACTTTGAGAACTACCACTTCAGATATTTTAAGCCAGTCTTTATGTTTGCTGTTTACAACAATTGGTAGAAGGATTACAATATTATCCTAAACCAGTGCTGCATTCTATGCTATAATTTCTTATAAGGATTTGCTCTAGCATCTTTCATCATTCTAAAATCCTTGACTCTGCCTCTTGCAGTTTGCTAGGTTATATATAAATAACATCTTCCCATAAAGATCAGGAACCTAAAGTATTGTGCTTTGTCTTGCCTCTTAGGACAGCAAAAAGAAAAGGGGAAAAAGCAGGAAATAAAAACCTAATTATATGCTGATTTGGTAATGTTATTTTTCAGATTAAATGCCACTTTCTGTTACAAAAACTGCAGTAGTTGAAGCTGTCAGTTTTCTGAATGTTTCCACATGAAGCCCTGTCATAGCAAACAGAACACTAGATAGTCAGGCTCCTTAGGGGTCCAGAAAAACTTTGACAGAGGTTTAACAGCCCTTGAAATTATATCCCCAAACCTTGGAAAGCCTGCTGGTTCAGTGGGAAAAGACATAAGCTGACCAAGTTATAAATAAACTCTTTTATCACAGGCAATGGTGTCTTGGTGACTTCAAAGGCCAAGTAAAAAAACTGGTTTCTCTGAAGTCGCATAGACAGTAAGAACTTTATTGTGCTGGACAGGCGAATCCTGGTCCAGAGCTGCAATTTGATAATACTAATTTTTTTTTTTTTATTTCCCCTTTCTTGTCCTGTTTTGATATCGTCATCTGAACTTCTGGTAAACTGAGATCAGAAAACTTTCCATCTATATTTGATGTCAAATCAAGACGTGTGGATTTAACGCTTTGATTTCCTGCACAGACTTTCTCTAATCTTGGTGCCAACACTATAAACATTTTAAATGTAATGAAAAACAAATCTACAATTACATACAGAACTATTCACTGTCATCACTCCTTCTGCAGGTGAAAATGAAAGGATGTTCCTGTGTGCACTTTGTCTTTTTCCATCTGTTCCAATGTAAACCACTGTTATGTATTAAAAAAATAAAAAAAATAAAAAATAA
>NW_020955228.1:3247313-3295340 GCF_003031625.1 Empidonax traillii | reverse complement strand
AAAAAAAAAAAAAGTCCTGTAAACTGTCCTGGACCCCTTATCTTAAATGATAACTAATGTGTGATCCAAGCAGGATGAAAACTAGAGCACTTCAGAACGACAAAATAACAGAGGACCCAAAACCACATAATTTTTGCACAGCTTAGCTCTGCTAGTAGTACCCTGCTCATGCTAAAAATATTCCACTGTGGACATTTGCCTTTTAAAGGCCTAAATATATGTTTGGTTTTCCTTTCCAGGGAGATTCTACTGGTAGTCATAAGCAACTTTCATGAGACACAACAGTAAGAATGAAAAAAGGTCCATCCAGTTTCAATGTGCACATATCTTGTTTGGAAACTAGGTGAGTCAAGGAGACAGAGGCAGATAAAGCAGTACAAACAGGGCAGCATTAGCATCTGGAGTGATTTGTACTGCGGTTAGTGATGCATATGCGGCTTGGACGGAATGGAAGCATCTCAGCCTTCTTCTTCCCTCCTTCCCATAGAACCAAAAGTCCATCTTCTAGCATAAGGAAATACCCATATTTTTATCAGCCTATTTCAGAAGGAATTTAATGTTTGAACTCATTTATGTCCTTCTTTCACTATTACCTGTTGCAAAATTCATTTGTGTAAAGTCTGCAGGCAACTTGTTTCACTTACACTATTCAAACTAAAATATTGTATGCTTCTTTCTGTATGCAAGGAAAATCATGTCAGACACAGATACAGAAAGGAAACACTGAAGCACAGAATATTATCATTGGCAACGCCAAGGAAAGAAGTTGACCGGCTGCCAATATTTGAGGAGAACCAGCGGAAGGGGCATAACTCCAAAGGACACATGCCTTAAACTTCAGAGATGCAACAATCTTTCATGTTGGACAAAGACAAAGAAGAAATGTTCCACCTGTTTCATGTGCTGAAGAAACAGCCTCAGTTTTGGATTTGTTTTGCATCTTGATGGTAGATAAGAATTAAAGAGGCTAGAAACTATGGTATTTTCTTTAGGAAACATCTCTAACAACTGAGAAAAAACGTGAAGTCTTTTAGCAGAAGGTAGCTCAGGAACAGACTTTCACATATCTAAAACTATAAGTCTTACATACTTCTTATTTAAAAGATATGTTGCTTTTACTTCCTGATCTCTTCTTTCTGCTCCTGATGTTTGAATTTTCAGCATATGAAACCGCAAAATGTCACAGGGACAGATTGCACTAAAGTGGGATGTCACAGCCCATCTATGTCATTGGTACCAAAGAACTTTGAAGGAGAATTTATTTAAAGACACATTACAAAGTGGTAGTTTACTGTAAATCTGGTCCCTCATGTTGGATACCCAGAGGCACCAATTAGTTCTGACAATCAGAATCAATTGGATTGAACTAGGAAAATGGTGTTCAGAGAATATCTCACTAACACTAAAGTGCATGCCTGAGCTGTGAATCAGTATGATGTATCAATGACAACTTTATTCACAATATAAACTACAGATTGCAAAATTCTGTGTATTAACATTTTCAGAGTAGGGAGGTTTTCCTAATATTTTCTTCAGCTTTTGGATAGACCAGAAAAGAGATGCACCAAGAATTTTTTTGAACACTTTTCTGTTCGTGTTCTCTACTTGACAAGGATATCTCATGACCACCCTTTTGTCATTCCATCAGCATCTTGACAGTTCCTGAGCTGCTGTGCCCATTTGGTTCTCTCATCACCCTACTAACAGCGTTTTCCTCAAGGTAAAGTGACCAATTTTTCTGCACATGTCCTCAAGGGTCACACAAGCCAAAGACTGTTTGGTATTGGTTTATTGCATTTCTCAGGCACATTGCTGTAGATGAGCATAGTTGATCTATGTATGCCCATGTTCAGGACATGGACTCTGAACGAGCATTGTCTATCATGTATTCCTGCTGTGGAACATGACATTCCCTGTTAAGATCACAGACAGTAAATTAAAGATAGCTCCGGGACAGTAGTTACTTCATGGAATCAGTCAACAGATGGTAGTATCCTAAGTTTGATCACTAGGCAGTTATAATAAAAATATATTTGGGGTATTTGAGGAATATTTCTTTCTATTCAGGATTGTCATGCTGAATTGCAGTTCTGAATTCTGACCTCTTACCCTGCTATATGCTAAGACCTTCTCATGCTATTTTAACATGCTTTGGAGCTTTTGGCCACCATGGCACTTACTATTTTACAATTTTAATGATTTTATAACCCTCAGCCTAGCCTTCTGCAGTGACCCCTCCTTACCTTTCATAACTGCTCTGTTTGATACACATATGTATTTTTACAAACAGGTAAACCTATTTTATTTTCAATAAATTAATATTTTCTTCTAAAATATACAGCCCTGGCAATCATATTTCATTATTCTGTTGGTATTCCTTAATTTTATACTAATTAAATCTCAATATAAGCACAGGATCTGCAATAAAATATAAACAAAAATAATACCCTACTTCTCTTAAAATGTCCTGAATTACCATGCTAAAGTTTCAAATTTTCTTTCTCACATTATAAATCCTCCTTCAGCACTAAGAAAGTAGCTTAACTGTAAAGACATATTTTTGCAGTTTCAAGCCCTTATGCTGAACTCCTGCCGACTACCTCCTGGTCCTATATATTCAATGTATATTAAGGCAGAAAAAAAGAAGAAACCAAGTACCTTTAAAATTCAGCTTTCACCTTCCTGCTGGTGTTTCCGTAAAAATGATACTTCGCCATCTAATCTCTTCGACCCAATTTTATATCCTGGCTAACAGTCCCATAGCAACCCACTACTTAGTGTGTTCTGACTTTTTCTCTATGTTTGTCTTGAACTTAGAACTTGAAAGGCAGCATATCTCTTTAATACTATTAATGGCATTAACATCTCATATTATTCCATGAAAACCTGAAAATGTAATCAAAAGTTTATCATTACTATTTTAAGAAGCCTATGCTGAAATCTTGATACAAGCAGCTATTTGCAAATAAGGAAAATGTTTTACTGTGAGATTATCAAAATCTTCACATCATTCTATGCCAATGACTTGCTTCCATGAGATTTCACTCTGCTCTTAAATGAAAATATTGCTGTGACTTACAATCTGATTGGTTTGATCTAGTTAAATTCTGGTCCAGACCCCAGAGGTCTTTCATTGACATGTACAGATTCTCAAATAGTTGATTGCTTTTGTATTAAGCTGCTGCACTGAAACCAAAATTTCCCTGATACAGGAATATTTTACCTCCAGATTTGCCTGTAGGTAGGCTATTACTAAAACCATCACATTATAACCAATAATTACATTATAACTAATCACTCTGAAGCCTAGCAAAGGAAAGAAGGGCCACAGAGGAGCACACAGTCAAATTTCTTACTCAATAGTAGATCCCTTCCTTCCTTCCTTTTTCAACCCTCCATCAACACTGTACCTAACAGTTCTTCGTCACCAAGATGGTCAGAGGGGGAATGATGTTTCCAGACACAGGAAATTCAGAACTCAAAATAAACTGGGGGTGAATTCCAAATGCATCAACTGTCCCTCCATTATCCTTTGATTACTACTTGTTTCTCAGCACAAAGGGCCTGGAAGTTGTTAGTTCTATCCATTGGGAATTATCGTGGGCCCATATTAACCTCCAGACTGGAGCCTAGAACATGTTCAAGTTGGCTCTTACATAACATGCATCTGAGTGGAACTGAAATATGCTCATTCTGTTTCCTGGCAAATCCTGCAAGAGAAAGCAACTGTTGATTTGAGCCAAAATAGAAGACTTCAACTGGCACACAGAGATACTGCTTTATCCTGCTAGTTTGAGCCAGAACATGTAGAGCTTGGATCTGTTGCAACCTGTTGACAAATCAATAGCAAAGAATAGAGTAATTCTTGAGAGGGGGTCTTCTGGCCTTAGGAAGACCTTGGAGAAACAAAGTAGCCTTGTTTCTGATCTGTTGAGTGACCACAGGCAAGGCACTTTGCTGCTATGTTCATCAGTTTCTTTTCTTTCTAGTCTTGTGATGATGTCCACAGCACCCTGCTCAGAAAGTGATTTAAGATTTATTTGTAGAAGTGCTGTGGAAAAGGAATGTGATATGTGATATTCATCATCCCTTTTCACTGTTAAATGAATTAGACTACAATTAATTTATAGTTATTATATTATGTCCCCAGTGCTAGAGAGGTCTATCCAAGCAGGGAATAAAATACTAATGTATTTTTAATACAATACCTGAACCTTTGGTTCATGTATTGAAAGAAAGGAGGAAAAAGCAGAAGTCCTAAAACTGGACTGATGTGGATACATAGCAAGATCTGGTTTCATGGGATGCCACCCTGTGTCAAGAGATGTGAAGAGATGAGGGACTAAGCTCATGACTTGTGCTCTACAGATTCCTAATCCGCAGCTGAAGTTTCCAGGCTTTGCTGGTCTATGGGCAACTCTACAGAGGAATACTAGAGGAATTATCACATTCCACTCCCCGACAGCCTTACTTAGACTATACCACTCTGCAGTAAACTGGCAATTGAGAGCCTAAGATGCAGGGTTATCTTTGGAGCCATGGTTTTTTAAAGACACCGGGACCATGCTCCTTCACGGCAAGGTTTCTGCCTATCACAAATATCTGCAAGACCTGCACCTTTCACGGGCTTCAACGTTTTTTATCCTAACTATGTGGTAGCAACCTTGTATAAAAGGGTGGGGGAGAAGAGGGAGGCTTTGGGCCAGAGAGTGTAAACAGCATGTCTAACACCACAAAAGAGGTGTGGCAGAACAAGATATGAATGTGTGTCTCCTGAGGACGAAGCAAGGGCATTAATCATCGGCTTGCTTAACCTCACCCACCCCTTTTGTTGTTCCTTGAATTACCTTTTGCTTCCTTTCCATTCCTGTTTACACTTAAATCCTAAATCTGCTTTGGCTTTGCTTCTTTGTTTCTAGAAAGTTGCTTTATCGTTAGAGAAGTTCTTAAGAGGCTTCACTGCACATTCTCCCCCACCCCTCCCAAATTCCACGTGGTCATCGTGTTTCTCAGGTCCCTCAGGAGTTGGGGTGTGCTGGCTGGAAAAGGGCTGAGGGTTGAGGTGGGGGCACTCTGGGCACACATGCAACTCTGCTTCAGGGAACACTCTGCCTCTTGGGCAATTCCTTTGATGTTTGACAATGTATTTTATTCAAGGAGTCACATTTCACCTCTAATATATTTAAGTTTTGTCTGTGGTTCAAGAATCACCATTAGAGTTGTTTCTTTTTCTGTGTTTCAGTCTTGGAGACCTAACAAAGCTGCAGCCAATAAAAACTCATTTTTTCTGTTGTATGCCCAAAAAATATCATCATGTAACTAACAAATATCATATTTTGGTTACAATATCAGATGGGCAAAGCTTGTTACCTCCCAGCAGATTAACCTTTGAATCTTTACCGATTCATTAACCGTGCACATCAGTAACCCGATTTCAGTAAAATTTATTGCATTTAAGTATTGCAGTGCTGTGGAGGCTGAATAGGATTCCCCGTTATCAGTACCGTTAATGGCTTTCTGAACTGTTGCCAGTTCATTCACCCCACCCAGCTTTCAATAATAAAATAATTTTGACAGAGGGCCCATGTTTCAACATTTTTAATAAAAACAAAATAAAAAAACCATCAGTAACAGAGCAGTAAAGTTTTCCCTCTCTTTCCTCTTTGCCAAAACTAACAGAAAGGAAAATGTCAGTCTGGCTTGGCTCCAAAAAAGGAAGAAATTGAATGGTTTTAGTCGTTATTCTTTGACTAGTAGCTTTGTGTACATAGAAGACTTGACTCTTGGGCTCATTTTGACGGATCTGAAACACAGATAAGAATGCAGAAGACTAGATTCTGTAATTTATAGCCAATGATTCTGTTTAAGATCTTTCAGTACCACATAACAAATCAATGTGATTTAGAAAATAACATGGTTTCTGCCATTGACATAAGCCATATGTGAACTGCTAAGCTACTATGTAAGCCACAGCTATAAATTTTAGTCAGCAGGAGGAGATTCTTTATGCTGTTCTGCTTAAAACTATTTAATCCATTATCAACATTTTGAACGAATCCTTGCTAACTTGCAGTCTGGTAATGTGCTGGAATGTCTCTTTTAGGTTAAGGGAAGATAGAAGGCTGTTTTCTGCACAGTTTTTTTTTTATGTAACTCACTTGAACATTTTAAAATGGGACAAAATTATACCTTATATGTTAATATGTTACAATAATGTACTGATAACAGATTAGAACCTCACTGATCATATTGTCTATGACCTGCCCTAATAGCAATAATAATGGTCAATAATGCAAAATCCAGTGAGGAGAAGAGCTACATTGCTGTAACAAGACTGAAACAGTAAATAAGTGGCCAGTCTTACCTAAAAATATTTGAAGCTTCAAATTTAGTCTGAAAAGTTGCATAAACATCTTGCTTGTTTATGTTTCCCTTAACTTCTGAGATTTCTGAAAATTTGATAACAAAAAATGAAAGAGTAAATATTCATATGTCAAAAGCATCCACTGCTTCTTTGGGCCAGAACAGTCCCATCTGGCATGTGTGAGGTTAAATCTTCAGCCATGTCATTATCCACAATGAGGCAAAATCCTGTATTTCCACACATGTTCATTTGCTCATGCAGGTTCTTACCTAATGTGTGCAAACATAACAAGCAAGTGAAGTTTTTCTTTTATTGAGACCAGAGTATGAGGGAGTTCTTATGAGACTTCCCAGTAGGAGGAGAAAATCTGGGATGGGCTCCTCCCAAACAATGTTAGACACCTCTCTGGGTTGCTCTATTCAGCTTCCACACTTATTGATGAGAAACAGGTACTCTCTGAAAATGATTTTGGTCTTAGTTTGCTCGATTACTATCTGAAAGCACCTCTCAGGGCAAAGAATTTTCCTTCTAAAGCTGCCTCAGGTAATTATCTTCTCTGGAGTGGGATAAATCTGTGCCTACAAATCTCTACAGTGTTCCCCTAAACTGCAGACATGTGAAACAGTATAGTCAGGGTGGAAAGGAGTAAATGGATTCTATCTTTCCTAAGCTTACCATCAAATACTGTGGAATTAATGTCTCCTGAGGAACACCCCTTACTCCCTCCCTACTGGCTAGACACAACTGCAAGTAAATCCTACCCAAGACTTCAGGGCCTACCCAAAACTTCAGTGGATCCACATAATTAGCATAGTGCTTGAGTGTGAGCTGGGTGAAATAAAAAGTTTATTTATCCCAGAGGCACAAAGTTCCTGGAACTGTAATTGCTCTTTACCTCCTTTGTCTTGATGCACCTTCTCACTGCACTGTGTTTCCATGCCACAGAAAGATGAGGCACAATCCATTCCTCTTGTGCCATGCCCTAGTTTCTTAGGAAAAAAATTTCATGCACATGAGGTTGAGGGAGCCATGACACACTCTAACCTGGTATCCTGTCTGGAGAG
Organism: Empidonax traillii; assembly: GCF_003031625.1. Taxonomy (NCBI): domain Eukaryota; kingdom Metazoa; phylum Chordata; class Aves; order Passeriformes; family Tyrannidae; genus Empidonax; species Empidonax traillii. Next base: position 3,287,912 of record NW_020955228.1, on the reverse strand, counting down.
CAATCCATGCACTTTAATACAAAGTTGATTTTCTTATCAGGATCATGTGTTGCTTCTGAGATAGAATTACCATAGCACCCTGTTACTGAAATAGGAAAGCCCAAATGAATTATGGTACAAGTTTATTGAATCCTAGCTCAGCACTTACTCAGCCTGATTTCTACATGCCTGCTACAGAAATACAGCTGCATGCAGCTTTGAGAAGGCAATCAACAAATCTCTTTGTGATGTAAATAAAATAAATAACTAGCACAAATTAGGAGCATTTCTGGTTGTGTGCATTTACTTTGTTTATTAAAAAGTCCTGTGCTCTAGTGACAAAGTACAGAGCTTGGAAGCAGATCTGGTGTAAAGAAATAAGAACAGATTTCCAAAGGTGAAGGGATGCTTGGAGACGACCTGTTATAACTCTTCAACAAACAATACCAGAGGTTAGACATTTCTTTCTCATCACTGGTCCATGAAATAATTTTAGGAAATGTACTGATTGGGAAAGTATTTGGTCTGGCCCTGTAAAAGTGTTACTGACCCTGGCCATTAGCAGAATACTGGCTCTGACAGTGTGGGTGTCACTTTGGCTATTAAAATGTTTGTATGAGCTATTGAGTGCTAATGCTGTGCAACTTCAAGAGCTTGTGAACATTAAAGAAAAATTAATATCTGTGGCCCTTCCATGGGTCAGGCTTTTATGAGAAGCCATTCCAGTCATAGGATATAATCAGGTGCCGGTTTTGTGAAGCCAAAAACAACAACAACAACAACAACAACAACAACAACAAACCACAAAACAAAACAAAACAAAACAAAACCACAAAAAAAACCCACAAAAAAACCAAAAAAAACACACAAAACCAAAAACAAACCCAAAATCCCCCAAACAAACAAAAAACCCACACACACACATAAAACCCCAAACAAACAAACAAAAACAACACACTAAAATGAGGCAAGATATTTCAACAGATTAAGTCAAGAAAATACCAATTTCTCAAATCAATTAATTTCATAACATCAAATGCCCTGTGAAAATGCCTTATGTATTTAGGAAGAGATCACAGATGTAGAATCATGGAATGGTTTCTGTTGGAAGGAACCTTAAAGATAATCCGGTTTCAATTCCCCTACCTTGGGCAGGATCACTTTCCATTAGATCAGGTTGCTCAGAGCCCATCCAACCAGACCTTGAACACTTCTACAGATAGAGCATTCACCATTTCTCTGGGCAACATTTTCCAGTACGTCACTACTCTCTGAGTAAAAATTGTCTTCCTTGCATCTAATGTAAATCTCTAAGTTTAAAACCAATCCCACCTGTTCTGTTACTATCTGCCTGTGTGAAAAGTCATGCTCCCTCTTTTTATAAGACATCTTTATATCCTGAAAGATATCAGGAGGCTTACAGTTGCAGAAAGGTCTTTAGTGAGATATTTAAAAATGGCTAACCTGCCAAGAACTTATGAAAAGCTCACCAGGTGCTTGCTCATAGAGGTCTACTTCCCATTAATTTTAGCAGAGTTTAGACACTGACTAGTTACAGACCAAGTCACAAAAGACTATTGGAATTACACCTGGAGGAAGAAGAAAAAGAAAAAAAGAAAAAAAAATCAATAATTTTGTGCATTGTAGGGCCTTATATAATACAATACAGAGATAAAGAACACTTCTGATGCTGTTTCTTTGCTTTTCTAGTTTACCCTGTTGAATCTCTGCAGTTCCTGCTCAGAATGAACACAGGAGTTGCTGATGAAGACAGTGGTACTATAAATATTATCTCAGCCTTTGCTAGGAAAGCAGGCAACAAAGGAACCCAGTCTTACTTGTAAAAAATTGTAATCCTATTAAATCAGTAAAGGATATATGGTTTCTATAACAATTCAATAGATTTTCTTAAATAAAAGGCTTAAACTTTATTTATAAATGCAGAACACTCCCTGCTGTAGTACTAGCTAAATGTTCAAGTACAAATCAGTTCCTTTCTCCAAGACCCAGCTCCTCCAAACTGCTTGAATCTCTGTTCTGTACATACTATTTACTACAAGTTTTGGTTCACAGAAAAGCAGATAAATGGTTCCTCTTATTGAGTATTGCAGTCTTTGTGTGATGTAACATCTGTCAGAAAGTTATAGCTGGATGTTTCAGTTTTATTCAGTACTGTGGTCTTTGGCCTCAGAACAAAACCAAAATAAATGTGAGCATTTTTGGACCTTTTGCTAAAACTCTGCCATGCATTCCTTTAATCTTTCTTTCTAGAGACACTGTACAATAGTTTCCTTGTTTTAGACCTTCAGCATTGCTGACATTAATGCAATTATTTTTGACAAGTTGAAAATCTTCCTGTAATTGAGTTTCTATTTGACTTTAATGTTTGCCCCATTTGGAAGGCCCTGTTAACAGATTTCAAGCTGTGATAATAATATTTCCTTCCTCTATTATCAAACTTTCTAATCTGTTTTCTTTACAGATCACCACTGCTCAAAAGGGCCATGAGATATTTTTCAAAAGGTGGAAAGGGTCCTCTTTTCAAAAGCTTGGGGTTTGGGGATTTTTCTAATTTTTTGTACCATATATCCAAATGACACAGTGAGTCTCAAACAAAACGAGTCAGTGAGACTGGAAGCACAAAGTCAGAATTCAACACAACTGTGTTTACTTTACACCTTACATAAAACAGTAACATTTTTTAAAAAGTAGTCTCTACCACTAATGTGTCATATATTAACCAATACAGATACAATGAAATGTAGTTTTGATGAAAGCATTTTTCTCATCTGTAGATGCTATAAAACCCACATAAGAGTTAAATTTAAAATAAATTCTCTTCCCCTTCCCAAGTTCCCTTCCTTTAAAATATTTTCTTTCATTTGTCTGATATTTCTTATTTCCACACTCAAGGACACACTGAAGAATATAAAAATTAAAGACTTCAATCTTTACCAGTACAAATTTCCTGAACTGTCACTCACAGAAATTATTGCCACAAACTTTCTCTTTTAAGGCACACTGACAACAAAGTTATCGTTTTGGTTTCAACACAATTTTCCTTTTTTCCTGGCAGGGTTACTTCAAGTCATTTATTTTGAGTTATTCATGCCAGAGTGCAGCCATGCTACTCTAACAAATAGACTCTGGGGTCTTTGTGACTATCCAATCATTTGATTTTAAAAGAAAAATGTCAGCCCTCAACTCTGGCTGTAACCCTCTGCTTTTGGAAAGTACAGCTAGGTAAAGAGTGTACAGATATTACAAGCAAAATTGTTTTACCCTCTACTCACTATTCCAACTGACATTTAAGGGATAAAAGATAAAGCAAGTTTGGAGAAATCAAAGCCAAACCAGCCAAGCAAAGGGCAGTTCATAGACAAGGATGATTATTTTTAAGTATTGCCTACTTCAGACTGTTGTTCTTGGGCTACGTCAGCTAGTGGTCACCTTTGGCAAAGATGTATACTACCATTCAAGTATCACCCAAAATGTGCATACCAACACTCATTTAAAGTATTAGTCAGATTTATTATGCATTTTTAAGGGTGTATGGAAGTTGGAATCAGATGAGAGAGAGGCAGTAAGGTATGATCTTAGCTATTCTTTCATTGATGTAATTATTGGCAATTACTCTGATACACCTTCTCTGCAAAATTTAAAAGCAAATTCTCTCATCTCCAATGTGGAAAGCCAGAGACACAACTGTAGGAACATAATTATAATGTTCATACTATATGGGAGAACAGTGGCACTATGCTTAGGCCGAGTACATTTTCTTTGCCTTGTATACAAGACATTTAATAGGAAGAGGAAAGACATTCCTGGAAGATGCCTAGCCCAGATTTCTGTCATGGATGTAGCGATGCAGCCAGGAATAGTAATTAAATAATTAAATAATATTAAAACCTAAGGCCACAGTAATCATTGGGAACTGCTCTGATGCTGTTCCTGGGAACTGTGCATAATCACTTCTTTTCTACGTCTCTTCATTTAGCTTGGTTCCTCAACACATTTGCTAGTGAAGCAGGGCCAAAGCAGGACATCAGAGAGGACACTTGCCTTTGCAGGAGTTACAGTCAGTATTACAAAAAAAGCAATCAACTGTCCCCATGTTGAGGAGAAATGTATCCATGAGATTTTGATGAAAGGTGAAATTACAATACATTAAAAATCTCTTATGCAAATGATAAAATAGTAATGCACTGTGAATGAAGCCCATCTGGGTTTCATTAATAGATTATGTTATAGAACTGGTTTCATTAGCAAATACATATATGCTTATTTGCTACATTTTATCAAATAACATAAAATCAGATTTGCAAATACATGCACAAATAAATGACTCCAATTTAGTTTGACATTATTCATGGATTCATGATCCTGCTTATCACCAGATAGTCAATTTCATGCTGGTATTCATGAAAGTGCCCACCAATCACCCCAGATTTCCAAGCAGAAATGCACTGTTATTCATTGTTCACTCTTTTTCTTTCATTAAAGAGGGCAGTTCTTCAGATGGGGCAGCAGGAAGCATGACCCAGTCCATGCTGCGACTGGAGAGCTTGAGACCTTTCAGGTCGGAAACCTGAGCAGGAAAATGAAAAGGTGCAAACCCACACTCAGCAAAATGAACCCTGTGTGACACAAGAATGTTGAGTTTCACACAGGGTTGGTGCTAGTATTTTAAAGTTGTGATGAATGTGGGGTAAAAGCCTACACCTTGCAGTGTTGATGTAAAAGATTTTGTAGTTAGTATTTTGTCCTGCAAATCTGCAGCTTATACCTTTGCTCTAATTGGTGTCTCAGTGTCACACTTATTGCAAAATATTCTTGTTCTGAAGCTTTCTTTACCACTGAATCTCAGAAATCTCAAATTATTTTTAAGTAATAAAATAAGTTGCTAAATATCGTTTCCACTGCCAGAAGGTTTTGCCATATAACAAGAAATATACAGAAAAATTTTCCACAGAATAAAAAAAATGGCAGAACTCATAGTCCTGAAGACAAATTTTCTACCATTCCCAATAATGGAGTAGTGCTGTGTGTATATAATAGCACCAGATAGAAGGGAATTAATTTCAAGTAAATAAGCATATACATGAAGGCTCTCGGGATACAAAGTTTTGTACCTCCTAGCAATTGTTGGGCTGTGTCATTAATGTATGCAGAAGATGCCAAAATGTTTACTATACTACTCCTTGCAGGATGGCATTGTGAAGCAATTAATACTTTTTCACATTATTGCCACTTCTTTTTCTGTTTACACATTTAACAATATTAATGAACTAGAATGAGTATTCTCTACATAATTTTTTTAACTTGCTGTTATTATATAAATTGCCCCTCAACATCATTAACTTTCATTGGCATCTTATAAAACAGCCAGGCGTTAAATTTTTATAATTTGGGATTCCCTGGAAAAGATGCTGGCTGTGAAGAAAATTTATCCTAGCATTACAAAAGATGAAAGCTACAAGGCCTTAGCAATAGGAAATATAACTTCTTGATTTTAAAAGGTGTAAAAGAACTCTGAGATGACGAAAACTAGGGAAATATATTTAATCCACCATCAAGCAAAACTCCTCGAGCAGACTGATGAGCATATTTGACCACTAAAAATGGCATGATATTGAAATGAGCTTGCTTGAACAAATTTTTTTGTTATATTAGCTGGATATATATTAAGAAAATAAACAGTGCCATACTGCTAAATAATGCAGATATTTCTGCACGTTATGCTGCATTATATGTTAGGCAATACTGCACTAGATATAGGTTATAGAGATATTATACAGTTTATGATTTGTACTACTCTGCATTCCTTTATTCTCTTGCAAGAGCATGCAAGACAATCTTGTCCGTAGTTGTTTCACAGTTTTTTAATTCCAGTGTCCCTATGTTAGATAACTGGTTTGTGATTTGAAATTGTGATTGCACGAGGTAATACTGAAATGATCAATAGGGTTACAACTGTCATAAAGCAAGATAAAAAGTAACATAGAAAGCTTCATAAATGGAATTTTTTTTAGAGGAATGTGGTTTGCTGTTTTTGTTGGAGTGGCACATTTTATTCTGTGGATTTTGTTTTTTCTTTCTTTTCATCTGACAGAGTAAGTTTAACATTTGTGGGAAGGGATGGAACTACTCCTATTACTGGGTTTTGCCACTCATTGTGACTCATATCTGCATGTACTACTTTCCCTGCATAAATAGAATTTTCAGACTCTATCTTACTTGTGTCTCACCCTTTGTGAACTGAGCTTGCTGAACATGCAAATTGAAAAATATGTTTTTAATAGCCTTAAATAAATTATTAAGTTAGCTGTGCAAAAGCCATAAATTTTTTTACACAGTTACATGAAAAAGCTCTTCAGATTCATAATCAAAGACTTTGGATCTGATTCAGTTTGTTTTGTTCCCCAGTAGCAAGATGCCTTCTCTAAGGTAATTGCCTAGTCTGCCCCTCTAACCAACGGAGAGGGAAAGACAAATCTAGGAGGTGGCATGTCTCATATAGATGTCCTAGGTTAGAACTGAGTTTCAGACTTAGCATGTATTGTTGTGTCCATAGATAGTGTTTAAGGGTCTTGTGTCACTGTAGAGGTCAGAAGGTCAAGAAGCTACAAAATCAGAGGAGTCAGGATCTCACTCTTCCTAATAGCCGTGGGATTATTCAACTAGAAATGACTGCCTGAGTTTTTCAATACTCTTTATTATCCTTCTTTGATTCTGTGTTGTTGTCAGCAGCCTGATTTTCTACATATCTTCTAAGATAGATGAGCAGAACTTATCTCAGAAGATATGATGCCTCAAAGAGATGACTCCGTTCACTTTGACCATGAAGCTCCCAAATGCTGGCAATGACTGATGAGCGAACATAATTTGTAGACTGGTTCCCTCTCTTAGTTTGGCTGGATTTCTGGTGGCCAGTTGTGCTCTTTACAAATACTAGTAATTTTGCCTTTGTACATCTTTTTGATTTTTTTTTCTTTTAAAGCTTTTTCCTTTAAAAATTATTGTTTCATTTATTTTATTATCTTATTTTTAACTACTTCTACTCCCAAGTAGGAGTAACATGCAGGATGAAGGTCCAGGTATATGAGAAAACCATGCATAAATTATTTGGGTTGCAGTGCTTCATTACATGGAAATCAGACAATTATTCTTATAGACTTTGTCTGTAAAAAAATGCATTAGCAGAATTTTGGGGACATTAGATTAATCAGAACCAGGATCTGACTGCCTAAATACACATAATTGAAGCTCAGCTACTGATCCAGACTGCCTGCTCACCAGCATTATCTTATCATTGGTCTGAGAGTTACCTAAGGACTTTAAGCCAGGCATTATGTACCTTATCCTGAAGGATGTGAGAATACAGTATCTATGTTTATAACACATGGTAATAGATTATTCACCTACAGAATCTTAGATCTAGGAGGTAGTTCTCACCTGATTTCGCAGACTTGAAAACGTTATTTCAGCATCCACCCAGGACGGATGAATAGCACTCCATCCCTCCTGGCAATATAACCGGTTTGGTTATTATTATCTATAGTAAAATAGTAATATGAAAGTGCAAAAATATCGCTTAAGAATATGTATAGCAGAGGGAAGGAAGGAAGAAAGAAAGGAAGGAAGGAAGGAGAGAGGGAAGGAGGGAAGGAAGGAAGATGTAAAATTAATTACACAGCTTCATATCCTTTTAATATTTACAAAAATTCAGTGTGCTATGCCTCTAAAGCCCCTGATGCTGAGTATGAAAAATTCGGAAAAAATGAAATTTTGAATTTTTCTCTAAGTAGCAAAAGCTTGAGATCTGACATGGATGATCAAGTGCAACCAGTGAAATAGCCATGTTGCCTGTAGTTCTGATGCCCATTTCAGAGCTCTCTTTTCCATACTTTTACTATGCCAAACAGCCATATCCAGTTGTTAGATGGTGAAAGTCAGCCCAGTACGGGCCACCAAAAAATGTGACGGTTTGGACTTGGTTCCTTGTCAAATGCTCGAAAGCTAGGACAGCAGCCCCCTTCCCTTCTCTTTTCTTCTCTTAGGTTAAAGGAGAAAGAAACTATAAAAATTAAAGAACTCACAGTTAAGCTGCTTATATAAAAATATATTTATATTTACGCAAATTACAGTTATATACAGTTAAGATGCTATATACACAGAAAAAGGGGGTCCACCCCCCGCAGGGATAGGGAAAGGGAAAAAGGGGACAAAAGGGAACAAAAGGGACACCGAACAGGTATACTAGATTAAACTATACTAATAACTAACAAAACAGATCTCACCATGTCCCTTAGAACAGTAGGATCGGCAGTCACAGTCAGCACTCTCCAAACCTCCACGTGGTAGGACAGCGGACTCTGCAGGCCTCAGCCTTAGATAAGCGAGACTAACGCAGGGACTCACTGTTCCCAGACCTCGCTGGAAGAGAAGAGAAGAGGGGTCTCTAATCTCCGACTTATTTATACTCTGGTTTACGTAAAAATTGTGTGGAATACTGGGTACTTGGCTCCTTCCTTGGTTACAAACTGGTCACCAAGGAAGGCCTAGACTAAAACCATCACATATTTACAAAAATTCAGTGTGCTATGCCTCTAAAACCCCTGATGCTGAGTATGAAAAATTCGGAAAAAATGAAATTTTGAATTTTTCTCTAAGTAGCAAAAGCTTGAGATCTGACATGGATGATCAAGTGCAACCAGTGAAATAGCCATGTTGCCTGTAGTTCTGATGTCCATTTCAGAGCTCTCTTTTCCATACTTTTACTATGCCAAACAGCCATATCCAGTTGTTAGATGGTGAAAGTCAGGCAAAGTTGAAATAACACTCTGGTGAAATGAGTAAGGCCCATGGTAGCTGACACAGGGATTTTGGTTTAGGAGTATGAGATAAGTCTGTCTGTGAAGAATCTTTGGGAGTTTCTGAGAAACGTCATCTCCTATTAAATATTAAATATATATGTGTTAAATTTGGCTCTGTTGTTTGTCTCTGGTGTGAGCCCTTTCATAATAATACAACTCATTGTAACACAACCATTTTTAACAACCTGAATGCATCAAATTCCAAGTGTGATTTTCTCAAAGTATTAATGAGAACAGCACCATAATAAATGTCTTTATTCTGAGATTAGGCAAAGGAAATGCTCTGAAGGCCTTCCTGCCTTTGAGTTTCTACTTTGTCTTGGTGCCCAGAAAGTCAATGCAGCTATTATGATTTATATGCAGTCTCTGAACTAAAATATTTTAAGTGTGGATGGGAATGACCTTGATCCTTGTAATTTATTACAGGCAGATTTATTAGACAGAAATGCAAGAAGGATTTCATATGTTGGTTTCTACTAATATTATAACTTTTAACTTCAAATTCAAAAAGGGAAGGGAGTTCTCGGTGTCAAGGTTCCCTCTGTGTTGAAAGACCAAGCATGACTCGGAGCTTTTTTTTCTTTTTTTTTTGCTTTGTGTGTAGGGATAGACCAAGAATACAACTTATTCGAGGTGGTGACAAGGATGCATCATTTTAGACACTGAAATGCTCCCCTATACACACATTGTTAAATTGTAACATTTAAGATTAATATACATGAAATGCATTTTAAATATGCAGTGTTTATGCTGTCACTAGTAATCTCAACACATCACCATCATGACTACGAGTCCAAGCAGTGCTAAGGAGTTATTTTTAGCGAACAGCTGACAGTGACTCACGAACTCAGAGGGAATTCTAGCAGTGAAGCACAAAGGAGGACGTTGCTGATATTCATGTGTTCCCACAGATAAATCCAACGTCTTGCACAGTGATAGACTGCACACAAGGATGCCTCATAGCCGGGTGCTGAGGTGGTTTTCCTGCAAAACAAAGACTGGCTAAAACACTATGCAGAGCCTTAAAAATCAAAGGCCTCTGGCTTTACAAGTCCACTTTACAGCCTGATTTTTAAGTTCTCATTTTCAGTGCCAGACAGGTTCAAAGAGAATGTCTGTTTTTATTTCAGCTGGGCTAATCCATACATAACATCCTTTCCCACTATTTATTAGACTGTAGCTATCAAATGAAGATATGATGTCTGTGTTTGGGTTAGTTGGTTTAAATTCTAATGACCATGATGTAATCACTATAATCAAACAAAACTTGTCTGTCTTTCAGTTTGGGTCTTTTTGCCATAGGCCCAGTGTTTCTAGCCTTGTCATTAACCACAATGCTACCTAATTTGCAATTAACAATGAGATTGCTATACAAAGTTGTGTGGCCTTAATTTAAAGGCTGCTTCCCAAGCCCCTTTGTTCTTTTTTAAGATTTTACTAATATTTAGATAAGCAACCTCAATTTGCAGTTAAACTTTGCATTTAATACTTTGTTATACAGAACTTTCCCTGAGATTTTTTGTTAGTTGTCATAAGGGGTTTTTTCCAAAGCACTCATTAACTCCCTTCACATTCAATGTAGGTACAACTTTTGGGCAGGGTTACTCAGGAATAGTTTAATTTAAATCAGTGTTAAAAGTCTGTAAAAAAAAGTGACTTGAATTAAGCTCTTCTAATGCCCTAGCTCCTCTGGGTACTTACCTTTTTTAGGGGAAATTTTAGATTGTAAAAGTCATGCTTTTATTAGGAGAAAAGATGGGAACTCTGGATAAATTGCAACTCTGAAGCAGTGAAAGGAAGAGAGAGAAATGGAATTCAGACCATTGTTTTCTTTAGCTTTGTTTGCCTTCATCTCCTCTCTAACTGAAAGTTTGATTCCTTGCCTTTGAAAGTAAAATATCTGCAGTTTTTACATAATTTCTCAATATGTGAAGACTTTAGGAAAATATTAACAGCTGAATGCATAGAATTTTATAGAACCACATTTACAAGATCTTAAAAATTACTGAAGAATAAAGGAAATACACACAGGCAAAATAAGCATTAATTAGGTAGGACTAAAATTTGAATTTCTGCTAAGCATCAGGAGCAAATTCCTGCCACAGAGATGTTTTCAAAGGAATAGTCAGTTCAAGGAAACATCTATTTGGGAATTCAAAACTTCATAGGAAGTAAATGTCACAGAACAATTTTTCATTGGCATAAGATGGGCTGATGCTTGAAAAGCTCAGATGTGTTTTGTTCGCTTATATTAGGGCCTAGGACTTAGGTTTTAGCTTATCCCCAAGGTGTGTCTAGTCCAGTACCCTGTTTCTGACAGGAAGCCAGAGCAGATGCTTAAGAGAGTATGTAAAAAGAAGGCATATTTAAATAATTTGATGCACAAATTTAGATAAATAATGTGGAAATTACATGGGATTTCTTTTTATTACCACTTTTTTAGGAAATCCTGACTGAAGTGTAAATGCAATCATTAAAAACTCTTTATTTCATTTTCATGTAACATGGATTCCTTTTTAGGAAGAGAGGCAATTATTTTGCCACAATTCAGCCAAGAAACTGTTCAGTCTGTAGAGAGATTAGTTGCTTATGGCCAACCCCAAAAAAGGCTTAGGTTTGATTGTCATGTTGTCTTAGTGTCCTACAACTGCTTGCATGCATGTAAGGGTCTTTCCTGGTAACAGAAGATTGCTGAGCCTCTTATATTCACTTGGTATTTACAGTTTTTCCAAAGTCTATCTCACTTCTAACCACAAATAATTCTCTAAGGAATTAAGGACCTTTGCATAGTAAAATAAAGCCATCTGTGACTATAATAAAATGAAAGGGGTTTTATCCAGTCTTCAGAGAATCATGGAATCATCAAGGTTGGGAGAGACACTTTAGATCATCAAGTCCAACTGTCAACCTAACATTGCCACTGTACCTACTAAACCACTAAACCATATACCACAGAAATCTTAAATGAGATTAATTTTTAGCATAGCAAACCATAACCAAAATTAGATTTTTGAAAAAGCTACACTGAAATTTTACTCCTATGCAAGCATAGGCAGACAATGTAATATCACTTATGTCAGAAATGGCTCATTTCTGATTCCACTGTTCTGCAGACCGTTGTTCAAAAAAGGATCACCATTAGTGTGAGGCTATACCAAGATGTGCTGAGGTGTGAAGAGCTCTTCTTGTTGCACCTGCTATGGCAAAGCAACCTACTCTAAGCTTTCTTCTCTGATTTCAAGACTATTTAAGCCCCAAGGCCCATACTGCAGAACCTAATAAAATATTTGCACAGACATGTAGGCACTGATCCAGCTCTGCATACGTAGTGATGGAAAAGGTCAGAAGAAACTAATCTACACTGAAAGGAAGAAAAAAGCAGGAGGCACTCGTCTGGAGTCAGGTTCTGCCCATTAACATGGTGTAGCCATGACTCACTAGGCACTTCTCAACAGAAGCTCCCAATGAGCAGAGGGTTTGTAATGTCCCCAAGGGCCCCACTGAAATATTTGTCACTGATATCTCTATTTCCAGGCCCCAAATAAAGTGTGAATTTAGCAGCCAGCCAGCCAAAAAAGAAAGCCTGCCTTCCAAATTTCCCCATGCTCAGATCACACTGAAAATGCCAGCCAAGCCAATACTAAGTCCCTTTTTCCTGGGACTCCTACCTGGAAAGCAGTGAACATGAATGTTTTGCAGGCCAGCCAAAATTGGAGTGCCTGTAATAGCTGAAAAATAGCTTTCTAAGCTATGCAACCCCTCTGAAATCATCAGGCTAATTCTCTGACTATCTTAATCCTAATTTTCCAGAGTTTTCAGAGACTCATGGAATGATTACATTTCTTTATGATCTCCCCTGTGTAATTCAGGAGCAGAGCTGGCTGCACACCAGCTCCCCTTAGTTTGACTGTTGTTTCCTATGTATTGGGTTATCTTAAATTCTGTCGTGATGGAACATTACCAAAATCTCTTTGCCCATGGCATGTGCCAATATTTTATTTTTTAATTTGTTGTTGGACCAGCTTGGAACTGATCACTGGAATTTCATTTTATCACCTAAAGTTAGCTGTCAAATCAGATGGTCTCAGCTCCCCCCTATAATTCAAGAGAGGAGGTAGACACACATGAATGGGCATTTATCCCACCTGTCTTCAAAATCTTTTCTTAAAACGGGACAATCTGTTCTCAGAAGGTGATGTTTAGTCTCTCCCAACTATCGAGGGAAAAAAATCAGAAGGTAAGAAACCATTTCTGATCAAGGGTTGAACAGCAAACAGTAGAGCAGCTGAACCTCTGCGTGATCTGACACGTAACCAGACACACAGACCTACCAGCTGAAAACTTCTGGCCCCAAGGGCTGCCCAAGGGTTGTTGTTACGGTTTTAGAGGAAAAGAAGTAATGCACAATGGCTTAGTGTCTGAGACAAGAGTAATAGGTAGCAAGAGCAATGGAAGGAAGTGGGAATTAGTGTTGCTTACAATGAGAATGGTAGCAATTGCAAGAATTACTACTGGAGTGACTTTAGAGGTAAAGGAAGCATAGAGAGCATTGACAGACTACTTCCGTGCTATATGAATCTTCAAATAGGACTGAAATGTAGCCTCTGACATTTTTCAGATAAGGATATCTTTAAGAAATAATTTCGTGTATTGCAAATTAAATACATATATACATCTATTTCATTGTATCAAGATACATAAATACGTGGAGAATTTCCCACTCTTACTTAAATTTAGTTTACCGACTACCTACCTATCTACCTGACCTAAAAGACTATGATAGTTTGGTTGCATCCCCTCTTAGGATACAGGCATGCACTTTTTAGAATGGAACCACTCTGGGAGCAATCCCAAGTTCAAGTACCATGTCCCAAATACCTCCCAGAAAGGCAGGAGAAATTTTACTCTAGACAGGTATGGAACCACCAGTCTAAAAAGAAGATTAAGTTTTTTTCATTTCTTTTCTTAACACCTATTAACTAAAACTAAGCTTATGTCTCTTGTTTCCCTCTATCAACTCTCATGGGACATGACCCTTTGCTGGTTCTGCAGCTTCTAGAGATTCTTCAAGGTTTTTATTCTTCCATCTCTATGAGTCGAAGTTCTAACCTGAGTAGCCTTCCAAGAAATTGAAATAATGGGAATGATGTAATGCTGTGTAAGTGTGTTCAAGTTCTTTCTTACAGGCCAGTGTCCTGCAAAAGCTTTTCCTCCTGAAGAATAAATTATAGATGATGAGGTCTACTGCAAACCACCCACCCACACTCAGTCTTGCTCTCCTCCCTTGCATCTATTTTTCAGCAAAATGGATCAGAAAATAGCTCATGTTTTCATTGCATCAGTCAATAACAGTCAATAACAGGCATTATTACTATGCCTTTGACAAGAGGAGGACACTGTAAGCAGAAAACCAAGGAACTTCTAAGGCCAAATATTCATACATTGCTTTAGGGTTATTTTTACCTATAAATTGACAAGCTAAATGTGGTTTACTTAACATGCTTTACTCAAACTTCATTCACCTTTAGACATCTGTGTTATATGGCACAGTATAACTGTAAGCAAAATCAAGATGAAGAAGTGGAACATACTCATTCATGTAAGTCTTTTAGTCTCTTTTTTTTTTTTTTTTTTTAGCAGTAAGGAAATACTTACAATTTTTCTCAGTATTAAAGCCAACAGTTTAAAAACCCCAATACATACAGATGTTGAAACGAAAACTGTGATGTTTATGAAGAATAGCTACTATTGAATGAAGGTAAAAATAGAAAAGAGTAATGTCTAAAACCTTTTCTGGTTCTTATTTTAGAAGATGACTACACAATGCAAACTGAAAGAGTGGAATAGGATTTCATGTTTTATTGGCATTTGTGGAAACTTTATACTCTGTCTCTGGAAAATCAGAAAGGGAAGTGGTTGCAAGGAATCCACATAATAATGTATGGGAACGCCAGCTAGAATTTACAAGGGAGTGGACGGTGCTGGTAAATACAAAGGTTGCCAAGATCACGTGGTTTGAAATTAGTAATAGTGGGGTGTTCCACCATCGAGCAGTTTCTCCATTTTCCTTACCTTTATTACGATTTTATTCCCACTAAGACTCTAAATTATTTTTCTTAACTATTGGTGCAAAATTCATGTTATTAGTAAAAACATATCAGGTATATAACGAGAAGCAAATAAGCCTATTGCAGTTTCATAAAAAGCCAGAAAAGTTCCAAACTCTAGGGTGTTTTGTTTTGTTTTGTTTTTTTCTTGCTGAGAAACAAGATTTTATGGCCAAATTTTATGAGAAACAAGTATTCACAAGAACCAGAGTTTCAGTGCTCAGTTTGGAGGCTCATTTTTAGCTATATAGTACAATCTCACAGTCTACACTCTTGACTTGCTGCCAGTTCTCCAGCTACAGCCTCGGAAATGGATATTTAGGGACAACTACTGACATGATCTAACTAATACTGGTAAATATATTTTCTTGCATATTACAATATCATAAATGTCACCCCTGTGTCCACCACATGATTCTTGAGGAGCTAACCAAGCAGTACCATTAAACAAAACACATTGCCTCATAAAGTTAAAAGGAATTTCATCTGCCTATATAATCCCAGTTCCTCAAAACATTTTGCTGTAAAAACAAACTATTTTGATGTTTCAATGTCTCACATCTCTTTATAGTACTGATATCCAAAGCATATTTTAAGTAGAGAAATAGGTAAATAGCACTTCACAGAGATTGCTCTGAAGTACAAGAGGAGGAAGCACAGAAATTGGGTATCCTAGGAATCATCCTTCGAAACAGGCACCCTCCCCACAACTGGAATTTTTCTGTCAAAGCTGAGTTTTACGTGTCTCAAAGTGCCTTCTTATTCACTACAGATAGTGCATTTTTATGGCTCCTTTGCCTTAATTTTGAGTAAGAAGTGAGCTCTAATAAAAATAGATTCTGTTTTCAGAGTTCCTGATAGAAAGGACCTACAAACACTCCTGCCAATATTAATAATAAAAATTTGAAAGCAAAAATCAGTAGCACTAACATTTTGTCTGTGATGGACTCTGTGTTCCCAGCTTAACTCTAAAGTGGTTTGCTCCCAGAAAGGAATTTATAATTTGTCAGAAATCATCCCCCTTTTACAATATAGAAAAGAGGTCCTTAAAGTTTAAGAAGGGTAATGGATAAAATTAATTCTGAATATAATTTCTACTTGAAACTGAGTTAAATCACTCTTAGAGTTTGAGAAGTGAAGTATTTCCCCAAAGCTTTCAGATCTGTCCATAAAGACAAAACTCCCATTGACATTGAACACGACGAAGGGGAGGTTGACACTGGACATTTCTGTAAAGATTTATGCATACTTTGATTTCCCTAAAACTTTTTATAAACTCCATGAAAGACAGTATGCCATGTGGTGTTAAGTGATTTCAGTGTACTTTTTCAGTGAGTCCATAACCCCCCCACTCAGACCTAGTACTGGTGTTAAACTAATACATACTGACAACTTCAAACCTAACTCAAACACACAAATGCCTGCCAGTATGTTTACTCATGATTTTTGGGGGTAATTTAGGCCTAGGATTTAGAATTAAATTAAGTTGTGCTGACTACGCTTGACCTTATATATATTATGTTCACGAGCTAAAGCTGACAGGACAGTACAGAACTAATGTGAAAGCTTGTGAAAGCTCATTTTGGGTTTATACATGTATCTTGCTTCACAGAGAGCTGCCATTGGTTTTGAGATTAGCATGGGAAAGAAACAAGGAGCTAAGTTTAGACCTGCCAGAGTTGTAGAAAGACTAAAATCTGCACTTAGGACTAATTTTACAGTTTTAGTCAGAAAGCCTGATGAACTAAATTTTTGTGCAGTTAGAATCTGAACTGGCACTAGTAATCCACTTGCATAGATAAAGGTAAGAGAAAATCAGAATTGTCTTGTGGTAAATTAGAGAAAGGAATAAACTGTAGAGCACATTAGGGGATATGGCATTTGACCTTGTAAAAATATTTCTTGTCATGCAAGGGAAATATTTAGCAAGGGCAAGCAGATTTCTCAGAGACATAGCTGCAGAAAGGAGGAACCTTCATTACTTCTCTTGGAGTCTTTTAAAACTTTCTCTGAGAAGAGGCAGGCTCCTAGTTTTATCTCTCCAGGCAGATGTGATACTGACTTTAAAACCTGGTAAGTAAAGATTAAGAGATAAAACTGGACCAGCTTATTATTCTCCTAACAAATACATCTCAGTTGCCTACAGTGGAAGCAACAATGGGAATATTCTTGTATGACGAGTGCAAGGAAAGGCAGCTCAAATTCAGAAGCTTTCAGAAACCAAAGGAAACCAAATGTAGCCTTTCTTTGCTAGACAAGCCAGAATCTGGCTTTTTCTAAGTGAATGTTTTTTGTGTTTGCATCATCACTTCTTCCATAATAGGCTTTTGATTGACAGGTGATTGCGGGAATATCCAAGAATACGACTGCTAACACATGATTTTGTAATAGCAGGCTGCAATCATAGCCTGAGATCAGCTTGAGTCATTGTTGTTTATGAATGTGAGCCAGGAGCACTGGAATCCTTATTTAAGAGATGAAGATTTTGCGGCATCCTTTTGGCTGCAACTGTGCATCAGAGGTTCACCTTCAAGACCATGTTGGCAAACATGTTGTAACATTTGTGGTACACACTTGACAATGGAAAACCTTAGGATGAATTTTCAGCTCATAAATAAAACAAGAAGGACTCATGCTGACATGATCCTGACTGTTGAGCCTGGCCATCTGTATAATGTTCCCACTTGCAATGACATTCCTTAAGATGAGCAGTCCATCATTATAGAGCAAACACATAATTATGGTTACAGACTTGTTTTGACAATATTTCCAACATTACTGCAACCTGTTCCAGAATTTCTTTATATCAGCTGTTCTCAGGCACTTCACAGGTGACTTGTTTTCCAAACTCTATAAGCAGCTCTCCTTTCTCAAAACTAAGAGTGGGTCAGTGTCATTTAACAGAGTTACTAGAAATTGATTTTAAATTAATTTTGTTGTTCACTAACATCAGTCTTAGTGGTTGTTGTCTAGTGGACAGAAGATTTCCAGTCTCATTCATTTTGTGAATAGAGACAAATCTGTGAAAGACATTAATTCACTAATGCTGTCACTCAGAATTATTCAGGGTACTCAATTTGCTACTTGTCCTAGAAAGAGGCCATGGATAATTAAGTTCAATATCTATAGAGTTATATATATTTGAAGTACAAAGGGTTTTTGCCTTGTAGGAACAGAAAGAAGACCTTTAAATTGGTTTGAGAGGAAAATTCTCATTCCCCATAACATGAAGTATCTGGTTCAATTCTGGAACTAAAAAAATGCATTTTAAAACCTTATGAAGACATATGAATGTGTACGACATCATATAAATTCTTTATAATGACTTACAAGAATTAAGATATATTTCAGTAGAAAAATAGCCCCGAGTACATTTTTAGAGACGTTTACATATTAGCAAAGTATTTTTTCTCTAGTGTAAGCGACATGAAGAGAGTATTTGACAATGTGTTATGGTTTAAAGATCTTGTTGTACTTGTTAAGGGTGAGTCAGTCCTGATTTTGCTACCCACAAATCCACTCCAAACTCACAAAGCCATTCCTAACCCTATCACTTAAATTAAAAATATTTATCTTCCATGTATTAGGATATGTATTTGTCATATTGCTTTCTCCTTGGTAATCTCTTGCTCTTTACGTGTATGCACATCTATTTACAAGAAGCCATGCCTGGGAAACATGCAGGCTTTATATAAACATGTGTGTCTCCGTGATCCCTTTCCTCTATCTGGATATGTGTGGATTTAGTAATTTTTTTCTTTTTTTTTTTAAGTTAGCTTGTAATATGAAAAGCTGCAGTGCCAGATCGTTAAGGTAGTCTAGAAGAACAATGCTTAAAGACAAGACACATTAATACAGGCTAGATAATTTCAGATTCAGTGTTGTAGCCATTAGTAAGTATTGGCTTTTTTATAGCAATCAGAAATTTATCTGTTTTATTTTTAGTTCTTCCTGTTGTAATCTTACAGGTTTCATTCATGAACTTCTGGATTGTAACACTTTAAGTCATTTCCTTGTTGTACAGTGGGCCTCCAAATTTATTTCCTGACATAAAATTCATGGTGTATTATTATTTTTTAATTAAGTAGCCCTAGTAGTAATCAAAGTTTTGGATGACAGTCCAAGAAGTGTGAAATTCCAAATTTAAGCATCTCCTGGGTGGAACAAGAACTGTTTGCCAATTGTAATGACATTTTTCAAAATGGGAGATCTTTTTTTTTTTCAGCAGGAGCTAAAGTGTCTAGCTCTGCTTAGATCTGATGTAGCTCACAACTAGTGATGAGGTTGTATCAATTGGCCAAGCCATCTCCTGACTTTCTGTCTTTTTGCAAGGCAGATTCCAGCTTTTATTATTAACAAGCTTCTTTTCTTTAATTAAAGATGGCCTTGCAAGCAGCCTTTATGAAAGAGAGACATTCATTTGACTGACTGAAGTTTCTGCTCTTTCCTGAGGAGTCTCACAATACTCTTAAAATGATGTAAGTAGTGTTACTAAGAACATTATTGTTAAGGAAGCAAGAAAATTTTAAATACCATATAGTTTTGAACATGATTTTATTCAAATCAGGCAATAATTAATTAAATGCTGGCCACCAGGATTTTCTTTACTTCAAATGTTTCAACTCGTTATTCCATCAGAAACAGTGACCTGGGATATGTCAAAGTACTGGAATGTATCTTCACCTCCACACAAGTAGAAATTTACTTATTAACTTATTAGATACTTCCTTACAAAATCTGCTATTTAAAAAATAACTCAATAGAATACATGTGTCATGAACTGATGAGTAAACATATGACTGATGAATGAAAATGCGTCATTCAGATCATGCCAGTTTGGAATATATCCCTTATAATAGGGGAAAAAAATTAAAAGTATTTTTAGGGCATTCAGTTTTAAAATAGTCTAATTTAAAACTCAAGATATTTTAAGTCACTCGAGTTACATTTAAAATAGAAAATAATCTTGTTTTCATGCATCTGCTCCTGAACTAGACACATCCCTTCCATGTCTTCACTGAAGCCATTCCCTAAATTATTGTTTGACACACATAAATATGGTCATATAAAGGTTTCACTCACTATATGACTTCAGTCCTGTCACCTGAGCTTATTGCTTCAGTTACCAAAGCAATACAGTTGTCAATCTGTACTTATATCAGAGAGATTTTTGTGAGATTTCAATTACTGTCTGCTCAGTTTTAAGAACATGCAATCCTATTATAATTTCAACTAAGTGGCTAATTCTTTGTTATTGATGCTAATGTAGAGATGGGTCTTTATGGCTCTTTATCAGCTCCTGCTCTGAATGTTCTAGCACAGCTTTCCAAACTTGTTGAATTGTTATAAGGGATTATATCCTAAATACAGACATAGCTCTTCTCTATGGCAAGACCATATAAAAAACTTTTTAAGTTTATAAAACTCTTTCTAAGATTTTTAATCTTCTCTTGGTGGTTTACTCCATCTGATTTTGATAGCTGGCTACTCCTGCACACCTATGCAAATGTTTTTAGTTGTATATGCTCTGCTGAATCAAATTATGCTCCTGCCTTTTCAAGCCAGGTAATTTCCCTGATCCACCTTACAGCACAGCCCACAGGCCAGTGAATTAGCAGAGAGCCAACTGGGCAATTCAAAGGGTTATGAGGTATGAGAAATGACTAGAGAGGAAAGCTCTTGAACTGGTTTACCTGCAAGACTAAATGTTAGTGGAGCTAAATCACAAGATTTGAAACTTTCCCTTCCAACTTGCAGGGATAAAGCAGTAATAGTACAACTGTTTACACTTAGTTTGGTTAGGAAATAACTATATGCTCTGCACTCACCTTTCAATATATGTTTTAGAGGTAAACCCTCTTAAAATATGCAAAGAACATTAGGATTTCAAAAGTATCTTTAAAAGACAAGGAAATGTTAGATGAAATCAGGTGACAATCCTGAGTGAGGAGGCATTCATTGAGGACTGACTTCTGAGGTACTGTATAAGTAATTTCAGAACTCACCTTCAAGGCAGGACTTTAGACCAAATTCGTCAAAGAACCTTGCAAGACAACATGAATAAAAGGTCAGCTTGCCCTCAGACTGATGTCCTGCGCAGGAGAGGTAAAAATGTCAAGACAGTAGTACATTTAAAGCTTGGATCCTAGATTATGTCTGATAGCCCAACAATTTTTGAAAGTGAATGAAACTGTTTTCTTAGAGATTATGAACAGGTGTGGCTCAAATTTGGATTTTCAGGTACTTGTTTCAGAACATAAGACCAATCTTACACTTTGTAGCTTATAAAATATACTTCTTTTCTTTTTATTTATATATAGCAGTAAACTAGTTATTTGAAGACACTCAGCAGACTTTCCAAAACTGTTCTTCCTTCCTTCTGCCATCTTCCTTTCATAGAATGCAAAATCCTTAAACAGGACCAAGCTACTGAAAAATTTTTCAAAACAGTCCTTTGAGAAGCTATCAAGGCTAGTGTAGGATGGGTTGCTGTGAAGTGAAAAAATTAGGACAGGTCTTGGATCCAAAGACATTAAATGATAATCATCTCCTCCAAACTGGAACCCACCTAGCTACTCTGCTCCTGCCAGTTACATCTTCCCTTTTGTATTATTTTTTATTCACTGAATCACTTGAAGGTCACCCGAGGCAAGAAGACTTGAATGTGCAAGATTGGAAGTTTGTTGGATCATCGAAGGAAAGATGTAGAATAGGATATGTCCTATGGAAAGTTATAATAAAGACCAGTGAGAAAATACATCCTGTGAATGCCACCTACTAATGAGGAGAAAGTGTGTGAATATTTTAAGGGACCGATGGGAGGGAATATATATGGAAAAAAGGAAACAGTGAGGCAGTTGTAAAGGGGTGTAACTGAGGTTCAGCGAACACACCTGGCTGAAGCAGATGGCAGAGCAGAAATTTCTGGAGTGTTTCTGTAACATGTGGCATTCTCCTGACTAGGACATTATCAGAAGCATGATGTAACATAATGCAGTTCTCTGTAGGCCTGGGGAGGAAACAGGGTCTTGCTCAGCCTTGGTACTATTACATGCTGCCTCACAGAGTTCCATTACAAGAAAGAGTGGAAATTCATTAAAACACATGGTGGTCCAAAATGCGCACAGAAGGCAGTCACAGAAAGAGTTACTTTTATTAGGAGTAAAACTTTCTGTGTAATATAATATTTCCCAGCTTCACTACCAAAAGGGCAAGAGGAACCTGAATGGAAAATGTAACTGCATTCAAGGTACCACATTTATGTGCACATGCGCACAGACACTCACTCATTACATACACAGAAAATGGGGGAAAAAGGTTAACACATGGGAAATATATAAAAAGCTTATTAGCATGGGCTACTCAACATCTGTGGAAAAGTTGACAAACTCTGTAATAATGGTTCTATTTTATTAAGATTTACCTTGTATTAGTATTAGCGTTAGTATTAGTATTAGTATTAGTATTATTATAAAGCAGTTCCTGAGGTTTATTTAACAGCGTAAAAAGGTCTTTACATTGCAGAGTATAAATATTTCAAACCAGGGGCTATAATGGAAGATAAAGGGTATAAAGGGTTGCGTCCTGGAAATACTCATTTTAGTATGCACACTCTAACTGGGTTTCTCCATGGCAGTTTTAACTACACAGACATCCATTCCTCACACTGAATCAGTGAGTCTTTTTTCCTCTCTAGTTCATTTTACTGCCATGTTGACAAAATTGGCTCAGGAGTGACAGGTTAAGGGACTACAGTCGTGGTAATCATGGCTCCATACTGTTCCCTGCTGTTCTCTACAGTGTTTCCTCTGCAGCATCATTTAAAATGTCTATAGGTCTCTGATTGATCATCACAGCTCAATTTCACTGTTTCTATCTCAATTTCCTGTGCTTGGCAGCTGCATGATTCCATTAGTGATTCTCTGAGTATCTTGTTCATTTCTTTAATTAATGAGGTTTTTATTGCATTCAAATAATTTGGATGGAAAAGTAAGGGTAGAATTAGTGGAGATCAATACTTATAAGGCAGTGGAAGGGACTATTAATCATGTTTTGAAGTACATGCTCGTTTAGTTTTATATTTTTGTTTTACAAGTGACTAGTACGTATACTGACAAAAATCTTACGCAGGTTGCCTGGCATTCATTTACTTTCCAAAACAACCCACATCCTCAAAGGCAATTAATTAATCTGAGCAGCAAACCACATAGTTTTAATGCAACTCTGGCATTGCTGGAAAGAAAATTTGGCAGAAAAATGATTTACTGTCTCAAAAAGCCCCAAAAGATTCCCAGGTATATATGTGCTTCATTGTTCATAGAACTTTTTCTTTGACAGATTTGACTGGTAATGCAGTTTTCTGCAGTTTCAGGACTGCTTTTCAGTTTGTATTTGCAAATCTGCAGTCTAGCCTTTGTTAGGAGATTTACACTAAACTTTTGTCCTGCATAAATGTAGTATTCAAGTGTGTACATTTTTATATAGCAATGAGTCTACTATTTTAGCAGGTATGTTTTCTTTAGATTTTATCTCTCATTCACCCATATACCAAAAACATCTTCAATATTTCACTGAGCAACCTCTATGTGTTGAAATCTTTGTTACACAGGAGATTTTCAGGCTAGTCATTAGTGAAAGCCCTTCAGAAATACTGCCTCAGTGCAGGACATATTTCAAGTGCCTTATCTATAGTGCTCTGTTAGTGAAAGTGATCCTATCTTCTCATGGGTTTGTTTCTGTTTTGTTATCTTCTTGAGGAAATGATAAAGGTCCTCTATATTTGCTGGTGGCAAGGATATCAAAGAGGCAGAGTAGTTGCAATTACACAATAATTTGATTTGCACCAATACAGAGATGTGATGTTTTTGAATTAGCAGACTGCAGAAGCCTGAAGGTTCTTCTCTCAGGGTCCATTGTGACAGCTGGAAGATTATGATTCATGTCTTCTCCCATCAAAGTCAAAAGACTACTTACTTCTAAAGCTCGTTATTATTAAGAACTATATCTCATCTGACTGCTTACCCTAAGTGAAATAAAGTCTATTCTCTCAAGAGAAGAATATTTGAAATATGAATAGACCTGCTGGCTGCCTCTACAAACAAAGCAAACAATTTTTCTGTGCTAGGAAAAGTAGTACTGCAACCCTCACAAACTGTGGAATGAACTGTAGATAGGGGTGTCAAAATTGCCTCTATTCAAGGTGAGAGGCAGCTTAGGAGGATAGGTAATTGCTTTACAGCTGGAGACCATTATTTCACAGATTTTATCATTTTCATAAAGTTTTTTCTTTAAAAAAAAAAACTAAACAGCTCTACTCTCGGAAAGAACTCGAGTTTATGAATTTGAAGTGTCTTATTGTTTTGAAGACAAAGGATGAAATAATGATTCCAGTGAAGTCAATAACACATATTGTCTTATATTAAAGGCGCTTGACTGAGCCTTCAAGAACATTTATGCAGTTGATATCAAAAAAGCCTCATTGCCATCCTAAATAGTTTTCCTGAATTGATGAAATTTCTACTGAGATTCAGTTTTCAAGCCACAAGTCATATAAAAGATCTAATGCACAATTAATCAGCAAATGGCCGATTAATTCCCTGTCCCCACCCCCTATCAGTGTAACTTTTAGTGATAAATTCATTGTTTGCATTTCTTTGAAGTATTTACTTGCCATCCATTTGCTTTGCTGCCTCCAAAGACAGAGAGGTAAAAGGGTTTTCATCATTCTTTTCTCAGAGCTGAGCACAGGAAATTGAAGATCTGCATTTTAGCATCTTGGTATCTGTGTTACTATGGCACTAGGGGAGAAAGAAATGCCACAAGTAGTTGAGCCAAGAAAGGATAACTAAGAATTCATCCTAAAATGAAAGTTTGCTTTGTGCTGGGGAGAGGGGGAGTATCTGCTATATGACTCTAGGTTACAAACTACTACAGCTGCACATCTAGAGTCTGATTCACCTCCCACTGAAATCAGTGAAAGAGTCTTGGCAGGTGCTTTGCTGGGCATAAGGTCATCATATTCCTTGGCAATATTGTCTATATGACTAATCAATTACTTAATTTAAGCTACAAGACTTGATAAGAGTAATTTAGGTGTTGTGGCTTTATGTTTCTGAGTCAGAAAATACAATGAAACTGTATTGTGGGAATATGATGGTATCTCATTCACACCATTTGACCTGTGACAGACATTCTCTAAAGTACTGCTACATTTTAGGAGTACATACTTCATCTTCAAAATTACATTTAGACAATTGAGAACATAATTATGAAAACTGAGTCAAGACACCTCCATCATTTGAATTACTTGGAATGTATTTCTGTGTTTTCTACTCCCTTAGTTGCTGTCAGATTCATTTCACCATGCTTCCTTTAGGTTTTTTTAGTCTAAAGCAAAATTAATTATCTAGTCTCCCACAACCAAAAATGAAGAAAGACGAGAAAATCCAAGGGCACGAAATAGACATTTAACATCAGAGAGCCCAAAAATATTAAAATACATATTTCACACTTAGCCATCACGCTTCTGCAAGCAGGGTTGATCAGCCACCCTTTCTCCAGGAAGTATTCCCCTATAGATGGCCATTCAGGATTCACAGCACCACCTAGAAGGAGTGTGGCTGAGTAGTTTAATTTTTAAAGTTCTTTTCTGGTAGGTAGTCTTAGGCTCTGTTACTTTCTCTCAACATTATGTATTTTGTGCAATTATTGTTTTGTGTAAAAACAACACCATGTTTCCTATTACCACTCAGAAACAACTATCTTTTCTCAGGCATTGTATGAGAAGTGTGATACTTAGCTCTAGTTTCTTGATTCCACTAAGGAAATTGCCTAAAATTACCACCAGCAGCCACTACAGTGTAATACCAAAGGCTTTCAACTGGATCTTGTCCTGAGTTAGGCATTGGCTACCTCGCTGAAATAATCTGAGACTGATGGTAAATTACTAATTTCTTGGATTTTTAGGAAGTGTTTTGGTGTGGGAATAAACCGGATCTCACTTTGCTGCGGGAATCATAATACATTTCATATCCATAGGGAATGAGTAAACTTGTCTCTCGAAAGTGCAAGGTTGGATCAAGAGAAAGGGCAAGGCAGCCTCCTCTTTCACCATTCAACCAAGAGATTCAGAGATGAAATAAACGGGCAGGGGGAGGTTGCCCACACCAAAGGGGCACTGGTTTCTTTCCTCCTCTGCGTAAATGTCAGGGTGCTGAGTTGTGCAGGCTGTGCCTTCACTGCTAGTCCTACTGTTAACTCTTTGTCTCTGGACAGAAACTTCAATGTAGAGAGGTCAGAACTAAGCCAATTTGAACTTCAAACCAAGTATTTAATCCTGAGGAGATTCAGAGATGGGGGGGAGGGGAAAAGGGCGAAGGGGGCAATGGCTTAAAATGACTGCTGTTGTATAAATACATGAAAACCCATAAAAATATTTACAAGACACAGCTAATCTCAAGCTAACATTTTTTGGCCATTGTAAAACTGACTCATCAATATAATGGAGTATATTTTTGGTTACTTTATTTTAACTTTTTTACAGCTAATATTTACCAAGTCTCTAGGGCCTAAAATTACCTCACCCTTTTGCTTCAGGTCTACAGCTGCAGTTTCTTGCCTCACCATAGAAACGCCTGGAATGCATCATTGTGTTTCCTTTTCTGTTAGAAAAATAAGAGAAGCTGAAGTAGCAACTACCACCAAGACAGAGAAATGCTTTTATAAATTACTAATTAATAACTTAAAACTCCATTCCTAAGCGGAATGTGGGTGACTTTTAGGTACTTTAATACTCCAACGGGCAGTAAGTCAACTACAGTACCTGGTGTATCTTACTGTGTCCTCAGAATGTATGTTCATCTAGGTTTATCAGCTAAACAACAGACAAAAATTAATTTTCCATGGTTAATCTGTAGAACTGTTCAGCTCTTCAAAGCAGCCAGTGATTATAGGGGGTTTGTATTTTAAAATTAAACATACAACTTACAGGACATTTGAATTTCAACTTGTCAAGTTGAGCCCTCTGACACTAAGGCACTGAAAATCTACAGTTCTTTTAGAAAATCTTGGCCCCTTTCTATTTCAAGAATTCCTAAGCAGAATGAAAGCTGCATGTCTCTGAGCCAAGAATTATATCTTTTGAGCCACGCCAAGGAGTGAAGCAGAAAAAGATGAAAAAACTTGTAGTCCCAGAGTTGATAGGACTTGGCTTTGAAATGGCTTCTGTGATCCTTCCCATTACAGTGTTGTATGACTGGAAGAAACTACAAATACTGATATCTTTCCATAGTGCACGATGACATCTTTTTGTTGCTTCTGTTACTATACATGAAAATCACAGTAACCAAAATGTCATACTGTGTATTTCTTGGACAAAGATTATTTTTATACTTTTTGCATTTGAACGCAGAAGTGTTACTGACTGCTATTTGTCTTTTGGCAACACTGCCATAACTTAAGCCTGACAAAGTTATTACTCAACTATGAAGACAAGACTTGGACACATCATGAGTGTTGATATCAGAGCACAGTACCATGGAAAATGAGTTTCCTAGGGACACAAAAGCTGCTCATTATTTACCTAGTCTTTGAGTTTAATATGGAGTAATGACATACATTGCTGTATTAGATAATCTGTAACTATTATAGTAGATTATTCTTATGAGGGTTTCTTGAAGCAAAAAATTGGGAAAATGATATTATCTATCTGTGACATTATTTCACCCTAGATAGAACTGGGCCTGTGCTTCTCTTCTGAGCATACAACCTGCAGTCCTCAAAGCTGTAGGATCACTGTCAGATCGAAGAAGCACTGCAAATGAGATCTGCATTACAGCTGTACAACCCACTTTAATCATAGCACTGTCAACCCCCTCAGTGTGCAAGGTACAAAATAAGGTCATGCAACTGAAGCTCTCCTGCTGTTCCCCTTACCTGTTGAATGGATATTACTCTCAACGAACAAAGAACATCTGCTCTTCTTGTAGTTCTGCTTTTGAACCTTTGTAAATTTCCAAACCAGTATATAAAGATAAACTAAAATTGAAGGCAGTCTGGGCTGGAAATTGCAAGGGTCCAAGAGCTGATTCACATTGTTGTGTCAAAAGCAGCAACATCTGTCAAAGAAGCAAGACAGACAGCTGCAGGCAGCAAGCAATTCTAAATTTAATCTACTACCTCATGCCTATTAGTCTTTTTCTTCATCTTTTTCTTTGGTGGTTTTTTTTTTTCTTCCAAAGTTTTGGGCCTGTCTTTGGCTTTGCTTTTTGTTCATCTTAATCAAATACAACTCCAACAACGCAAATTCCTCTTTATTACAGTGATGGTAACCGGGGAGCAGTGAAGAAATGTGTAATAGCTTGTTATGAAAACTCTGCACCCTGGAAACCTTCAAGGTCAGATTGAATGGGGCTGTGAACAACCTGATGGAGTCAAAAATGTCCCTGCTCATTGCAGAGGAGTTTGACTACATGGCCTTTAGAGGTTCCTTCAAACCCAAGCTGTTCTGTGATTCTGCAAATATTAGAAAAACACTTTTCAATAAATATGTATCCTTGAGCCACAAATGTCAACAGGACCATACTATTTGTCTTCTTCATTTATACCCACCATGAAAGACAGCATGAGACAGGGGTTTCACAGGACATCTGACTAGATCTCAACTTTTCATTGACAGAAAGAATACAAAGGAGTTGCCTTAGTGTGTCAATCTACTCAACATATTATATCTTTATTCAATTGGGTGGGGCTGGTAGAAGACGTAGGAAGAACCAAGGCAAATATACTTACAGTACCAAACCAGGACCTCATACTAACATCGGTAAAATAGCTTTAGGTTTGCAAAACAAATCAGAATAATGTAAGGGAAGGATGTTTTAAAGTTATTAATTTAATGGTAAGACAAGTCTAATTGCTTGAAGATAATATTAAAAATGTATAACCAACAAAGTGGAAGAGAATTTCCTGTCCCTGCTATTAAAAGCATTGAATGTTGACAAACACGTGACAGCAAATAAAGAAGTGAAGCAAGTGCTGGTATCAACTTCCAATTCAGCTGGATCAGATCACTTTTTTCACTCTGTAATAAACATCTCACATTGAACCTAATTACCTCCAATGCCTACAGTACTGCCAACTACACTTTAACACATGTCACTCCTTGGCTTGCTTACCAAAAAGGTTAAAGCATTTCTTTTGTAACATACCATATTTTAGCCTGCGGGAGGGCAAAAAGAAATCACACTGGCTGAAATAATGTATCTTATTTTCACACAGTCCTGGACTGGAATATTCTTATTTTGGATGTAAAACATATGATCTTATTTCCATTGGAGCTGAGAGTAAAAAAACCTATTTTAAATTCAATTCAATCAAACTCTAATTCATACTTGACACACACATTTATAAATAGATATCAGCTGCCTGAAGCTTTGTTGCATATTCCCATTCACCAACTAACCTTGATCCTCAAAATTCCGTACAATTATTCATCCCCATCACACCTCCCTGTGGTGCTCCTGTCTAATTATTTTAAGCAAAACACAAGGCAGATACCTGAAAAGTTTATCCAAATAATTCAGAGGAAATGGAAGAGTCAAATACTGGAATAATATGGAACTGGGTAAAACTACTGTGTTGCTCAAGACTTGCACTGGACTGTTAATTCTTCTCATCACCAAACACAAAATAAAAGCATCACCTGTTTCTTAACTTCTGTCTTGCTGTTTGAAAAGCTCATCACCAACTACTCTTAGTCAAACTCCCAGATTACATTCTTAATCCCAAAATGGGTTTTTACATGTTTTTGGTTTCACTGATGGATGGACAGCTCCTTTCTTGTGCAAACCCCTCTTTTTACTGACAAATTTAGATCGTGAAAATGCACAGCTGGAATGGGTCTGTAATGCAAAAAGACTAACCCTATTTCTCTCTGTGGTCCACTTTACATTGCACCCTTATCTTTATCGCTTGTGTCTCAGAATTACGATAGAGGCTTTGATTACGTGACCATTTAGCACTGAGCAATGGACAATATTTATCTTAGAAGTATGAGTTAATTAGACCAGGAGCATAGACACATTTCCTACACTGATTTCAGTAAGTTATCAGATTGCACAGGTAAACTGACATCTGGGAATTTCCCTATCAGAAAGTCCTATCTTAATTCATTTTCACAAGGGAGCCAAGATAAGGCTGGTATGAGAAGAAAGATGCAAGAACACTGTTGAGAGGAGATCAAGGAAGGGGACTAACACTGAAGAAAACTTATCTCTAAATTTCTTGACCTCTTCTGGATTAGACTCCCTTATGAATACTTCATATTTGTAGCATTTGGGGCTCAACTTCCTCCTTTGTTCTTTCTTTTCAATAAAATAAAATAAATAAAATACATAGATAGATTAGAGGAAAAAGGAAAAGAGAGAAGCTGTGCAAGGCAGAGGAAACCAGGTTGGCTTAATGAAATAACAAAACCAGGCTGGATGGGCCCTGCCCATGGAATGGGGGTTGAAATGAGGTGGTCTTTAAGGTCCCTTCCAACCCAAAACTTTCTATGATTCTATTCTATGAAATAGAAAGGTGTTAATTTTTTTTAGGTCCATCTCTAATAGAACTACAAGTTTCCTATATAACTTGCAGTCCGTTTTTATTATTATTTTCTTGTCTTCCAGAATTATTCACTACATATGTCAATAGATGCATAATCAGGATAAAGAACTAAATACGAGTCCCACTGGACAGGATGCCCAAGATGTAACTGATTTCAATGAGTGTAGTACTGAATTTAACTAACATGATGTTAAACATGCCATCCTTTAAAAGGGCAAATTTCATGCCTTTGTCTAGCTGCCATTGAAAAAAATATTGCATCAAACACATAGCAAGGTGAAAAATGACATTATTAGAGGCCCACTGAAGTAAATGATAATAGTCTGAAGAAGACCATTCTGGTTGGTCCTCTCCCTGGGACTGCCTGACAGATGTCCTGCAGGTGATGCTTACACCCTGTAGCTTCACCTCTGTGAACACTCTTCAGTACAATTTCAGACAAATTGCTTCCAAAAGCAGACACAGTAGGTAAACATCAAATTCAGGCTCATTCTTAGCAGTCAGATCGTTACTGTTATGTCAACAAACACCAAACAGGAGATTATTCTCACTCCTTATGTGGCACCTGGTCACTTGAGACCATCACAAAGACTTCAGAACACCACAAACTAATAGCCAGTATGCAGGTTAGGGGCAACCCAACATGAGTTTCCCTCCTGATTGTTTTTACTAGAAGTTTTCTCAAATTTACCACATTTCTAATGTTAGCAGGGTGTGTAATATATGCATAACCTATTGTACTCACCATCTTTAGGAAGATGAGGGTTATAATCTCAAATCCTTTCACTCAGGACAAGAAAATCTCCTTTAACATGACTGCAATCAACAGCTGGCTGCCAACCATCAAGCATTAGTCTTTATAAAGTTTAACATTTTATAAGGAATTAAAAGGCAGATAGCTCTTTTGGTCTTACTGAGGTTTGTAGGAGCATCTCAAACACATAAAACAAGTACACTCTGACAGCCAAAAGGGACTCAATAATCCTTGTGGGTCTCTTCCAAATCAAGATATTCTTTGATTCTATGAAGTAACAAAAATCATTTTTAACATATGTATTTTTTTTTAGTTACTGAGTTAATCTGTGATCCAGTGCCCATTTTATTGTCTCTGTCTATTGAGCTTAAGCATAAGCTTGTAATTCTCTAACAATCATGATCTGAGTCCAAAGGTTTTAGCCTCATGCTTCAAAAGTAGAAACCCAACGAAGTTTGGAACACAGCTTAAAATACAGAAAGCAGTAAGACTTGTTTAACACAGCAAAGCATCCTTCCTCAACAGCAGTAGAAAAGGGTTAAAAGTTTTCCTGATACAAAGGAATTCAAGTGTAACCAATTACTTTATGACAGTAGAGTCTATGGTCCTGTTAAAGTCAACTTGATAGAACCTGATATGGAGAAAAACACTATACTTACTCAAACCAGAGTGTCCAAGAAAAAGCTCTTACAGAGAAGGCAGTAAAAATCCAGATGATGCAATGAGAAGGAAACACTGGGTAGAAGAAAGCTGATTAAGTGCATGTCAATTGGAAGACCTTTTCTTGGACATTTAATCACACACAGAGTCCTGGGGAAACTCCAGAACAAGAGCTTTTCATGTGAATTGCCAGTAAGGGGGAAAATGTACCCCTTCCTGGAAGACATATTATCAAAGAGTGCCAAAACTGCTAGAAAAATTAATAAAAGGGAGAAAGATAGAGAAGGAGAAAAAAAGAGAAAGGCTCAAACGAATAAACTAAAGTGAAATTAAATAATTTGAATGTGTAGGTATATAGAAGGGTTGAAGAATAATACAGGTGTGGTAGGTCTGAACAAATCATTTATAAAGAGAGATTAAAAAGGGGTTGGAGAGTTCCTCTGACTGAGGAATGACATAAGCTATACTGTGTCTACACTCACATTTAATTCAAATTAAACAATCCACTTGAATGAAATATGAACTTAAGCTAGCTTTCCTAAAAGATGTTATGGGGTCAAGATCTAACATAAATACACCAAAGGAGAAGAGCCAAGAGAACAGCATTAGTGTAGTGAAAGACACTATTGAGTCTTTTGGTTGTAGGCCAAAATTTCACAGTACAAAAGGACTATCTTGAAATACTGAAAGAGATGCAGTTTGTAGACATCAGTTCTGGGAGTGCTGGGAATCCCAATGCTTAATGGGGTTTACATTATGTGTGTTCTTCCCCTCTCAGAGCAAACAGGATCTCCACGTCTGCTTTTTGCTGCCTGTGAAGTGCAAGTACATCACAGCTTACATGAGGGCACAGCAATCAGGCAGCACACAGCTGCCACTGAGATTTTCAAAGAACAGCTACTTTCCACAGAGATGAGAGTATCTGATTTCCATATTGTGCACTTCAGCACAGTGCATTCCAACCAAAAGGAGATGATCTGATGCATATGTCAGTGGACATCTATTTATTTTGTGCCCTCTACAGCACTAATCACCAAGGACTGCATTCACAGCTCATGCTTTCTGCCAAGTTATCCAACATACAAATTCTTTAAGACTTCACTAATAAGGCATAACCTGGATTCCCTGGTAAAATCAGCTAACCATTGAGATTGTCTCAAAATGGGTACTAGTTTTCTTAAAGACCTTCTGCCTGGCAATACATGAGAAAGTGAGAATTTCCTTCTGTTCACTTGTGGTTCAACAAAACAAAAACTTGCATAACAGATACATATAAGTTGTGAAGAATCCAGTATACAGAGGCAAAAAAAAAGAAAACCCAAAATATATTGTGATGTTCTAAATTTGTGAGTGGCTGATATGGAAAACAGTAACAAGCATGCCATCTCCAGAAAAGAAAACAAAACTGTACTGAGACAAAACAGAATTAAAAGTTTGTGGATTTTATTAACAATCTATAATTTATTTTGGGAAAAAAAAGTTTCAAACTACTTCTGCTTTTTTTTTTAGGCAACAGATTTTGTAGCTTTGTTACATGAAGATATGCTTATGAACACAAAGATATGCTTATTCAGGCAAGTATTTGGTAGATCTAGGTGTCCCTTTCCATCTAGCCTACTGACATTATTATCTATCCCTTAGAACAGACCAGTTTGGAGAACTTTACCTCTTAATTCTATCAGAAGGAAGGAAACACTCATGAGCTGTGAAACAGGAAAAGATTAAATGTCATCCTTAATGCTTTCCTGTCCTTTCTGTCAGACTCATAATCAGTAAGTTCACAATTAGGATCTTCAAAAAAATTCAACGGAAGCTTTCAGTGTTGATATAGAAGTAATAATGATAATCCATAAAGATAATGACAATGGTAAAAGGTGAATGGACTGATGCTTTACCACTATGTATTATAGTCAAGCTATGGCTGAATATTTGAGAGATTGTTCCTTTAATTTTTGCAAAAGATGTTTGTACATGCCAAAAAAAAAAAAAAATTGTCCCTGCATAGATAGTTTATTCTTTCCTTTCTGAAAGTGTACTACTCAAAATATTTCAGTAATCTATTCATAGAATTGCAACTGCTGTTAACCCATCCATCTTGTCAAATATGTGGTACATCGTATGTAAAGATGCCCCATTATCAACCAGTGCATTATTATGCCAAATATCTTCTCTATAATGTAGTCTACCTGAAATTATATTCATCATTGATGTGGGTTTTTTTTTCCTTCTGATAAAGAACAGAATAAAAACTGAAAAGAGGAAAAGAAATGGTGCCTATCCTTCAGTGTTGCAAAGGGAAGCTTCCATGTAAGAACTGATCACAGATGGTGATTTACCATCTACCTGGGCCTGGAAGCACATCTAACGAAAATGACAAAATGAGAAGTTAAACCATCAGTTCCTGAGTTCCACATTTGTTAATGGTTTTATTAATTATTTTAGGGTTTTTATTGTAATAGAAAGATCTAAATGCTGAGTAAGTGCTGCCTTGAAACAAAGAAAAGTTTTTGAAGCAGGAAGAATATACACAGTGAAGGACAGATAAATTAGTTGTCTTCATTTTCAGATTAAAGAAAAATTTAAGGTACCAGAATTTTGTGTGAGATATCAGAATTCCCATCTTCAACTAACATGGTGTCTAGAAGAGCTTGGCACCTCCAATATCCCATGGATTTCTGGTCAAATCACATTATTTATAAATCTAAGTTCAATGCTAATTTTTCAATCAACTATTATTGGAATAGTTTCAATTTACAAGGGCACTTTGAAGATTCAGGACCAAATTAACTTGAGATAAAATGCTTGCCATTTCCTGAAGACAGCAGAAGTGTGCCTGGTCCAAATGACGGTGAATATGATTTACCATTTTCCAGCCTTTATAAATGACAGTCTAATGATTCTGTTATTCAGCCATCACCCAGCAGACACTGGCCTTCAAATATGCTAAAAGGCCAGGTCTACTTCATCAATAATGCCAATGGATGAGTTAAAAGTTCCACTGGTTGTTTATGCTGAAGGAGAGCCTCAAAGAATTCAGTACAAATTATAGCTAAAGATTCCCATGGCTCACTCTCTCCTAGTGCTTAGCAACAAAAATATGGTACTCCACATAGTTGCAGGGCCACAATGCCAACACACATAAAGACTAAGCAGTGGGAGGGTTAAAGGAAAGATGTCAGTCATATTTTAGGGGAAAAATGATAGTAGTGGTTTACCAGAAAGCGTTATGGCTGACAGTCTCCATCATTATCTTATTTCTTAGCATCATAGTCTGTAATTACAGTGCAGCTGATGTGCTGAGAAATGTCTTTTCCACTATTTACTGAAAAGAGGGAAGCACTTATTTAAAATTTGACTAGGTTTCAAAATGTCTTAAGTCCCAAGTTAATTTCCCCACACATTTTATCTTAAGAAAAATGGATAAGCTTCTAAACCAATAGTATTTCTATCTTAAGAATACACTGAATCACAGAATCAACTATGTTGGAAAAGACCTCTGAGATCGTTGAGTACAACCTATGACCTAACACCACATTGTCAACCAAATGCATTTCTATTTCCATGTTTATATTCATTAGTCTCAAAAAGAAGCATATAGGTGTCACTTGACAAGAAATATTGTGCTCATTTTGTGAAGTCCTGAAACCACTGAGGTACAACAATAAATTTATTTAACATGGTGCACTACTGAAAATTTCTTACTTGACTTAGAGCTATGAGCATATACTTCATGCTACAGCTAACTTGAAGGTTACATCTTAGTTGTGGTCTTTCTTTGTCCCTTTGCAGGCATCACTTTTGCTAGCACACCATTTTTATTTATATAGTTATAGTGTCATAACTAAAGCAGTAAAAAAAGCTAGCCCAAGACACCTCAAAATCCCCTCTAGTACAAGAGATGAGATTTATAGTTCCAGGGTGAGCTCACATAAACACAATTACCATATGAACTGTCTGAGACATAGATAGCACTGCCTAGGGCAATTATCAAGGGCCTCCTTACCTTTTTTTTGTCATGTCTCCTACTGTATCATGTCTCACAAATAATGAGACCACACCAATCCCTGCGGAGCCATTGAGCCAAGAAAATAATAGAAGCAGAAAGGATTGGTTAATCTTTTCTGTAAGTTAAAAGTTTTGCAATTTGGCACAGACTTTACAGGCAATGATATAATGAATTTTGTACTTATATGATACATGATCTAAACGGAAGTCCAAAATTTAAGAGCATATATCTTTTGGGGGTCAGGTTTAAATTTCCAGGACTTCCAAGACATGAGGAGTGAACAGCCTGACTACTGAAATATGAAACTTAGCATTATCATCACGCATATCCATCACTTTTGTTTGTTAACCTATCTGGAATGAGAGCAATTAGAGGGAGAGCCATGCTGAGCATCTGGCATGCACTAGAGTAGTCGAGGCATCTTCAAAAGGACCGTATTTAAACAGTTCATTCCAAAAAAGATGAACTAGAATGGACTCCCTTAAAATATAATTCAATCATTAAGTGACTAATTTACCAAAACATGTGGAGTCTGTTTATGCCCTTAAGAAGCACTGATTGTATTATACCAAGGTTTAGACATAGTTCTGAACCATGAGGACTCAATAAATCAGACCAACTATTTAACAGCTGGAAGTTGGCACATGCAAATTTTTACCAGCTGAGGAGTTTTTCCAGTACATTTAGGTTTAGGCCCATGAGCTGCTATTCATCTCTCAAGTGTCAATTAATGCTCAGAGAAGTCACTAGGAACAGACAACACACATACCACGCAAGACCTCACCACTGCTCAGTAACGCACCAACCCATTGATGCTGTTCATACACGTAACGATGCTGTTTGAACATTTGCATGAGTCATTTATTCGGTAGAGTCAGTTAATCAACAGGGTGAAAATCACTTCATATTGTAAAGGACCATCTTATAGGTGAGTTAAGCCCCAACTAAACAAATTACACCCTGTTCACATGGTCTTCACAAGAAACTGCCTAAGTCCTCATTTTTAAATGGAACTAAATAACTTCATAGGAAAAAGGAACATGTGTGGGGAAATTTTGGCATTGGATAGTCATACCCCTTCAGCTCCAAGGATTTCAGACCTGCTATTCTATTAGAGGGATGTCATGTTTCAAATCTCTGCTCAGTCTGTGGCTCCCCTCTAGCTAGTCCATCAACTAATGTGTAGGGACATAAGAAATCTTGTCTTGCCACCGGACTTTCTTCTAGAGATTTTTTTGTCTCCTCCTCCACAAAAGTATCATGAAAATTCCTAATAGCCATACCAGTAATTCACACATCAAAATTCTTCTCACAGACTTTTGAAATAAATCTCCTGAGAGCACCATCCGGGACCTATATATATAGATGCTATTAGTGAAGTATTATAAGCTGCTTATTTGAGATGACATGATTTTGTGTGTAGTCTTTTACAAATAACAGTTCTTCCTTTTTAAATTGATGACTGGGGAGCCACAAAAAAGCCATATGGGGGCCTTAACTCCAAACCAAAATTTTGCAGCATTTTCTGACTGATTAGACAGATGAATATATTTAATTTGTGCTTAAAAAAATAAGCCAGAATAACTCATATGGCCAAGTTCTGCTCAACTCCAAATTCTCATTGAATCCAACCTCTTTAAATAAAAATGCCTGATTGGATTCATCTTTAGCACTAAGTAATTGCTGCCGTGCTTACCCAGTGAAACAGAAATACTGTTATACCACAGTCTTGAAAGACTCACTACCTGCGCAATTCATCATAAGGAATACAATGCAGATGAGAAAATCTACTCTTTCTGATATCCTTAAGTTGTTGAAAAAGAATTGGAGCTACTAATATTTAAAAACTTATAAACATACAAACATAACTCTACCCACTTTTAGGGCAAATAATGTCAAATTGAAGTTTTAAAATCTACATTCTCCAAATGCAACATTTTCTTAGTTACATCAGTATTATTAGGCAAAGCTAGCTGCTTGCCAATGACTGATAAGCAATGTCACTGCAACTTTTTAGGACAATAAATTAAAATCTAAAATAAAAATAAATCTTACAGAATACATTAGTGAGTGTTCATAAACTGTCACTTGGACAAAAACATGGAAAT
Organism: Empidonax traillii; assembly: GCF_003031625.1. Classification (NCBI taxonomy): domain Eukaryota; kingdom Metazoa; phylum Chordata; class Aves; order Passeriformes; family Tyrannidae; genus Empidonax; species Empidonax traillii. The sequence continues at coordinate 3,249,816 of NW_020955228.1, read as the reverse complement.
CAATGTCCAGTATCCACATGACCACGAGGAATGAATGAAATTACTTACATTGTAAGGAAAAGTGCCACCAGGACAAGGACTAGTGATAATACACTGAATACACTGAATAATAGAATACACTAATACACTGAAGAACAGAACCAGGGGTAAGGAAAAGGATAGAGATGACCAGTATGCCTGAACAAAGTAGGCTGCTGCTACTTAGGGCATACTGGGTATATAGGGGAGCAGGTGTCACTTGTAGGGGACCTAAAGAAAAGTGGGAGTAGAAAAAGTAAGAGTACAGAAAGTGTGTGTGGGTATGAGAGTGAGAGCACTACAGGTGCTTGAGTGCTATGCCTCTTCTGGGGACTCTCCTGGGTGGTGGAAAGAGTTGGTTGTTAATCCTAAAATAATACTTCTCTTATTCACTGGAGTGGGGCAAATACGACATGGGTTTAGTGTAACATTTTTATTTTAACTATGCCTGAAGGAAGAATTTGAGCCTAACTGCATGGAGGCATTGAACAAAACACTTAAAAACGGCCCTTGTCTCAGGAAACATAAAGCCTGTTAAAGCTTCCTGTTTTCCTTGGATAATATTCTGAAGAATGACAAATAGCACCATGATCAAAATATTGTTTGTGTAAAAGTCTGTATGTCCTTTCTGAATACAACCAAACTTTTTAAGAAATTCCAGTCTGCAATTACAAGTGCTTTTTCAAAGAATCCTCACAGAACCACAACCCTTTCAGCAGATACACAACTCATCCAAATACACGCAAACAGAGAAGCATAGCAGAACAGAAGAAATCCCTCAGTAAAGCTCCCTGTATTAACACTGGGACAAGAATTTATTCCAATGCTAGGAGATTGTAACCCTATCTCTACAATTTTCTTAACTAAATTAGATATCAAAGTCTCTAGCTTCTTTTTAACAGTTATGTGGTAGCAATGAAAGGAAAATCCCAGTCCCTACTTAAGTTAGACTTCATCTTCAAAAGCTTGCTAAAATTAAGCTTTTGTTCCTAAGCTTCTTCCTTGGCTGCTCACTGTGTTCAGCCCTGAAAGTTTCTAGACCCCGATTTTCTTTCCTGGGTTTAATCCAATCCTGATGGAGTCTGAGAGGAGCCTTTGTCCCTTTCCTCAAACCCCATCCTTTCCCAAGGGACTCTTCTAACCAGCACTCAAGCTAAACTACACCAATGCAAGTCATTGACAAAAGTTCTTTTATCCCTGAATATAAATTACCTGCTTTGCATAGTGCATCGTTATGAGTACCTTGCAAATACGTTAAGAAACCAGACACAGAGAAATTCCCAGTCTAAACATGTTTACTTTATTTACCTCAGATGGATTAACTGTACAGAAGAGGATGCAGTTGTCTCTCTCTCGCATACGAGTTTGCTTTCTCTCCACTTTGAGTGAATAGGCACAAAGCTTCATCAATAGTCCATATGACTACAAAATGCTGAATAGAAGTAAGAATGGATGCCCAGAATGTCTTTCATTCTTGGACCAGGGCTGTATCAGCATACCACGTTTCCCCTTCTCACATTCTAGCACAAGACCAGCAGAATTTTTTTACCAAGTATTTCTATAAAATAAACTTCCATAGATACCAACAAAGAGAATATAAGCTTCACTGCCTATACACAGCAATGCCTTTTAGAATTTTGCCCTGAAATATCTGAAAGATAAAAATCTTGGTAAGAAGTCAAGTGTTTCTTCCTATTTATGGAACTTTTTTTTTTTCCTACAGTTTAATCTTGAACAATAATTCTGCATTCAAGGTCTGATGTGACTGTTCTACATGTAATCCCATTATCTTCCTAACATAGAAAGTAGGAATGTAAATATGAAAGAGTTATGGGGTTTTTACTTACAAACTATGCATTTTGTTGCTTGAGTTTCTGAACTGTCTTGAAGCTAACCCAGCTTGTTTTGAGCCTTAGAATAGAAATCCAGCTGGGCAAAACCTTGTTGTACAGCAGTATGAGATCAAATTCCCAGAAACTCAGTTTGTCTATACAGTAGGCTATTTTTGAAAGAGTTATAACATGCCTTTCAAGGATGAGCATTTAGAAATTTTATTATTAGTCTACAGGAACGGGTTCTGTAGAGAGCTTGTAATTCACATAGCTGTTCTCTCTGATAGGATCCTCCTAGATATTTGGTAAGCCAGGCACACATTTTCACCTACTGTGCTTACTTGAAGGCAATTGCTAATATCCTGTCTTTCTGAGGTGGACAGTGAAGGTAACTGCATTTCTTTATATTCCTGGTTGTGCACAATAAAAATAAACCTCTGCTTCTCTAGTGATTCATTTCTTGAGTAGATCAATTTGCAGTGTTTGTGCCTTCTAAATTCTCTGGCTACCACTTGCATCTGTGCCAGTGACATGCAATGCCTGACATTCGTATGATCAGCTTCTCTACTACAAATTATTAATTCTTATTAAATTTATATAAGCATCCCTCTGTAACAGGCTGATTACAAGAGAAGAACTGCATTTCATACCTA
>NW_020955228.1:3231496-3247198 GCF_003031625.1 Empidonax traillii | reverse complement strand
AAAAAAAAAAAAAAAAAAAAAAAAAAAAAAAAAAAAAAAAAAAAAAAAAAAAAAAAAAAAAAAAAAAAAAAAAAAAAAAAAAAAAAAAAAAAAGCGCCATACTGTAATAAATAATAAATATACGATACAGCTTACTTAGACAGATTCCAAGAATTTTATATGCTGTAATTTAATCCTTAGAAAACCAGAGGATATTAAATGAACTGAACTGTCTTAGCCAGAAATCTCTGATTTGGACTGCTCTTTGATGTTTCTCTCTGAAAGTCTTTGATGTCTTAAAATTGTTTCAGAAATTAGAAAAAAGTCTTGACTTTGTAAATCATATTGTGATTACATAAATGACAATATGATGATGAATGGCACAGAGTTTACAAAACCTAATCGTTTCTCTGAATATTAAGTTAATCAAAAAGCCAAAACTGTCTAGCATGAGCTCCTAGTCCCTTAAAGATCCTTTGGCATTCCAGATGCACAATGAAACAAAAATAGTGTAGCCTTATTATGAGCACCTTTCCACATCTGCAATCCTGTTATACAATAAACTCTTGTTCTTTTGTAGCAAGATTGCACTGGTTCTTTTATTCTTTCTTTTTTATTATTAATTTGAAACATGTGGGGAGAGGGTAATCCAGTAAGCCATAGGCATTTCATATCAGAGCTTTCATGCAATCACATGTAACGTCAACCATCTGGGTGGAAGGATAGATAGAACTTGTTTTATATCGATAGACTGTGAATGATAGCCAGGAGAAGAAAGATGGAGTTCTAATTAATATTATATATTTACTTCTACAAACATAGGCCCATTGATGGAATAAACTGGTTTTTCTATCAAATAAAATAGCAAGCACTATACAATAAGAATGTTTGTTGCATTTACAACATTTTGAATGTATAACATTGTAAGTGGATGTAAATGGATACATACAAAAAATAAAAGAGAACATGTTGTATTCATATATATGTGCAAAAAGAGAGATTTCTGTCAGCAATGTATTTTTCTGATTGGTAAATAAATACCATTTTGAAATTCACCAAACCTAGTGATTAGGTAGACAATTAAAAGATAATAATTTAGAACCAGATGTCTGCTTTTATTTTGAGCAAAGAGAAAGCATTATCTCTGAAAAAACTTCCGTTTATTGTTTATTTTCAAAGTGAACTTTAAAATTAAATTACAATGTTTGGAAGAAAAAAATTAAATAGACATCTGAAAGAAATAGAATCTATTTATAATTTTACCTTTTTGATGTCAAAAGATATCCTAGAGGAAAGCCCTAGGGATATAAATTCTTCTCAGACTTACAGTAAAGGCATGCAATTTTTTAAGATGCATAATTCTGTATCAAAGTTTTGTGAAAACCTGATAAAAATTCAAGAGTTCATGCATCGAAAAGATGAAAACCAACAACGAATGCAAACAGTTAAAATTATTTACAGTCCTGTGAAATCCAAACTGCACACATGTGGAGTATTCTGTACGTTGTAAAAACTGCAGCTCAGTCTGGAATTCTGTACAGTACAAACAGAGAGAAAAATATATGACACACAGTATCTTTGCCTCTACAGTACAAATTAGTGAGCTTCCACTCTTTGTTTAGGTAACATAGCATCTAATCATTAAGATAATTCTATGCTGATGTTTTCTTTTAATTTAACATTCCAGATGTTATTGTCTGTTCACTACAAATGACTGAATAGGAACAAATCCCAAGGTGAGAAACTGAACACTGAAATTATGCTCTAGTTGCTTGAATAGCTTTGTAAATAAGCCATTAAAAGAGTTGCTATCTTCCAGATTAGTTCTTTAAATAATTAATAGTTTGACTGTTTACTTTGTTGTTGTTGTTGTTGCTTGCTTATGAGTAGTGAGCATTCTACACAGCCCTCAGCCTTTTGCAGTTAGTACTTCATTTTAAAGAAGAACCAAAGCCTTTGTAGGGAACATTTGGAGGTTTCTCCCATATGCAATTCGCTTTTGCTAGATAGCACTAGGTCAGGTAAGGTATATCTTAGTGGTACCCTGTCTAGAAAACTTTCAAGGATGAAGATTCCCCATCCTCTCTGGGTAGCCTGTTTCAGTGTTGTACTACCTACCTGCCACAATTAAAATATTTTTGTCATCTCTTTACCTCTCCTTCTAGTAGCTGCAGGTTGCTAGGGTGTTAATAGATCATTCCTTAGCCTCTTTGTCAGACTGAAGAAATCCAGCTTCTTCAGTCTCTCTTCATGATCATCTTCAACATGCATCATTGTAACCTCTTGTTTCTCAACATCCCTCGGGTGCTAGAGGGCTCCAAACTAGGCTTTGTTTTTCTTATACAGCTTCATCAGTGCCAAGAACAGGACAATGATAACTTCATTTGGTTGGCTCTCACGTTCCCACTAATATAATCCAATACATGGCTTACCTTACGTGCAGTTTGGAGTACTGGTTGATATTCTACCTGTAGTCCACCACAGCCTCGTCATTTCCCAGCCTTTATGGGTACATGAGATTGTTCTGCCCCAGGTTCAGAATACTCATGATGTTTTTGTTGGTCCAGTTCTCAAGAATCCTTTGAATTAAAGTTTTCCAATTCTTCATGTCAATCATTCCTCCTTACTAGTACTAGCTGCAGATTTATCTGAGGACATATTCTGTGATCTTATATCAGATGCTGATGGAAATACTGAAAAATATGAGTCCCAGTACCAAACTATAGGATACTTTGCTCATTACCAACTGGAACTCAAAGCACTAATTTTGCTACACTTTTACTGTGGTGGTAGAACCAATTTACAATGCATTTAACAAACTATATATACTGTCCATACTGTCTCAGTTTTCACAGGGAATCCTTTTGGGGACAGTGTCAAAAGCTGCCCTGAAGACCAGGTGCCCATTGTTTTCCTCCTGCCCACTCAACATGCCGTCTCGTGACAGCAGGCAATCAAGTTGGTCGAACATGATTTTTCATTGCAAAGTCTGAACTAGTTACTCCTGATTGCTTTCATGTGTTTAGAGATGGATTACAAAGGGACATACTTTACAATCTTTACAAGGATTAATATGGCCTAACATTCCCCAGATCCTCACTTTTCTTAAAGATGGGCTTCGTGTTTGCCACTTTTGGTTGCACAGTATCTTCCCTGGTAATGACAGTTTTTTTCAGAGACAGCAACATTGGAGCCAACTTTTCCAGTGGCCTTGAATTAGTGCCATCCATCTCCACTATCTTTAAACTTCTCTCAGCAATGACCTGTTTCTACTGCATTATTGTGTTTCTGTATCCTTACCAAAATGCATTGGTCAACACAGAGGTGTGAGATCAGGCATTACCTGTGAAAATCAAGACAAAAAAGATAAAGTCTACTTCAACTTTTTCTGTATCACCTCTCACTATGTTTTCTACCTCAACAAACTCACATTTTTCCTTAACATTACTTTGCAACTAATTTCAGGGTCTTCTCTCACCATCTTTTATGCCCCTGAAAACTTTTAGCTCAGACTAAGTGTTGTTCTTCACATTGTCCCTAAATACCAAGAAAATGTACTATAAATGTGCTTTTACAGCTGTTTTGTTTCCATTGTACAATGAGAACATTGCATTTCATCAGAAAGGTTCCCATTTAGCCGAAAGGAGAGTTGGTGTGAGGACTTAGGCCAGTCAAGTGGCTGCATTAGGCTGCACTGGTCCTTGATGTTCCAGTCATGACCTTCTGACTTTGAAAGCTGAAATGAGAATGTCTTACCATAGACTGATAGACAAAAATAGTTTCTGTGGCTTCGTGGTGTTTTTCTGTAAGCACTGTGCTCAGGAAACTTGAAAATTAAAATGGGAAACTGTGGTAGATAAAATCTGAAGAGTCCGGGTTCTGGAAGGTACCCACGCAATTTTTTGTCTTCTTTTCCCAGTCAGCGTTTGAGAGCTTCTTTCTGCTGGAGGAGGGAGGGGGGAGGAAGAGTGTTTATTTTTAAGCCTTTGGCTTCTTGGTTTTCTAAGATCCTTTATTTTTCCAAGATTTTGCCGTCAACCTTAAGACTGACCATGAAGCAAATTCTATCACTGACTGAAAACATCACCAAGCTGCAGGATAGTATTATTTCTTCTTATTTTTCATCCTTCTTAGAAGAATTATTTTATAAAAGGTCTACACTCTTGCATACTCAACTAGTAAGAAATTTTGTTGAGTCCATTGTCAATGAGAAGATCACTGGGTTAAATATGTCATCTAGTAACTTTATGCGACTACTTAGATCTACAGATGTTTTTATCCAAGGATTAATTTTAGTTTAATTACTGGTAAGATAATGATTTTTAATATTAAAAGGTTATTAGCTAGAACTCCCTGTTATCTCAACTTCTTTAAAACATCATTGCTATGTTTGCGTTTGAATAATAAACAAAATAATATTAATTCTTTCAAAAATACACAATGCAATAAAAACATATTTTTAAATATTCTGAAGAAATTAGCTTTATTACTAAAAGGCAAATGCAAAAAAAATTAAAATTATGTGATTGCTTCAGAATGCATTAAGAAACTCCCTTTCAACACAGGCTTAGAGGAATGAGTCAAAAAATCCTGGAAAAAATCTCTCATAGCAATAAAGTCTAACGCAAAACCACCATGGCTAATCTTCAACATCCGAGGACGCTCATTCTGACTGACTACTGTAGACTACTGTATATCAAGTTTTTAATTCATAACGCTGATTTTATGTCTGAGCTAAGTAAAATGAGATTCCTGTGTGTCTTTTTTATTTCTGAAAAAATAGGAAAGAAAATAGATTTGCCCAATTATTCATTCTTTCTGGAGTTAAAGTTAAAAGGGATTGTTCTATTTCTAACTTATTTTTTCTGGATCTGGTCTCACAAATGATATAATCCCAGAGAGGTTTAGCTTTGAAAGCAAAAGCAAATGATTTGACTTTCCCCAATTTTGTGAGCCAGGATTACCTAGCAATTAAAGAATTAAGCTAGCAGACCAGAAATAGTAGGTTTGTTCTTAGATTTGCAACTAATGTATTTTGTTAATCCAATGCAAATAATTGGCCTTATTTCTCTTCAGTTTATCCCTTCAAAGTTGAGACACTTACACATTTTGCTGGTGTAGTATTTATGTATCCATACTTGCAATTTAGACCTTTCTACGTGATGCTTGAACAGAAGCCAACATAAAAAGACAGAGTAACAGAAAAATATTACTTTCTACAACTCACTTACTCTGGTGTTGACAAAACATGTCACAGCCAGGACCTTGCATTTATGTGGCTAGTGGTTAATATCTGCAGGTCCTTCTTCAAGTGTTTTCATAATTGCACTCATGGTCTGAGGCTATGTTAAAGACAAGGATGAAGTTGTCAGTGATTCACCATGTCCTTTGTGCGGATCAATTGAGGCTGTCTTTCCTCATTTTTAGCCTGGGGAAAATCCCTAAAGGGGAATGAGACTTTGTTATTTAGTAATTCTCTGAAGCTGGGCAAATCTGAAGCAAGGATGACCTGGGACAGGACATGAACAAACTGTGTCGAGATCAGTGACTTTATAGAATCGGTGGACTATGAGTTCTCATTCCTCACTCTCTAGCCTTGAACACACAATTGGGTGCAAATTTTTGTTTGCAATTTGCTTTCAAAATGTACTCCTTACATATAGCTTCATTTGCTATTGTGCCCTCAAATCATGAGTCCATGAGTAGCACTACAATAGTTACTAAAACTTTTAGCTTCAGCCCTCCTATGTTATATTTTCCCTTCATTGGACAGAATTTGGATTTTGAAAAATTGAAAACATTTTCAATGCTATGACATCTGGGCTTCATCTGTATGTTATAACCTTGCCAGAACTAGGTCTATCTTCCTACTAAACTTCCAGCCCTGCTGGTGCAGTATTGAAAGGGTTCGCCTTCCCTCCACACCACCAACATCAAGGTAGTGTGTACTCACAGTTGGTGCTTCCCCTTCTCCAGCTAGGCTATGACTTTGTTTAGCTCTTCCTCCTTTTAAAATACACTTTTTTTTTGGTCATGAAATGGATGTGAATTCATCTTTGCCTCATCTTCTGGTAATGCTTAAAGAGTCCAGTAACGTCTGGGCTTTCCCTCTTACTAGTCACAGCAGAAATACAAAGGCGGATTCAGTCCATGTCTGGAAGACCTTCTAATCTAATATATAATGGGAAGCAATGTGTTTATGATAAATTAGAAGGCATAACAGAGGAAAGTCTCCCCTCCCTCTTCATGTTGGGGAGGGAATGGGAGAAACACTTCACCTCCACAGAATTCTGATCTTCTTCCTTAATAGTTAGGTCCAGGCTAGCACTTTCCCTGATGTTAACATCTCAACTGCTCCTTATGTAGTTCCAAAACCTTTTACTCATTCATGATGATTATTCCCTTATAACTACTTCTATTTTAATCTTACATATTGTTCTGTTTGTGCTTTTCATTTGCAAACAGAAATAATACTTATTCAGTCCACATCTGTCAAGGACATTGATATGGCAGCTGATAAAAAATGAGAAATATTTTTAAAAGCTCATATGAAATTTTTAAACTTCTCTTTAAGTCATGGCCTACTTACCACAGGAAAAAAAAAAAAAGGTGAATCACTAAGCAACAATAAGAAAGTGTTATTCATAATGTTAGCTGCTTTTGATACATCGAATGGCAATGAGATGGAAATTCAGTGTGAAAGATTCTATGTGATATTGTAACTGGGGACTATTGTCATAAATATGTACAAAGACAAAAGCTGTTTAGAGGGACTATTAAGGAAGGAAGTTCCATAACCTTAGGAGAATAACAAAGCTAGAAGCTAGCAAGGCTAGCTAGATGGTTGAGAAGTTTGGCAAAGACTTGTTTTTTAGAGATGAGTTTTAGTTCAGCAAGTAGTTTGGCCTCCTTCCTGGTTGCGGGACATGCACCTGTGAACTATAAAAAAACATCTGGTAACTCCAGTTCTAAAAAAGGGGGGATAAAAATAAAAGGTAGAAGATCCTTCATGGTATGTGTACTGTCATGATGAGAAGATCCAAAGCTGAGCAGGTCGAAAGACAAAATGGCTCATGTGACAGAAAGTGATCCCACCAAATGAAAAAATGGAACCTACATATAGGATTCTGATAATGAACCTTGGTCCACCAAGATTCGTTCTGTTGATATATAAGGTTTATTCTGTTGATATATACGCAAAATCTTCACATGATAAGAGATCTCAGACTGACGTTTCCCTGCATTTTACAAATTGTGGAAAGTGAAAAACACATTAATCAATGTCTCTGGTACATAATTGTATAACAATAAAAATAAATAATTGTAATAGAGATTTGGGAAAAAACCTAGTTCTCTAGGTAAATAACATATATTTTATTGCATTCCATTTCCACAAACAATATTTATAAAACAAAATGGAGATGAAAGAAGCTATGTTTAAATAACATCACATTTTTTCATGCATGCTGATAAAAAGCCAGGAAATTCAAAGTTAAGTTTGTCATTCCAACCTTAATACATGTCCTGTTCTCCATCCCTCCCACCCCTAAGGTTATGATTAAGGGAAAAAGTATCATTCATAAAACTTTGCAAGCATGATGAATCACATCACACCCTAACCACAGCTGTTCATTTCATTTGTCTGTGATTTACCCAAGATTACAGTTTCAAACTTTTTCTTCATCATTTGGTCCCGTATGGGGAAATATCAACAGTTACTTCTTTAAACTCTTCAAATGGTGTGTAATACCACTGTAAATAGAAATGAACTGGACTTTACTGGCAGAACATACCTAGTTTTATTACATTTTTCCCAAAATATTGATTTTTCCTAATGATTTCCTGTGTCAGGGAATAATGATGTTACTGAATGTCACATTTCTGTCTGGGATAGCCAAATTGTGAAACTTGATCTCTGTAAGTAGGTGTTTGTATTCAAATTGGAGTCCTATTAAAGGCAGGCTGTGACACAGGAATGCATTAATACAGTCAGATGCACTAGGATCAGAGCCTGAAATTGCTGATAGGACCAAACTGTAAAGTTTTGGCTCACTGGATACATTTTGGTGTTAAGAACAAAACTGGTCCCTCTGCTGAATTTGTATGCTGGCCTTCACCTGCTTTGTGAGGAGAGGTTTCTCACATATATCATCAACATAAGGAATAAAGTTAATTCTTATACTACCTATACAGCTACATTATTTTGGGGGGGGGGGGGGGAAGTGGCAGAGTATTCTTACAGACTCAAATTCTAGTCACTGCACTCAAATACAATCAGTCGTTTTTTCCCCACTTACTCTGGATATACACCTTACTGGATTTTTTTTTTTTAAAGTCTTTATTCATAAACTGTTAATTTTAGAGCTAAGTTTCATCCCATAGGACTAAAGCCAGTATCTCCAAGCTCCTCAGACAGTCCATCTGGGTAGATAAACTTCAAGTAGAATGCAAAGTTCACTACACGTGCTCACATCTCTGCAGGACTGCAAGGATGTCTCCTTCATTACTTGATACTTGGAGAAGACTCAGCAGTTAGATAACATGAACCCACTTCTAGTATCCAGGTTGTTTTTCTCAACTGATGGAATCAATCATTCTTTAAGCACACGAGACTGGAGAACTGAAACTGAAGTAACCTTGTCCTCACCTCGAACACTTCACCTACCTCCAACATAACAAAGGATTTGCCAGCTCTTTCAGCAATCAAGACACTGCTTCCTCTGGTCTATATTAGCTTTGACTTTGACATCATTGGCTGCCTCCTTTCTGATTTTGCTGCAAACCACTCAAAAAAGTACTGACCAATTCTTTTTATAGTTTTGTACTGACCAATTCATTTCATAGCTTTTGCTAGGCCTCCTTCAGCTTCACAAGTGACTCAGAGCTAAAATATCTGAACATAAACTCTATCACAGTTCAATGTCCACTGCCTATTTAACCTTATAATGCATTGAAACGATAGAAGTCTCCTTTACTCTTTCAGTGATATCACAGTCAATGACATTTTGCTATGCTTTCATCTGAATACTGCAGCATTCTTCTGGCATCACAATAACCAGTATTACACTTGCTTTGCTTAAATATTTCAGTTTTGTTTTAATTCATTGGTGGTGTCAGTAGTGGCCTTCCTCTTCACCCTGACTGAACAAGTGTCAAGATAAAATATTGTTCCAAACTGTCTCTATTCCCTTGCAAGCTGACCCTGTCTCCACACACATACACTGCACTGTTCTGGTCTGGCCTGTCTTTTCCTGTGTGATAATGTGGGCAATTATCAGCACAGGCACACAGCGCACACGGTTATAAAAGGAGTCAAACTATTTCCGTAGAAGTGCTTTGAGATAAAATGCATGATAGCTTTGTTCTTGCTAGTACAAATGGTATTAGATTTGTTATATAGGGACATATGTTAAGAGACAACGATTTTCAAAACTGTTGACAACTGAAACATAATTAAGGGTGGACAGAAGAGGACAGAGGTAATAGATCAGAAAAGCATCAAGAGTCATATTATAGATCTTTCTGAAGAAGAAGAATTATGGCAATAACAGCACTGGGGTTTGAAATTGTAGCCATCAGTGCTTAGCATCTCTAAGCATCCTATGATCAAAATTTTATTCATAAACAAGTGAAATGAAAAGATAGGATAAGAGATGGGTGAAGGAAGGTAAATAATCATAGGTAAAACTGCACTCATAGTTAAAACAAATCCAGAACAGATTTCAGACCTAATCTGGTCAGAGATTTCAGAGTAACAAACCCTGAACTCACCTCTTAAGAGGGTTCATCCTGCTTCTCCTTCATTGTTGCATTATCTATGTGCTGAAAACCTCTCTTGCATCATTAGATATATATTATGCATATTCTCACCTTCATACTTTCCCCAATGTGATAAAAATCAGGAAATATGAAGAAAAATAAAGTTTGAAAACATACTACAAATCACAGTTCATTGACCTTATTATATATAACCTAAAATAGTCAATAAAAGAGAAAAATCTATAATTTAGCAAAAATGTGAGGGGAAAAAACAGGATACAAAGCAGAAAAAAATTTGTTTGACAGGATGATTCACCTTGGCAGTAAGTCTTCATTTGCTGCTGGGACCTCACAGTCCTGTTTTAGTCCTGTCTTTAGTGCTTCAAAAATTCAGTGATAGGCACACCTTGCAGTAATCTTTTATGGATCATGTTATATCACTTTGTGATGCAATATTAACTCAAAAAGCTTTTCCCTTTACATTCTTGCAATATAAAACTCTTTCAGTTCCAGTTACCCTTGTAGTTTCTACCCTGCAAAAATCTGAAATTAGAGATGTGAGCAAGAGCTTCTTTCTGAAGAGACCTTATTGAAGGGTTGTTCTATCCTCTGCTAAATGCCAGTTTCACACACCAAAGGTGAATTCACGTGACAACTGATGAATTCACAATTCTCCATTCGTTTCATGTTATTATCTGAAGTATTTGAATTTTCCCGATAATTTTGAATCCTGTAGTCACACATCTTTGCTGTCATTTGCCCTTAATTTGTACCTCCATGTCTTTAAAAGCAATAATTGTCACCTAACCTAAAAGGAATTCGAATAAGTTACATTTCTTTGAGGGTCAGTCATAAAAATACATCTAATCTTTCTTCCACTGAGAGTTTTCATATAAAATACTTAACATTTAGGGTTCTTCAACCTACTTTTGGATGCTCTCTAGGCAACACCTCTCTTAATAGATGTTTTACAGCTAGTCTTTCCCTTATTAGTTCATTCACCAAGGGTTTTACCATACCATTTTTGTTACAAATAAGCACGTCTCTGAGCGGCTCTCTCCTTGCTCGCTCAGAAAACTTGGTGCTACTAATACAGGCAGTCGCCCTGCTCTTCGCCTTTTATCTAAGCAGTGGCGATGGTGGCGGTGCGACAGGATGGGGAGAGGTGGGCTGTCGCCTCGGAGGAGGGGCCCGCCGTGTACCCTCAGTGCCGGCGCTGCCGCGGGGCGCGGCCGCCCCTTCCCGGAGCTGTCCGAAGTACCCGCGCCCCGCGCACCTTCCGCGGCCCCCGCTCCGCCCTGCCCGGCCCCGCCGATGGAAGCCCGTGGAGCCGGGGACGAGGGGAAACGGGAATGGATCGTGACTTTTCCCTCGGCATCTCTCCCAGGAAAGGGGATGCGTGGTTCCCTCACTGAGTTGTAAATGACGGCAAATCCCGGTACGAGGGGGGAAATGTTTACGGTCCTGCAGTCAAAGAGGAAGTATATTTGTGGAGAGGGATCCTTCGGTCTCCCCCCACCCGCCTACTTTGATCTGGTGGGCTTTGAAATCCCCTTAGAAATTAGAGACTAATTAGTCCCAAAGCGAGAGTGACAACGCTGCATGACAAAGGAGAAGATTAGGCTTTAAGAATGCAGAGCAGGAGTGATGGGCAGCCACTCCTGAGACAGCTGTGTGCACAAATCGCGTGCCAAAGAAAATCGATCCGATTCGACCGGGGTGTATCTGACACTGCCAGGGATTGCCAAAACCGGGCTGTTTATTTAGAGGGAGTCTAGGGTGCGGAAGGGTTAGGACACAGCCAGTCTTCCAGTCTCCCAAGACAAAAGCAAAACAATCCCCAGAGTCCGTCTCAAGGCAACCTTGATCAAAGAAAGGTATTCAGCGGTATCGGGTGTGCGGTTAGGTGTGTTTATGTGCATTTCACGGTATTTTGTAGTACGTATCCAGCGTTATTAGTTGATTCCTCTGCACTGCCGGGGACCGCGGAGGCTGTACCAAAGGTGTAAAGAGCAACCGCTGCCCTGAATAAGATCAGCTTATCCTCGTCTCATGGGCAGGGGAAAGGAGTTTCAAAACAAGTGCTATGAGATTGCCCGGACCGAAATGAGCTACACGAAGCAGCTTTTTACTGGAAAGATGTTTAAACTGTAACTGAAGGGGGGGTTGGGGAAAATGAGAGACGATTCCAACAGTTACTATTGGGAATGCAATATCGGGTCCCTTACAATGCTTACTTAGGATAATGGAGGTCCTGTCATTCAGTTCCTATTGCGCTGGGATACAGGGTAAACATTCCCCAGTGACCTTCTGCGCGCAGGTCCCCTCTTCAGGACATCATTAAAAGCATACACGCATTTGCCTGGCATCAATTGTCAGGCTGGCTTTCAGGGTTCAGAGATCCCGACAGAAAGCAGGAAAACAAGTCCAGTGGAGACCTGGCTTTGCGGCTGCTGGCTTTAAAGAGGCTGAAAATCGTTTGGTTGCGGGTGTGTAAGAAGAGACAAAAGTGCTCAGCAGGTAAGAGCGGAGGGTTTGGCCAAGAAGGAACTGTCCTTGATCGTTGTGACAGGATTGCCTCGCTGGGGACTCCTCTCTCGGGAGCGTCCACGCGTCCCTGAGGGGATTGCCTGTCTCCTCTCATCAGCATCACGGCGAGAAATTTTACAGCCGCTCTTTCTAGTCCTGCTAATCCTGTTATCCGGGGGGTTATAAATATTAACATCGCTGGGGCTGGGGATGGGGGACCAAATTCAACCCTCTTTGAAGTAAGATGTCAGCCAGCCTCTTCCCAACCCACCAGCTCCCGGGGCTCCTGGATGAGTTGCACGGCAGAGCCCCGCAAGTACCCTGTCCGGAAAGGCTGCTTGGCGCCTCCATGCTGGATTTTGTGGCCGACCTCTCCCTGGGAGCCCCCCAGGGACCCCCGGGGGCCGGGTCGGGCCTGGGACTCTGCGACGTCACCGCCGGGCCCCCTTTCGGCGATAGAGCCCTGTCGCTCCGGGAGGGGATGGCCCGAGGTCTGCCCCTGGCTGCCTTCGGAGATGGAGATCCCGAAGACGAAGAAGAGGAGGAGGATGAGGAGAGGTCGCGTAGCGCTTCTCTCCTCGATAGACCCAGGCGAAAGCGGGTCATCACATACGCCCAGCGCCAGGCTGCCAATATACGGGAGAGGAAGAGAATGTTCAACCTCAACGAGGCGTTCGATCAGCTGAGGAAAAAGGTGCCCACCTTCGCCTACGAGAAGAGGCTCTCCCGAATAGAGACCTTGCGTCTGGCCATAGTGTACATCTCCTTCATGACTGAGCTCCTGGACGGATGCAGCAGGCAGGAGGCGAGTTAGGGAGCGCCTGGGCCCGGCGGGGAGCGGCACCGAGCAGGTGGCCTCGGCATCTCCCTCCTGGGGACCCAGAGCCGTGGCTCCTACCTCAGCTTCTCTCATCGGAGCCAGGACGGTGTAGGTGCGGGATGCAAAACCAGAAGTGTTTGGAGCAGCTTGCGCTCGGGTCTCGGGGGAGGAGTTGGGGAGAGGACAGATGGAGAGGCTTAGTATGTTGTAGATTTGTTAATATATGTAATTTTTGTAAAAGAGAAGAGGAAGAAATGAAGGTCCAAGGCCCTTTGGTTTGTGTTACATAGCCTGCTTGCTTTAAAATATTTCTAAATTGTTATTTTGGAGAAGAGTGGGCTGGGGCAGTGGAGCCCTTCCAGTGTGCGGAACAGGTTTCCAGAGGGTTCGGTTCCTGCCCAGTTGCCCGCCAGGGAAATCTCGGTGTGTGCATTTTAACCCAGCGCTTTCTGCCTTTTTAAAAATAAACAACACTTCCCTTTTCTTTGAAATCCAGCCTGAAAAGTCCACGCCATGTGTCACGGGGCCAGGGAAACCGAACATCTGGACACGACTGCTTGTTGTCATGATTTTTTTCCCGGGACCAACTCTGTCCTTGCGTGTGGGCGGCCATCGCCGTGGCTCGCAAGGAGCAGGAGCTGGTGGAGCAGTGCCCGGCCCAGCCCAGCCCGTCGGGACAGAGGTGCGGCAGCTGACCGGGATGCCTCGCAGCCTTGCCGGCACCGGCTGGGCTGGCACTGGCGGGGCCGGCCTGGAAAGCCGTCTGCGCCCTCCTGAGAGAGCAAACATGAGAGCTTGCGGGCTTTGATTTTGGAGAGGTCAAGCGGAGACATTTTCTCTCTCAGTGGAACCCCCTACGCGCACACACACCAAGAAGGTTTAATTGCTGCAAGGAATAAATATAAGTTAATTCTGAAAACACAGAGCCGGAGGAAAGGGGGAAAACCCGGCCCAATGCATACCCTGGGGATGTGGGCAGCGTCACGCAGGGAATCGTGTTTTAGCGTTACCTACTGATGCCTCGCAGGCATCTCTTAACAGAGGCGAGGTGCCGGGAGAGTGGCAGCTGCGGGGGATGGCCGTGACTGGGAGGGAGTGGGTCCCGAGGCTGCCCTAGAAGCCTCTCCGACCCTTCTCTGCCCTCCCCTTCCTTCCCCCCATGCACCCTGCCCCAGCTCTCGCTGCTGCCGGTACCTTCAGTCGCTGCTGCCGGGAAAGACCTGGATTTGTCCCTGCGTTCGGAGCAGCCGTGCAGCAACCAGCCTGCTCAAAGCCCCGTCCAGCCGCGCTAAAGTGCCCATCCAGGGCAGCGGTTCCGCATGGCTTCACAGAATAGCTTTTATCCCCGCTGTATAAAATTATCGTGATATTAGTGAAATCAGGATTCACCCTGGATTCAGGCTAGTGTAGCTAAGATCCTATGTCTCTTATTTTTTCTCTCACGTTTTGTCAGCTCCTGTGGTGATTCTTCTTTTTCTCATTCTACTCCGTTTAATATTATCATGAGAGATCTAATATCCTGTATTAATACTCTAATACTCTTTCTCTTTTCACTTGTTTCCTTGGTTTCTTTTTCTACTTGTTTTTATTGACCTCCCTGACTCCACACATTGCATCTGCTCTCCAGTTGTCAGAATGCTTTTTTTTCCAAGAGGCACTTGGATAGTTAACGCAGCTGGATCCTTTCTAGGAACTGGGGGGTTTCACCTCTTCAGATGGTTTTGTGTTGTTTTGACGGTTGTTTTCATTTCTTTTTTTTTTTCCTAAAAATAAAATGAGAAAAGGCACTAAGAATGAACAAAGTTCCAAAATCAACAATTGTTCACATAACCCAAATGCATAATACTGTTACCATAATCTCAAACAAAGTGATGAAGACAAATTCTTTAAGGACATTGAAAAATGCAATTCAATATTCACTTCTTAGCACTATGTCCCTATGATCTCTCACAGTATGATTATATATATTTTCATACTTTTTCTTGCACATGTCACTGGATAAAATTAGAACTCAATAGCACACAGAATCCTAAGTTAAGAGATTCATAATGTAAACATGTCTGAAACAGATAATTCAAAAATTATTGGTTTTCTCTTCTTTGTTTAATAACAAAACTTTGGAATTTTTTCAAGATCCAAGGTTTTTTGTGTTAGAGACTAGACAAAAGCAGAAAGAAAATGTTAAATTGTGTTTTTAAATACAAATGGATCTTGCATTGGGAATTCTAATTTTTAAAGGATCACTAAAAATTTTTCAGTAACAATACCAAACAGTAGTAACATTCTAATATGAGCCACTGATTCAAAAAACAATGTTGGAAATTAAAAATGCAATGAACATAATATTAAAACAGCACAGATAAAGTATCAAGATGTGTTTTGAGTTGCTTCTCGGCCACACATTGACTTATAGGACCCGAGAACCTTATGAAATGGGCTTTAAATTTTTTGTTTCATGTTTTTCCAAAACTGACAAAGATTTACCCAAACAGTAGCCTAGATGCATTTTTACCCAAGACATCCATGTTAAAACTAAAGCACTCTCTTACAGCTCAATAAAACAGAAAGTTGCCATACTGAGCCATCACTTGGCCCGCATGGATGTGTCAAAATCC
>NW_020955228.1:3209536-3231306 GCF_003031625.1 Empidonax traillii | reverse complement strand
GCTTTAAATTTTTTGTTTCATGTTTTTCCAAAACTGACAAAGATTTACCCAAACAGTAGCCTAGATGCATTTTTACCCAAGACATCCATGTTAAAACTAAAGCACTCTCTTACAGCTCAATAAAACAGAAAGTTGCCATACTGAGCCATCACTTGGCCCGCATGGATGTGTCAAAATCCTGGAAACTCAGTCTGCTAAGAATATAAACAAATTATGGAAATACTGCAAACAGGCTTCTTGCTGAAGTGCAATCCTATCTCCCTGAAATAACAAAACTGTGGCATCCTTTCTCCCCTAATTCTTGTCTCAATCCAAGCCAACTGCATTTTAGTCTGTAGAGTCACAGTACTGTACAAAAGCATATCAGGCTTGGGAAGACTGTAAAACCATGACTCTAACAAAGTGAGTGCAAAAGTGCCACTAATTTCAGCAAGGCTTGGATTTCACCCACTGGAGTGAAAGGCCTCTCCCTTGTGCAGAAACCCTGCTGCCACCAAAGCTGAGTTCAGCTCCTCAGTCTCCCCAAAGCACCGTGCCATTATCACCGCATTAGGAACAAAAACTGACAGTGTCAACTACTTCTGGGAAAACATAATAAGAGGTTTTTTTAAGCCTTAGAGCTGTTTGATCATATCCCATTTTTAGACCCTGGTCTGAGGCTGGTTTGTTTATATTCTCTCTGGACACCGAAGGCTGACTTTTGGTAGAAAGTTAAGTTCCCTTGAAGCTATCATGTTACAATTAGTATTCAGACATGTAAACCAAAAAATAAGACTAAATGAAATCATATTTGAGGGGCATTTTGAAGTTTTCTAAAAGAAGTATAAATAATCAAAAGATTTTGCAATCTGCAGTCAGATTGATCTTGTTTTACAGTTGCTGAACCTGAAAGAAATTTTAAGCAAATTAGCACTGGAAACAGAACAAAATATTGTGATAGTGCTGCAGACTTCTACTTCCACTCTCCGACCAGCTACTATGGCCCCGTGGTTGGAGTTTATTATCACATTTGTCAGTATTTCAATTATAAACACTCTAGTGTGGAGGATTTATAACTCATCCATGAAAATTCTTTCTGGGATGAAACTTGGTAAGAGAAGTCTTAGTCCTTCAACTTCATTTTTTTTCTTTTAGAAACTTTAATATAAATGAGTTTTTGAAGTCATGGAGGTACTAAGCAAGAATAATGGAAAAGTGGCTTTGATTTCTTTTTCAGATTGGTGATTTTTCTCAAAGAAAATTTCTGTGTAACCCTATTGGTCCTTTCAATTACCTTGGACCTTCTGGGTTTGTTTTGTTTTGTTTTCTTTTCTTTTTTTTTTAATTAAAAATAGCTGAAATAGTAAAGTTTAAAATTACTGCTGTGCATGTTGAGTCCCTGTTTTCATGGGAATTTGTTGTCTTTATGAGGCCTGAATACTACAAACCTGCAACAATGACAGCCAAGCTTTATAGTTCAAGGATGGATGGATAGGTATGCTGGTTATACTCTTTTTGTGGCACAGTAAATTGCTGTCTTTTCTAAAAAGATGCTAAATATAATTAGTTCAGATTATTTGCTCCTAAACTTTGCTCCAAAACTCGTACTTTTTTAGATATTGAGAGGAACATTCTTCACTTAATTTTACAGCTATAATATACCCAGAATAAAATAATCCAGGGAATAAAAATATTCAACTGCAATTGCCTTAAAATTATAGTTTTTTTAAGAAACATAGCTCAGATAATATTTTTAAATTTGCATTTAATCCAGATTTTGCTTTTCCCCTTCTCTTTCTTAATTTCAGCAGTTATCTTTGGCCTGGTTGGCAGTAAAGTTTAAGCCCCTGAATTTTTCATGGCTTCTACTCTGCTGATGACCCACTACAGTCCAGTTCAGTTGTCCTTACACACCTGAAATTCCTGTTCATTCAAAGAAGTCAAAGTAAGAGAGTGATTCTGTAATCATTACTTTTGTAGTGCAATTTTCCATGGTAATATATGCTTACAAGGACTTTAACAATATTCAAATTGCTGTGTGCAATGTATTATGTTAGTGCTTTTGAAGGTTTCAGTGCCATAACTGTGACTCAGACCTTCTCCTCCCACGCCGAGGGACTTTGAATGGTTCCCACACAGAGTTATTGTACTGCAGAAGGACAGGCCTCACTATTGTCACACACAGCTTTGTTTCAAACCAAGTAATCAAGCACACTGAGATTCTAGGCCTGTTTATGCTTTTGTCATACCTCTGCCATGATTTAAAAATGAGGGATAAAGAGCATTCTGTTGGTTCAACTATTTCTCCTTAGCTCTGAATTCAAAAGAGAGATACTAATTGTCCATTTTAGTTCCAGTTTCACCTTGTCTTGCTCCAACTTTACAAGGGATCAAGGGAAAGTAGTACATTTTATGATTTTTCTACACAGCAAAGGGGAAATCTGTGCATGGAGGGTCTTCAGACTAAACAGGTGCACTGAGAGAAGGAGAATTTAATTCAGATGTTATATTTTTTTCTCTAGTATTATTTACTTCCTATATGGTTTTTAATTTTGTTAATGATTTTAACTTTTGAAACTTACAGTTATCAGAGGGAAGAGTGGTGATCTAGCACGAAGGACACAAGAATAAATATACCATAGCAACTACCATTACTGCTTGAATATTTCAGGTTCATATGGGGTAGATGATGTCTCCAATCTGGATAAAAAGTAGTTTAAAAAAGACTTTCAAAGTAACTTTCAAAAAGACTTCCAAAATTTAGGATTGTTCATATTTTGTATTATCAAGGCAAGATATCATATAAAGATCTTGATGTCACTGCTAAAATAAAATGCATTAGATGTTGTGACCTAAAGCCATAGCCATTATTTTGATGGTGAAATGAAGGTGTCCGGCTCTGCTCCCCCTTTTCTCTTCAGCTATGAGCAGTGGTTACAGTGAACTCACTGCTCATACTGGCCACTATTGCTGGGAAACTATATTGCATTTTACAGTGCCAGGGTTTCCTATTCAAGCTCTAAGGTGTTGGGCAGGGCTGCTTCAATGTGGAGACCCATGCACAAAGAAAGCGTTGGGCCTTGCTCCCAGAGCCCTGTAGCAGGAAGGGGCCATGGTGTCTCCAAGGAGTGTTTCTGGGTAAAGTCCCAGCTGCACCCTAATAAATACAGTAAGGAATTAGAAATACAAAGAGAAGTTTCAATACACAGAAATTTTTGCAAGTGTAAGGGAAGACCCAAAAAAGCCTTGGCACCCCGCTCCAACCCTAGAGCTGCTAGTTCTCAGAATTTAACTTTTATCCCTCCAGTGCTCAGCTCCGTGCAAAAAAGGGCCCTTGCAATACGAAGAATGTCCCCTTTGGAACACATTTATTTGAAAAAAGAACATAAAACCTGATAGAGCTAGATCCAGCCACAGCTCAGCAGATTTCATGTTGCAAGTGTGTTACATTTTCTATTAAAACTGGCGCCAGAGATCACATTCTGCCATTCAGTCCACTCCATGTGGTTGTATATTTTCTTAATGAGGATCTGAAATCAGGCTCCTTCACTTAACTGACAGTCTGCCAGAATTATGCCATCTTTCCAAATGCAGAGATCATATGATCCATCTGTTGTCTGCAGCCATGCAGGGGAAACATTTTCCAAAGAGAAATGTGGGTTGGCCCCAAAAGTATGTAATTATCCAAATGCTGAAGTGTTTCAGATGTTTCAAGGTGCTCTTGGACCTGATCTTGGCCATCTAAGCTCCTATGAAGCCTTTTAGAATAATGTGCCTAGCTAAGTCATTGAATTGGCAGGAAATTTTCGGACTACAGGAATAATTTTAAAATTATTTTTAAATAGCTTTGAGCTGAATCAGAGATTTAGTACTCAGCAATATTATCTGGGGACATTTGTGAGTACTTACACTGTTAAGTAGTTCACATTTTTGTTGTTAATATTATCACATCTGAAATGAAATATAAAGAGCATTAAGTGAATATGCAGAAAGATGTTTTAATGCATTTGTAATAATATTATAGTTATATGCTAGAGCGCTGCAGTAGCTCTGCAACATCACTGACTCTCATAACTGCAAATGACCAGACGCAAGAGAAGTTGTGGGATGATGAATAATAGTCTTGGAGGAAAAAAAAGGGGAAAAAAAAGGAAACAGATGATTGAGAGACTGTAAAATGAAGGCCTATCTCAGATCTTTCCCTGACTTACTTGAAGAATTGTGGAATTCATTTCATATTGCATCTGACTCAGTTTAAATTTTCTTTGCAGATATCTTGACTGTTGCCAAATATGATTAAACTGACAGTTTAGGTCCTCATCAGGTGCCACCTCCTTGACATACGGAACCCAAATTTTAATCATGAGCAAATGGAACTTTCACCAAAGTACTGATAACTGTGCTTGAACTACGAAAGCAATCCCTGGTAAGATTGACTTTTAAGTCCTATTGCTGAAAACACCTTTACCGGACCCAAGATATTAAATTTGGAGTCATGTCCCTATTCTTTGCTTTATTCTGTCAACCATACTTGGGTTGACAACAGCATAAGTCAGTTCTCACAGTCATATATTTCAGACATCCAGGAACTGAATGATTACAGCATTCCCGCTCAGATCACAACTGCCATACCTACAGACTGAACCACATTATACTGAGGATGTTCTGTTATGCTCATAGCATGAGGTTCAGCCTTGGAGAGAAGTAAGTTCTACCAAAGCAATGATGAGAGCTTACAGCATTTATCATATTTAAAATATACAGGCATATCTCCTGAAAAACAAAACCCAAACCAAATCAAAACCAAACAAAAACCCTGAGAAATTTCTCATATTCTCTCTGAGAGCAGTAGAAGCATGAATCATCAGTGTACCATTGGACAAATCATTTCAAGGATCCAGTGCCTAAAACAAAGCTTTGACTGGAGGGTATTTTTGAACCGAAGTTCAGTGTTTTTTGCCTTCAAGTTGAAAAGACATGCTAGGTAGCTGAGAATGGCACAGCAAGGGAAAAGTTCTAATGATACTTCCTTCAACCCTGCTTCCCCTGCCAAAACACAGTTCTTGTGAAGCTATGGATCATTAGAAATATTTGTTGTGAGGGTTTCTGAATCACTTCCATAGCACAAAAACACCAAACATCACCCCAAAGATGCAGTGTGACCTCAGAGGTTAAAAGAGAAGACTTTGTGGTCGAAGTATTTTCTTTGGTTGAAAACATCCAGTGACATTTTCAAAAGATAGAAAATCTATACAGAGACTGGTAATGTTTACCTTGCAGTAGGATGGTGGAAATGCAGGTGGTACCATGGAGGTTTCTTAGTGCAAACCTGGGGAAAACAAATCTACATTTACTGTGGGTTTTTTTCCTCTTAATGTATAATTCTACTGCTGCCTGTATGGCACTGCTCTCCTTCGTCTGCATTGAAAATGGTGAGATGTTATCTCCATCACTTGTGGTGCCACAGCTGTTACTGGGGAGCTGCTAATCCATTCCTTTCAATTTTGATGCCCTTACAGGAGCACCTCTTGCAGCATGGATTTTCAAATGCTCCTGAGCAAAGTTTAACTGCAACTTTTTGTCATTTAATATTTTGCTGATCTCCAGGACTGAAGGGGCAGCGGAAATTCTTCTTTGCCTCAGTGAACAGTTTGGGAGGGATATGTTTGAAAAAATACAATGGCTCACGTTCCCATAACCACAAGGAATGAAAAAGCATCTTCTATCTCTGCACAGCAGTATAGCTTGTTTCTGACCTACACCAGGTCTGTGGGAATATGAAGGGCTTTTTATTGTAGTGATAGCTGAGTGACTGTATTGCCTTTTTCCCTCCTGTCTATATGCCTTACCCTTGATGTGAGCAATTATGAAGTGCCTCCTATTATACATCTGATTTAGCATTAAGAACTTAATTTCCCAACAGTGCATTCTAATCTTTAAAGATGGTTATTTTTCTTCTTTTTTTTTGGATGAAATTTCCTAACCACAGTGATTTCTGTGAGGAAATGGTAGGACTTAGACAGTTAACCTGCCAGCTACACTAACAAATCAGAGAGTTTGACATCAAGACCAGACTATTAGTTCCTGCAATGAACTGACAACATGAAACCACAGATGGAAGGATTTGGTGTTGTAAAATTTTACCTGCCAAACTGGAGGCTACATTGTCCTCTCGGAAGAAACAGCCCATTCTGGGATTCATCTTCAAGAAGGAAAATGTGGCAGCTGTTTCACTTTGTACAGCAACATGACACAGTGTTATAGGAAAGAAAATACAGAGAGTTATCTAAGTTGATTGAAATTAAGCCAAATGACAGTGTGCCATACCACAGCCACTCAGTTACATACGTTGAACATAGATAAAGTTATAGTTACCCATAATGGACTCCGGCCAAAAGACAACATTATGAATCTTTTCAAGACACTAAAGGATTTCCACTCACCAAAACTTTAACGTGTTGGCAGATAACAGCTAGGTTGAAGGCCATTTGGGAATAACAAAATTAGATCATAAATGTCACTGTAGATAGCATATGGCTGTAAGCCACTGCAACATAATTGATCAAACTTCTGTCTGTTTAAAAGAAACAATTACATTTTATTGTCAAATAATCCAGATTCAGCAAAAATTCCTGCAGACATACATCATTCAAATTACACAAACCTCTGATACAATGATTACAAGGAAACAATGTGATAAACTCTATGAGGCTGTAGTTTGTTTTAATATTGGCTTCTTTTTTTCTTAAAATGGATGCTTTAAATACTATATATTGCTGTAGAGAAAAGAGTTAGCAACTGAAGGTGTAAAGTTCACTGTTTTGTTATAAAGGCCTTGCTTTTTTCCTTTGCACATCCTCTACCTTTAAATTAATTACAGCATCTGCTGTTGCCAAGAGCACCATTATCCCTTTTGCAAAGTGCGCAACAGAAAAGTCGAACATTAGATTAGACATTAGAAAATGTCACAAATTTCTCGCATATGAATTGAGACATAAACCTTGACATATTCTAGAGTCAGAAGAGTATTTTAGAATTGAGTCTCTGTTCTGACTTCTAAAATCTGGTCCATATCTTACTGCTTAGAGTCCAGCCCATATATGCACTACTGAGGTAAAATCATTTTTTGCAATTACTAGGTAAGCAATAACAATTCTACAATGCAGCAAAATGTGGATTTTTTGGAGAGTGAAAATTAATTAATCCCACTTGCAAAGGATTATTTTTTTAATAATGAAAAATGCCACAAGTTCAGATAAATATTAAAGAACAGTGACTGATGCTTTACTCCAAAGGCAGCTTGTCTTACATATTTCTTATACCATTACAGTAGACCTGTCATAATTTTTGTTTTATTTAAAGTTTAATTAGCCCATTTTAAAGCTTGATCCAAAGCCCACAGAAACAATCCCCTTAACATCAAAAGATTTTGGACCAAGTCCTTAATGAATGCAAGCAGAAATGTCCTAAAAGGAGAAACTAATATTTCTCTGCTTCTGACATGAACTATTTTTAGTGCTACAAGGACAGATAGTAGATTTTGGCAGGAGAATATGTTAGATATAGATGCTTTTCAAGGCAGAAGCAGTACAGTATTTTGCAATATAGCATAGATAGTAATACAGATGCTTGTCTGGAGGTCAGAGCTCATAAATACTCAAACATACATAAATACATGAACAGTGAGTGTGTGTTTATTTATTCTAACATACTGCTTCTCTGGAAAACTGCCTTTGGAATTTGGTAACCAAGATTTGTGATCTAGATCAACTTTACTGTAGACCTACTATATGACCTTGGGTGAGAAATTAAAACCAGGTTGTGGACCTATGGACAGATGAATCTTTAGTGAGCAAGGTACCCTAAACATCATCCTGTATTCTGGAGGAAGGGAAAATGGGATTGGGGCTGTAAAACAAGGGGTAATGGTGGATAGCAGATCTTTAGGCATCATGGCTGATAGCACAAAATAATTATAACTTCCAAACTTAGAAAGAAATATGTAAACTTTGATGCAACACTGACTGCCTTTTCTGAAGAATATACAACCTGGCAGAGATGGAAATAAACCCTGCTTCCTCCAAAGATCTCCTAGCTCTAGGTAGGTGTCCTTGGAAAAAAGGTAATTCTGGAAAGAATGAGATGGATGGTTTCTGTGAACCTTTCTCCTTCAGTCTCATCTCCTCTGCATGGCTACAGTCAGCCCCTTCTGTGGTCTATGGACACCAGAAGATGGATGAGTTCCAACTTGCAACCATGACATTTAATCAGGCTACCAATCAAAAAAAAAATCTCCATTTTCCTAGAAAAGCATATGTGTATGTTGAGATGACCTTCCAGGTCCTTTTCCTCACACCAGACTTTCCTGCCTTCCTCAGAGGTAAATGATAGCCTATTACCCTGTCTAATGTACTTCTATGGGACTCTTGTGAGTTATGGTTGTTTCTTACATGACCTTTTCTTCATCTGCATTTGTGAGATGCCAAGAGCAAATGTAAGTCTAAAGGAGACCACATATAGCAGGAAGCATAGGAGAGATCTTCCCCAAGGGTGCAGACATGGCTAACGGGGTAAAAGCCCACTTCCATGCTGAAATTCTGGCTCTAGAACTCTGACTCAAATTGCATGAACTGTAGGGAGATTCGAGTCCAGCCACAAGAAGAAGACTTTGTGGAATGCTTTATCCATCACCGTGCTGGAGGTGCACCCTCCCCACCTTGGAAGAAAAGCAGAATTTTTGACTAAAAAGGCCTGAAGTTTTATGCTGTTTCTATGGGCCAAGCGTACTGAAAGTTTGAATATATATATATTTAGGTAATGTGTGGGAGCAGGCAGAATACAAAAAATTATACATTTGTATAGTTTAGAGAAGATGGAAGAGATGGAAAAGGAAAAAAAAAATCAAAGGAGTTGAAATAGCAAATGAGCTCCATTATTAATACAAATAACTGTTATTCCCTGGAGTGTAGATACGTTTGTTTTACTAAGCAGTCTTCTCAGATTTAGATGTGAAACCACATAAACAAGACCTAGAGCCATAATTAGGGGCAGAGCTCCACCACAGCATTAGATATGTTGATCTCTTGTGATGGGAAGGACTGGCCTTCTCCGGGATACAAGAGAAGATACCATTAAGGCTTCCACCAAGGTACTTATGCTCTGCTTAAAAAGCCACATCCACTGCCATGATTTACTTCTGGAGCTGAATAAAAAGTATACAAATAAAAGATTTCATATAAAAATAGGTTTGTAAATAATTTCAGACCTTAATTTTTTGGGACACCTGTCTCCTACGTGGGATTGCTGGTTTGATAATAGGATATAAGTATTTCTCGGCCTTGCACGGAATCGGGAGCTGGGAGGACAGGAGGAAGCAGGGCAAGCCGAGGATCTGCGCTCGGGGGGCGCAGCGCTCCCTGCCGCCGGTCCAGGGCGGGGGACCAGCCGCACACCGGGGACACTGCGAACGCGGGGACCAACACTGCTTCTGCGGCAGCAAGCCGCTGGGACTTTTAGATGAACGAACGCATCACAACTAGAGTTTAAAAAACCAAACAAAATAAAAATCACTGTAGTAATTTTGATAACGACTCTGACTCTTTGGAGATAACTCCGTATTACGCGTCTGTTTTCCAAAGCTTCCAAACGAAGCCAGCGTCAAAGCGCCGAGGGCTAGAAGCAAGCCCGTGGGAAGCATCCGTGTGTCCGCGGAGGAAACCTGTGCTGGATCTCCCCCAAGCCCCAGCACGGCCGCTGCCCGTGTAGGCAGCGGCACTCCCGCCGCCTGGGGCCACCTCGGCGAGAAAAAACACCCGCGATTCGCTGAAACACGTAATCTGTGCCAGTAGAGCCAGGAGAGGGCGGGCGGCTCCTCACGGCCGCGAAGCTCGGGCCGCCCAGCCTGGCGGGACCTGGGTTGTCGCAGGAGCACGGACGATCCCTGCCTGGCTCTGCTGAGAGCGGGAGCGACTCACCTGGGAGCCGTGCCCGTCGCCGTAGCGGGGACTGGAGGGGAATCGTGCCCTCCCGTGGCCGCCGGCCGCACAGCCCGGCACAGCTCTGCCCCCTGCACGGCCCGGCCCGGCCCGGCCCCGCCGGGAGGCCCCGCAGCTCCAGCCCCGCCGGCAGAGCCGAGCAGCACCGCGCCCACCCCCGCGGGGTCCGGGTAGCGAGGCTATATTGACTGAGATGCTTGCCAGCTTTTCCGCGTCCTTGGCTGTATGAGCCGCCGCGGCGGTAGGAAGAAAATAATAATAATTAAAAAAAATGTGAAAGAAGATAAAAAATGGGTCCCACTCTCATATCCTTTATATATTCCTTCCACCCATTTGCTGTTGCTACGCACAACTTTCTACCAGTGCACAGGGAGGGTTCTGAGCCTGTTTCCCGGTGTGCTTTCAACACCGAGCAAATTACAGCATAAACATCAGTATGGAAATTTGCTAGGGGCTCTCTTGTCCCCTTTGAAAGGATATGACCTCGACCAGGCTTTCACCTTGCATGTGTAGGAATTCCTGGCCACAGAAATTGGTAGGGTAACTTCAGCTGATTTCAGTGGCCTTTGCAATAGGTCTTAAAGTTACAACTTCTGAGGAAACACTGGACCGAAGGTTTTGACTCAAAAACACTCAGGAAGGCTGTCTCTAAATGTGCTCATAAGTAATACTTACATTACTCAATATCCCAAGAAATTTCCACCATTCAGAGAGTTTTACCTCAGCGAGCAGCCTTTGAGAGCTAAATTGCAGTGTGTGTATTCGCATGCTGTATGGGAATACTGAACAGCCTTATTGCAATCCAGCTGTAATTTGTGTGTATGCACAATGTGTATAACACATTGACGAGCAACACTGTAGTTGTAACCATCAGATCTTGAGCACACAAGTTTTTAAACTTATCCACTGATTTATTAGCAGGCAGAAAAAAAATCAAAGCTTTAATTCATTCTTAGAAATCAAAAAAGAATGAAACTGTTGACCTACTCCCTTCAAAAGCTATGATGTTTCTGCCTGGCTAAGCCAGATCCTGCTTGTCCCAGCCTGTGAGTGCCTCATCTGCTAATGGGTGCCCTCACAAGGGTCAGTATATAGTTATGGAGATCCCTTTTGGCTGATCGTCACAGCCCAACTTATTCTTTATTTCATCTTCCCAGGAGTTTGTAATTTATTTAACTCCATGTTCACACTCACACCTGTAATCTAGAATGGTTGATTTACCAGTATTATGCCTTACTGGATAGATGGCAAAATGCTGGAATACTCTGTGCCATGCCACTACCCCACCACATAAGGGGGCACGTTTTCCTGAGCTGAGGCCCAGGGAAGCTTGCAGGAGTGGACCTGGAAACATCTTTAGAAATCTGGATCTGCTTGTAGTTTTGCTTGCTACCCTACCACCAAACAGTGAAAAAGGGTTGAAATTCTGCCCAGGGAGCCAGAGGAATACTCACCCAAGCCATGTATATGCATAGCAGAGAATAGGACATAGAATCCCTTACCCCATGCTCAAGAGTGGTCTGCAGGACTACCTTAGTGGCCTAGTGGAGGTTCAAAACAGATGACTTGACACTGCATGAACTAAACTATGATTATGGTTTTAATGTGGAACACAAAGCTTCCATCTCAACCCCCATCAGAACTGTATATTTCAAAATAAATCAGAATTTAATTGATTTTCTATAATATCTGCACAGACTTCACTCCCCTTCCTTCCCAATACGTATATATGTGTGCACACTGCAAAAGATCAACACTACATGCATTCTCACACTTAAAAACATCCAGTATATCTTTCTCACCCTCCCTGAGGGGTGACTCTGACTCTCTGACACATCCCACCTCCTCCAGACACAGTTCCACACCCCCCAGCACTAGGCAGGTGTGCTGCCAGCCAGCAGGCCTGGGAGGTCCAGGCAGGCTTCAACAGTCAGCCCAGAGGCAGGTCCCCCAGGCCAGACCATGCCACCACAGCTCATCTGTCCCCTGCACTCCTGTGGGGTCTTGGCAGTAACAGTATGGGCTTAGTTTCCTTTGTTCCTGAGCCCATAATTTGTGAGTCAAAGATGAAACAAAACCCAAAATGAAAATGATGTGATTTTCTGTGCAGTCATGGTTCATAGAGCAGTGTGCAGGTCCTAGGTAGTACCACATGAGTCCTGCTAACCACTGTTAGCTGGTTGCTTTTGCTGCAGTTTCCATGAAGAGTAGCTGACACTAAACCCAACAATCTACTACAATCAGCCCCTATCCTCAACTCAGTCCCTCCCTACGTTTCTCCACACGTTCTGCTTTTGCAAACCATGTAAGATTGCTTCTCCATCTATCCTTGCCTCTCCCTCACACTCTGCTCTTACACATCTTCCTCCTGCCCCATGACAAGCAGGTGATGTCCTGCATCCCACTCAAAGTTCAGGTGACCCAGACAAGTGGTGCCTCCTGCTGAATCAGCTCAGGAGGTGCTGCCTCTCCCTCCTTTCAGGTGGCATGCTGTTCCAAGCAAAATTATAGTTATCCAGGTTTAGTTTTGCACTTCAGTGTTTTTTTCCATAAGAAGAATGGGAGATACAAAGGGAGGGAGGAAGGAAGGGAGGGAGGGAAAGAGAGAGGAAGGAAGGAAAGAAAGGAAAGGAAGGAAGGGAAGGAAGGGAAGGAAGGGAAGGAAGGGAAGGAAGGGAAGGAAGGGAAGGAAGGGAAGGAAAGGAAGGCCCCCAGGAGCTGCCTACAGATGCTCACTACTACTGTTTCCAATCTTTGGTCTGTAATGACACTGCTCAACACCCCAGAGGAGCAGCACTAAGGCTCTGGGTAGAGTCAAAATTATTAGTGAGAAGGAGGTGAAAGGAGAGCCAACTCTTCTTACCTTGGGGACAGCAGCTGGAACCAACACAAGGGAAAACCTGAAGCTCCCCAGAGAAGCCATGGTGTTGAGTGGATAGGCCTGTGGTCGCAGCAGACACAGCAGGGACAAGCCGAAAGCCGAGGAAGCTGTGCTGGCTCGCTGTTGGTCTGCGTGGCGGCACGTCTTCCCTTCTCGGCTAAGTCGGTCCCTTTTTTCTCTCCAGTCTTGTTTCCAGCAGTTTCCCAAAAGATAAGGCTTAGGGCAGACTGCTATGTACCCGCACCGAGGGATGGAAGACCCGAGGAGGAGAGGTCGCCCAGGGGAGTAGCGAGCGGAGGAGCTTCGGGGCAGCTCCGGTGGCTGTGGGTGCCCGTAGGGCGCTGCGGCGGGTACCGGAGCCATCGACCGCGCCGGGCCGGCTGCCCCTCGACGGCGGCCGCGCCGAGGTCCTGGACCGTGGCAGCTCCAGCGCCAGGGAGCCCCCAAGCAGTGGGGACACTCAGCTCTTTTTCCCCGGAGAAGATGACAACGCTCTTCCAGAAGCCTGGACTTTTTTTTTCCCCTGACAAGGACATTTATCGCTCCTCTGCTATTCTGCTCACCCTGTCCGCACTCACACCTCAAACAAACTGGGGAGCTACGGCGCTGTTGGTTCTGCGCGCTCTGCCCCATAACCAGCGGTGCCCATCTAGGCGGTGCCTGCCAGGCTGGCAGCACAGGAGTGCGGTCCCGCTCAGGGAGCAGCGCTTCATCCCATTTACTGATGGATGGTAATTTCTAGCTTTCCCTCCCAGGCGTTCCCCATTTGAATCTGAGCTGCTGTTAAAAAGACACACCACCTGCTCTGTGCTGCCAGCGAGCGGGGAAGGAGGCACAAAGGAGGGGGATGGGGAGAAATAACTTTGACTCCAAACATATAAGAGAAAATAAAATAAATAAGCTCCTTTCCCAGGAAGTGACTCGGACTCTGGCGCCTTGAGGAAGGACGAACTGAAGTGAGTGGTCAGTAGACACAGAGTGTGGGCAGAGAGGGTTTGCACACCCTTCCATCTCCCTGTGTGCTAGGTTGGGCATGCGGAAACTCCCGGATTTCTCTTAAGACGAGCTCAAGAACTGGTGCTTATGCATGTACGAAGCCAGTGCTTAATTTTCCCGCTGCTTCCACCTCTGAAGACGGCTTTCTCTGAGCGCAGTCCTCCAGCCTAATAAGACGAGGCTGTGCCGCCACCCCTCCCCAGACCAGAAATGTGCGACTTCCCCGTCAAGTCAAACCCCTGGAGCGCTCGGTGATGGAAGCGCGGCGTGTGCGAGAGCGGGACAAAATTAGGATGTGCCTGGATGCTGCCCCGTGGGTAATTTCCCTTTCCTTTTTTTCGCTGCAAGCCGTGCCCGCTGCGGCGAGGAAAGCCCGAGAGATGAGCGCTTTCCCTGGCTGCTACGGGGCCGTTGCTCCCCAGCGCAGGCACTAAGCGGCTTCGCTGTCCCCTCCGCAGCAGCGCACGGGGTTTCGGGCACCCCCATAGCTTCCCGGCCCGGCCCCTCAGCACCACTCCAAGGCCGAGAGCGAACCGAAGGAGCTTGAGGGAGAAATCGCGGAGAGGGAAACCGAGAAAGAGGTTGGGGTAAGGATGCATGTGTGTGGGGGGGAGAGGCCAGATCACTCGTGAATGGCTTGAAAAAAATAATTGGGGGAGGGCGTGGAGTGGGGGAAGCGGAAACTTTCCTATAAAACTCAGCAAAAGTCCCTCCTCTCCACGTCAGGCCAATGACACTGCTGCCCCCAAACTTTCCGCCAGCAGGAGCTATAAGAACCTCCAAGTCTTCAACTTTCTCCCAATCCCAGACACCTCGAAGGGGCTCCAAGGAGGGATCGGGAGGGATTTTTTTTTTGGTTGGCCTTTTTATTTTTTTGCCTCTTGGATCCTGATGCCATCCCCCCTCCCCCCAAAGTGAGGTCCTCCCTCCCTCCCTTCCTCCTCCTCCTTCTTCTCGCAGGCCAGCGAAGCAGCCGATCAAGGGGGAGCTGGCGGGTTAGGTGCCCCCCTCTTCTCCCTGCCCTCCCCCCCCTCCCGGCCCGCTTCTCGCGTCTCCCCCCAGAGATGATGCAGCAGGACGAGTCAAACTCTCCAGTCTCCCCCGCCGACGACAGCTTGAGCAACAGTGAAGAGGAGCCGGACCGGCAGCAGCTGCCCAACAACAAGAGAGGGGGGCGCAAGCGCCGCTCCAGCCGCCGCAGCGCCGGCGGCGCCGTCGGGGCCGCGGACGAGCCCTGCAGCCCGGCCCAAGGCAAGCGGGGCAAGAAGTGCGGGGCGGGCGGGGGCGGCGGGGGCGGCGGCGGCAGCAGCAGCGGCGGCGGCAGCCCCCAGTCCTACGAGGAGCTGCAGACCCAGAGGGTCATGGCCAACGTGCGGGAGCGGCAGCGCACGCAGTCGCTGAACGAAGCCTTCGCCGCCCTGCGAAAGATCATCCCCACGCTGCCCTCGGACAAGCTGAGCAAGATCCAGACCCTCAAACTGGCGGCCAGGTACATCGACTTCCTCTACCAGGTCTTACAGAGCGACGAGCTGGACTCCAAGATGGCAAGCTGCAGCTATGTGGCCCACGAGCGGCTCAGCTACGCCTTCTCGGTGTGGAGAATGGAGGGCGCCTGGTCCATGTCCGCATCCCACTAGCAGGCGGCGTCCCCCACCCGCATCCCCCCGGCAGGAGCCCTAGGTAAGGCAGGGACCCCGAAACCGGTGGGGAGAAAGCGGGGGGTAAGGCGAGAGGCAGCCGGTTGCGCCTTGGGCCGGGCACGCTTGGTCGTGGGGCGACAGGGCCCCCACCCCATCCGGAGAGGCCTGGCTTCCAGGACCAGCTGGAGAGCGGGGTGGCTGGAAGTGCCTCTGGAGGTGCCTCCCCAGCCCAGATCGACTCTCCTCCTTCGCGGCCTGGAGTGCGCCCCTGGCCCCGCAGGGCCCACGCGTAGCGGGCGCTGCCGGCGGGGTGGGCTGCGGGCGGGAGGCGGCGGCAGTGCGGGTGTGCCCCAGCCAGATGGGGCCGGCCTGAGATCACTTTTTCACCAAACGCTGTGGAGCCAGCAGAGCTGCTGGGATGGCTCCTGCTGCTGCTGCTGCTGCTCGTATTTTGAAGTGAATCCATGTCCGCCAGTTGTGCTGCCCGATGAACGTTTCCAATCGCCCCAGCACTCCAGTCCCTCGGCTCTGACACCGCGGGCTGCCGGGCTGGGGTGTCACACAGTCACCGCACGGCGAGTTCTTCCTTCTTCATTCCTGCCCGATACGTGTATTTCGAGAGACAGAGAGGTGTAGGTAGATGTGTGTGTGTATCTTTCATTTCAGTAACGAGTTTTCCGCCCTCTCTGGGTTTTTGCAGATGACATTGTTCCCACAGAAGGAGAAAATGGACAATCTAGAGACTCTGAAGTTGGATACGTTTTGGTTTTTTTTTTTTTTTTTTTGGTCTTGTTTAACAAAAAATGTACCAAGGATTTCTTGGAAATTAGAAGAGCAATATCCAAATTCAAAGCAGGGCGTGGGGAGCACTTAAGGAAAGAGAAAGAGACAAGGGCTTTGGACAGTGACTACCCTTTGGGCGTCGGTACAGTACACACATCTCTGCATTCTGATAGAAGTCTGAATCGTTCGATTATTTTTTTTTTAATTTTGACGAAGAATGTTGGAATTGAACTTTTTAAAAATTTATTTGCCCTTTTTTTTGCATGCATTCCCAAGAGGTCGTGCCTATGAGCCACTGATGAAAGGAAATACATTATTGTGGACTTTCTTCATTCTTGAATGAAACCAGCCAGCCAACCAAAAATATCCCTGTAGAGATGAAAATCTTTTTTTTTTTTTTTTTTTTTTTTTTTTTTTTTTTTAGGGGGGAATAAGCTGGGCTCAAGCTGTTATACACCCGGTTCCTAACTTTTTTATTATTATTATTTTTCCTCTGAGAAAAAAATAAACATTTTATTTATTTATTGATGACCCATGTTAAAATGCAAATAGATCCGGTGTCTAAATGCATTCCTATTTTTATGATTGTTTTGTAAATATCATTGTATATTATTTTTCTGCAATAAATAAATATGATTGAAATTTTAATAACCTAAAGTTTGGTCTATCTGAGAACTCAGGGTTAGAATTAGAGATGCCTGCCTGCTTGCTGAGCTGTAAAGACACCCAAGAGAGAGGGATCACTAGTATAAACAAATCAGGAGAAAAAAGCAAATAAACTAGCTACTGACAGACACAGGTATGTTATTTATTGAGACGGCTTTATTATTCTGCGCTGAAGCTCACTGAATCTGCAGAGATGTTGTCTCTTCTCTCTTTCTCTCCCTCTCCCCCTGTAGTCTTAACACCAAGCATGGCCGAGTTGTGCGGGGAGTGGAGTTTTCGCCACAGAGCTCTGACACTTGCTGCTGTGTTTTGTCCCCAAATTTGAGGCAGGAGCAGGTCCTATTCCCCAGCCCCTGATGTAGGTATTTTTGCTGATATCCCCGAGGAAGAGGTATCGGTTTTAAACAGGGGTTCGTCTATTCACAGGCAAAGCAAGAGAAAGTGAGATTGAAACAGGGAAGTGTCTATTGAGTGGGGTTTTCCGGTGGAAGTGATGTTTGACTGCTTTGCTCTCCAGGGTTTTATATAATATATATACTAGCGATCACATTTTCATTTAGCAAAGCACTGAGGGATATGCTAATCTGCCCTCTTCTCCTTTTCTAAGTGTAGGGCGCATGTTGCCCCTCTTTCTTCTCACCAGACCCTCCGCGAGGTCCCAGTATGCGCCGAGACCCCACTTGCAAGAGAGAGGGAATCTCCAGATCTGAGGGCTCGGAAAGAAGATGAAAGGGAAACTGTTAAAAAAAAAAAAAAAAAAAAAAAAAAAAAAAAAAAAAAAAAAAAAAAAAAAAAAAAAAAAAAAAAAAAAAAAAAAAAAAAAAAAAAAAAAAAGCGCCCAAACAGTAATACAATCCAAACCAAAACTCAACCCCTATACCTGGACAACTGATTCCACCTCTGCTGTCACTTGCTCATTTCCCAGCCCTTGGCAGCTTGGTGGTGCGCAGGGAGCGGCACCTCCTGCCCTTCCGTGGCCGCGAAGGATGCGCGGGTGCGCAGGGGAGACTGTGGCCCTGAGAGCTGAGCAGTGTCCTCAGCGGAGATAAGGACCCTGCCACCGGGGTTCGGCCAGTATCTAGGATAAATAGGAAGGGGTGTTTTTTCAAAATAGAACCTGTTTGCATAGCCCGTGTTGAGCTGACTTTATTGTCTGACTGGTTGTGTTTCCATATCCACTCATTGCCGTCTATTGCTGACATAATAGTACTATGAATTTAATATTGCGCATATTTTAGGCCAGTGTGCAATGTTTACAGCAGAGAGCCCGCAGCACTTATTTGCGCTGCCGGATTAGCAAGGACTTGAAAATTACGTGGAGGCCCTGGTGGTCGCAGCTCCGTGATGGAGAGGAGGGGGAACTGCTGCTAGTTCTAGGGGGCCCACTGCCTTCCCCCGGCACCCTGGCACCCGCAGGTCCCCGCTCAGCGACTCCAAACACCGGCTCCGATGCGCCCGACTGACGAGGAGGAGGTAATGTCTTGGCTGCAGAGAAAGCGAGAGGCACGGGGACCCGGCGTGGCTTTGGCAGTGGGGCTGGAGGGACTTGAGGGGTTGTGGGAGGTTTTGGTTGTTCCTTTTTGGAGAGGAATTATATTGGGGAAAGCGGGGAGCGGGGGAAACTCCTGACGTTTAGGAAGAAAACACGTTAGGTGAAAAAAACCACAAAAACAACAAAGAATAAAAAACGAGATGAGCTGCTCGGGGCTGAGGGGAAGGTGCATTTCATGGAAGGGTATTCCGGCGAAATATGAATGAGGAATCAAGTGCACTTTAAAAACCATGAACCAAACTGCTCTCCCTTAAAAATCCAGACCAACCCCGCTTGATGGAGTTAAGCCTGATTGCCCCTGTTGCAACCAGCAAGAGGCCCCTGGCCCTGACGGTGCGAAACGTTTGCAACAAGCTGAACACCCCAGAGAGAAAAATCCCCAATTGCTGTCCATGGGGCTTATGCCACTGGCAGGTCTCCCAGCCTCACCCCCACCCTGCCGGCGCCGGAGCACTCCCGGGCAGCAGGCGCTCAGCCGATGCTCTTTCCCGGCTACCAACTGCTACCTTTGCTTCATTAAAAAAAAAAAAAAATAATTAAATGGAGATAAATCCTTTTTTAAAATACAAGCGTACCCTTTCCTGGGTTGGAACTGGGGACTGCAGAGGCCTGGTGCTCCTACCGCTAAAGCCAAGAGCGATTAAGTCAGCGTCAGGCTTACTGAAGGAAAAAAGAAATAATGTGTATATTAATTTACCTTCTGGGAATTTTAAACACTCTTGCAATCGGAAAATTAACTCTGCCTTTGGAAATCCTGATTGATTTCGCTTCTTTCTCCGAGGCAAGAGTCTGTTCCGTTTATTCTCAGAATAAGAAGCGGTCCGGGGCCCGCGCAGCGCCGCGTCCCCGGCCGAGCTGTCGGGGCGCGGAGCGGCGGTGCCGGCTCTGCACCTCCTGCGGGGCGGTGGGCGGGGGGCGCCGGCCCCGGGCCCTCGCACATTCCTGGGTTTGGCAGGGGCCGCCCCGCTGCTTTCTCCAAGCCGGTATCGGATTCCTCCCCGGCGTATGATTTCACTTGAAGTCCTGCCCAGGAGCCCTTCAAAGTGCGCGCTTGTCCCGCTCCCATGATGTCAGGCGGTTTTCCCTGCATCTGTAATTTTAAGAAAAACAAACAAACGGGCGGTGGGGATGTAAGGGGAAACGGAGGGAGCGGGGAGTGGCACAAATGTGATGTAAAAGGACAGGGGGAGAAGGGCTCACCTGCGGCGACCGCAGCTCGGGCACCTGCCGCCCGGGTGGAGCCGCCGCGGGGCTCTGCGTCTCCGGGAGCCGCTCCCGGGAATGGGCTCATCTGCTGGCACGGGTGCTTCCACAACTGCGCTCGGTGGCTGCGTCCTCTCCATTCATGCGGCGCTCCCTTCACCTGTCCCGCTCCGGCAGGCAGGGGACCCTCCGAGAGAGCGAGAGCGCTCCCGCCGTAAATTCGCATCTTTGGGAAGAGGGTGGTGATGGTGGTGACGGGAAGTTCAGTCCACCCCGTAGAGGGATCCGGGAGGCTAAAGCGAAAAAAAAAAAAAAGAGGGGCACATATCCACATCCCACTGGGACTTATTTTATTTACTGCGCACATAACCTGCCCGCAGTAAACATGGTACAGGATGTATTTTACATTAACTTCTGCACCAGCTTCTTTCGACTTCAGTCCACTTAATGTTCTTGGCAAATCAAAGCACGTGTCCTTTGAAGAAGGTGTGTAATTGGAGTTTAAGGCATGTATGGAATTCCCAGATGTCTATAAAGTAAGAAGGAGCATTTGGCAGGTCACTTGAAGGTGGAGCAGGTTAAAATCACTTGTACAAAAGTCCCCCTTTTCTTTTTTAAAAGCAAACAAGTCGGCCATTTGTAAGAACCAAGTGATGGAGATTGCGGGAGGCTTAGAGGGGTGTTACAGAGCAA
This sequence comes from Empidonax traillii, assembly GCF_003031625.1. Classification (NCBI taxonomy): domain Eukaryota; kingdom Metazoa; phylum Chordata; class Aves; order Passeriformes; family Tyrannidae; genus Empidonax; species Empidonax traillii. Next base: position 3,210,918 of record NW_020955228.1, on the reverse strand, counting down.
GAACAATAAAGCTCCGGGAACATAATGGCGATGGCAACACCCGTCTAAATATCCGAAATAAAACGCAAAACAAAACTAAAATACTAGGATCGGGGAATAGCTGTGCGTTCTCTCAGTAATTCTCAGTAATTCTCAGTAAAAGTCTCTTTCACCCGCTCAGGAAGACTTACACTCCTCTTGTTTAGGTAGTCGTCTCATCTTGGGTAACAGACACTTCCCCACCCTTTTCATAAAGAAATGACATAAAATTTGCAGAAGCTTTACAAAAACCCTCTTTTTCACTATATAGAAACATCAAAAGAGGACGTATTTCACTCCAAAATAATCCAAATGAACCACGCTAAGATCAAGAAGGCTACAATGATAACACCCGCAATTAATAATAGCAGAAATAGTAAAAAACAGGTTTGTTAGAATTAGGTGCTGATAATTTGGTTTGAGGAGCTTTATAAGTGTTTGTGCAGAATATTAACCCCAGCAGGACTGCAAGTTCGCTTGGAAAGGGGGTCACAAACTCAATTTGCTGGGATGCAGAAATTCTGCTGCAATATTGTGCGGCGGTGAAGGGGACCCGTTCTGTCTTCCTAATGTGGGGAAAACTGGAGATAGGAGGGGGTGAGGGCGGGAAGGATGCTCTTGGGAAGGGTCAGGGTCGCCCCCGAAAGTTTAGGATTGCTTTGTTCTATTCGGGACGAGGCAGTCATTAAACAAGCAGTCAAGAAAGGAGCACCAGACACGGCTGCAGCCGCGGAGGAAAGGACAGCTTCAGCGAGGAAGGGATTTTGACATGTGAAAAGTTAAGCAGGTACCTGAAGGAGGTTTATTTTGACCAGATGTTAGAGCTTTTATGAAAACGTCACGTGAAGCGAACAGATGTACAACTTGCAAACGGAGCCCCGCCTTGTAAACACTGGGAAGAGAAAGGCCCACAGAAATTCAAGCATAGATCATTCTTGCCTTTTTCTATGTGTGTATTTGCACACAGATATGGACTACATAGGTTCTACTTAAATTGCTTTATTTGTTTACAAAAAAAGCAGCCGTTCGGTTCATACTTACTATCCTCTTTTAGTGTGCCTAGTCAAATTTCCTTCCTTCCTTGCTTCCTTCCTTGCTTCCTTCCTTTCTTCCTTTCCATTTTCTTACTTTCCTTTTTATCTTTTTCTCCCTCTTTCTTTCTTTCTTTCTTTTCTTTTTCTTTCTTTCTTTCTTTCTTTCTTTCTTTCTTTCTTTCTTTCTTTCTTTCTTTCTTTCTTTCTTTCTTTCTTTCTTTCTTTCTTTCTTTCTTTCTTTCTTTCTTTCTTTCTTTCTTTCTTTCTTTCTTTCTTTCTTTCTTTCTTTCTTTCTTTCTTTCTTTCTTTCTTTCTTTCTTTCTTTCTTTT
>NW_020955228.1:3207799-3209009 GCF_003031625.1 Empidonax traillii | reverse complement strand
TTTCTTTCTTTCTTTCTTTCTTTCTTTCTTTCTCTCTTTCTTTCTTTCTTTCTTTCTTTCTTTCTTTCTCTCTTTCTTTCTCTCTTTCTTTCTTTCTCTCTTTCTCTCTTTCTCTCTTTCTCTCTTTCTCTCTTTCTTTCTCTCTTTCTTTCTCTCTTTCCTGGCGGTTGCCCCCCTCCTTTAGTCTCGGGTGTGTTTGATCCCAAGGAAAGTATCGAATCTCTGCTGGGAGGAGAAACTGAAACTAATCAATTGCTTTCTGTTTGAAGGTGGTAGAGGCTGCTAAGAGAAGCAGACGCTAGTCTGGGCTGGCAGCCCCGAGCCCTCCGGGTGCGGGGAAGGCTGGCGGCACCGCCCGGCTCTGCCCGGCGCTCCCAGTGCCTCGCCCACCGTCGGGGAGCAGGGTCCGCAGGCGGAGGGACCTCCTGCTCTGCCCTGTCCGGCCCGGCCCAGCTCTGCCCCGGGACGGCGGCAGCACCGCGGCTCTCCAGGAAATTAAAAACTGTCCTGAGTTTGACGTTCGCAGCAAGCGGCAGCCGGTCCTTCGTAGCTTCAGCCCTGCATTCCAGGGTGGCGTTTTTTTGCTGGTATTTTAGTGTAAAATCTATTGCTCGTGTTAGATCCTCCCTGTCCGTGGTTATCAGTGCGGCGGCACTCTGGCAGGTGGCGAAGAAGAAAGTGGTCCCTTTGCCAGCCCATCAGCCAGCAGGTCAGGGACGGACAAGGAAAAGACCCCCGCTGGAGCCGAGGACTCTCGGACTCCTTCAAACACCTGCCTGTGTTTCATTCACAGATCATTTCGATGAGCTATAGATATGCCTCGCGTGTTTCTACACATCTATTTCTACAAGTGGGTTTGATATGTTAATTTTGAACTTCGGTGGAGGCTTTTATAATAGGTACCTGTATTAAATAATAGAGGAGTTCTCACTGAACTTTGCTAGACAGAAATTAATTCAGTCCTTACTTTTCTTTTTATGCAAGTGTTTTCAAAGGCAAAAAGGCTGACATTAAGCACATTAGTTTTGAGAATGACAACGCAGGCGTATATAATACAGATTCATAAACTGAGGTGCTACCAATAATCTATAGCATCAGTCTAAAAATCCCCAGGGATTCTTAATCTAGATTTATTGCCTTTGAGTCCCAATCACTTGATCTTGTAAAAACGTTCAAAGTTTTTTAAAATAAAGGAGTGGAGTCTTTTTTT
>NW_020955228.1:3203578-3207215 GCF_003031625.1 Empidonax traillii | reverse complement strand
TTTTTTTAACTTTCTTTTTCATTGATCTTATAAACACTGGACTTGGAATACTCAATGGATATCACAATTTTCAGCAAATGCCAATTTGTATTGTATTCCTTAATGCAATTTAGAAAACAGGGAAAATAGTTTTCACATTTGTGTCAGAATTTGAGAAGATAAAATGTTTTTTTCACATGTGCAAATGTACGTGTTCGGACACACAGGCACAAACATACAAATGCACACTTGCTTCTGAACCCTGGAGTTATCAAACATGTTTAGTGACTGAGCGAGATGCTGTCTACGAAGGAGTTGCTGATGTAAGAGCCAAATTAGTGTTAATTTCAAACAGGCGGCTAATTCTTCCACAGAACCTCAGCACTTTTAAAGTGCTTTGCCGTGCTTCATATTTAATTATTTGCAATGGAAAATATATCCACTTCCCGTGTAGAAAGATTAGCAAATTAATGAGGTTTTCCTGTTTGCTTGCTTGCTTGTTTTCTTGCTTTCTTGCTTCCTTGCTTCCCTCCTTCCTTCCTTCCTTTTTTCCTTCCTCCTTTCCTTGCTCCTTTCCTTTCATCCTTTCCTTCCTCCTTTCCTCCTTTCATGCTTTCCTCCTCCCTCTCACTTTCTGTCTTTCCCCCTCTCTAAACATCCTGAAACACCTTTCAACTTCAAGGTTTTTACACCAATATAAACCAGATCCAGAACAGACTCCCTTCCCCCTTCCTCATGGTCCTCAGATCTGAACTTAAAACATATATCATAGATCGGTTTTCATCCAGCAAATTTAGACATAGTTCCTCGACCTGTATTTTCAAAGAGATTCTGGGCTGGAGTCTGCAATATTTAATCCAGGCAGCTATTAAATGTCCTCCAGCTTGAATCAAGAATTTAAACAGGCATCTGTGCCGAGGATAATGACAGTTCAAGCAGTTTGGGGTGTAGTGTGTGTGGCAGAGAGGGGGGGGAAACGGACAGAAGGATAACGATTAAGTCTTTGATTTGGAAAATTCCTGAGTTTTAGGAGTTCTGTCAGGGTATTGGTGGGGGAGAACATGAAAGAAACCCCTTTGCTCAGAGGCATGGTTTTAATGGGGAGAAATAGTAATAATAATACGTGACAGTGCCTGACACTCTCCTTTCTTCTGCCTGCCCAGCAGTAACATGATACCCGCTCCCTCCAGTGACAGCCAGGCCGGGGGGGGGCAGCCCATTCCCCGGGGGGACCCGGCTCTGGTGGATGGGGCCCCTTCTGTGGCAGGAGGGCTTCCCCAGAATCTGATCCCCCACCGGGGGGGCTCCCCCAAGGTCTGTACCTACCAGGAGGGCTCCCACAGAAGCCCCATCAAGAGGGTTTTCCCGCTCTTTCCCTTCCTGGGTCCTCTTCTTGAGACCTTGGGATGGATGGGTTGGAGAACTCAACGGTACTTTAGATAGGAGAAGCGTTTGGAGTTTTTTCTTTCTCTTTTTTCTTACTTCCTTTGTCAACTATTGAGCTGATGGCTAGTTGAAAGATGGGGTTAGGTGGATTTCTAAAATCCTAAAGGGCTTGGATCTAGGGAAGAGAAGAGAGCAGCAGAAGAGGGAAGAGGCTCAGCTTTTGACTTGATGAAGCACGTGTCAGATTCTGCAGTTCAGGCAATTAAAACTCGATTCTGATCAAAGGGCTTCATAAATCACCAGGAGAAGTGAACTGGTCAGAGACAGCTGTCTGTGTGAGCAAGCAGGGGGGGCAGCTTCTTATCCCCACCTCTCGGACACTGTCGTCTGCTCCCACTGCCTCCAAGGACTCTCACTGGGAGTGGATTTTTCCTGTTGTTTTATGGGGGATTGTTTTATTTATGGATGCATTTCTGCAGGAAAAAAAATATAGGGAGCGAGTTCATGACCATTGGTCACTATCCCAAGAGCAGACGTGCCACAGCATTTTTTTTTCTGATCAGAGAAAAAATGCTAGATACTGATGAACTAGTGACTAAAAACATTTCCCTTATCCTTTAAGAATGAAACAGGAGATTCTGTTTATCCATGCTAGGCTCAGGTCCCGGACAGTTCTGAGTGCAGAGCAGAGAACTCATGCCCAGGAGCACCTGGCTCTGCTCTCAGCTGGTTCCACTTCTAGGAACTGGGCAGTTGAAAGGGAGAGATGGAGGGGAAAAGGATTTTGCATCTGAATGAAGGCAAAGCCTCTTTATGCTTGGAGCAGGGCATGGAGCCAGGGAGTTCATGCAGCCCTGTGTGTGTCAGCCCTAGTCTGTGAGCGGTCCTTAGGTGTCAAGGACACTCCTGCCATTCAACTCCCCACTAATGCATCTTCTTATGTCAGATGTAGTGTATTATAAGAGTTTACAGCTTGAAAGGCTGCTCTTTGATATCGGAATTTAGGGGTGAAAATATAAGTGGTCTCAAGGCACTTGTCAAATTTGACTGCTTTCTGGTGTGATTTATGGCAAAAGGTTCCTTTCTGACACTTCCAGATGCCAAACCTTTCACCTTGCATAAAACGTGCTTGCAATGGCCAGGGTGAGTTTATGCCTACTCTTTAAAACAGCTGCTCTGGGGTAATAAGGTGGCATGAAAGCCCAGAAAGGAACCGATTTATGAGCTTTGCCAATGGTTCAAATGGTTTTTACAATAGTTTTTGTCTCCTTCCAGCATCCAGGCTATCCACTGATGTGCAACGCTGAACCTATCCTATCCATTTAGAGGAATGCAGGACCATTTTCTCTCACCAAATCTTTTCTTCAAATTGTCTTAGTTTGTACTTTGGTGAGCTTGTCAATCTTTCTGTGCCCTGTTTGTCATTTGATCTGCTGAATCATCAGGAGACTCTGGAGATTCCTTTAATGCAAGGCTTTTCAGAGATTTCTCTGAACAGAGGGCAACTATGGAGTGAGAATTTGAGACAGGAAAATGGGGGGCATTCATCTTCAGAGCACATGAATCACCATGAACTCTCCCAGGCTACTCCAACAGGCTTGGGATTCCCTTGCCAGAGATGAGTCACAGATAAATTACCCAAGGCCCACAGAGAACAAAAGGTTTGTCCAAAAGCTGCAAGGGGATGGGTGTTCTCCAAAAAGTAGCGGAAGCCTTGCTAACACATGCCTCTCGATGGATGGTGGAGCCTGATCTGCATTCCTGGTTCTCATGAACAGCAGGAAATAAAAACAAAAATAGATCAAAATTCACTATGTGTCGACTTCTTCCCCGCATTTCTTGGCAGGTGGACTCAAATGTTTGATCTCACTAAGAGACAGTTTTTCATCTGAAATTGAAATAGCTCCTCCTTCCAAACTGAATGCATCAGCAAAAAATTAACATTGAACTCGGCTAGTACTAGGTGGGAAAAGAACTATTGACATGTTAGAGTTAGCATTGCAATGACAACTGTCATCTCATCACTTCCTCTATGGAATGTCAATATGATCTAATAAGGCTGACTTTTAAAGCTTGTTTATTGCTGCGATCATTATGCCATATGGAATAAAGGCAAGAAAAGGAAAGGAAAGGAAAGGAAAGGAAAGGAAAGGAAAGGAAAGGAAAGGAAAGGAAAGGAAAGGAAAGGAAAGGAAAGGAAAGGAAAGGAAAGGAAAGGAAAGGAAAGGAAAGGAAAGGAAAGGAAAGGAAAGGAAAGGAAAGGAAAGGAAAG
>NW_020955228.1:3128195-3203054 GCF_003031625.1 Empidonax traillii | reverse complement strand
GAAATGAAAGGAAAGGAAAGGAAAGGAAAGGAAAGGAAAGGAAAGGAAAGGAAAGGAAAGGAAAGGAAAGGAAAGGAAAGGAAAGGAAAGGAAAGGAAAGGAAAGGAAAGGAAAGGAAAGGAAAGGAAAGGAAAGGAAAGGAAAGGAAAGGAAAGGAAAGGAAAGGAAAGGAAAGGAAAGGAAAGGAAAGGAAAGGAAAGGAAAGGAAGAGAGAAAAAGAAGGAAAGTTAAAGAATTTTCCATGAACACAGTAGTGTTTGGTGTATGGTTGTCAGCATTTATCTGAAAATTCTCCAACAATACTTGTTTCCCATATGTAAAGATAGTGGGAAGGGAAAAATAAACCCCTCTGCTTGCATGCAGATTATTTCAGTTTACAAGTCCATCTGCTCCCTGTGGATGATAAATGGATCAAACCCTTTTTTTTTTTTTTTTTTTTTTTGTGCAGAACTGATCCTGTTTCTCCAAACCCTAATCAGAACCCCTACAGAAAAGTTAATATATGTAACACTCGCAGTTCGACAATCTACTCTTTTGGTGAAAGGCAACCTTGCTTCTCTCTCCTCTGTTGGTCAATCATACCAAAAAACTAAGATTGCCTTTGTCCTGCTGCATGCATATTTTCCATGGATGAAAAGAAACTTCTCCAAACTTTAAACCTATCAAATGTTTAGCATCTGAAGCATATTCATCTTTAGGAGCCAGGCCAAAAAGTCAATAAAAATTTAATTATTACTGCAACATATGGGAGCACTTACAACACCAAAAACGTGATACTGTGTATTGGCAGTGGGAAGAAACTCAACAACATATTTTCATATTTGCTGGTCAAGACAGTGTCCTCACCAAAAAGCAACATAACCCCCTGAAACTGTAGCTAATGCTGATGGAGTTTCTAAAACTAGCATATAATAGGTCAGTGATCAAGGAAGTGATTATTTGCACCCCACTTCATGAAAGAGTGGTGTTAAATATCTATATGCAGGGAAAAACATGTGTTTATCTTCTTTTGTGTGTGTTTGTGGGTAAATTTTCTTGGGTAAACAGGAAAAAGAATATTTGTATTGATAAGTTTCTTGCTGACTGAAGTGAATTATCTCCATTTGCATTTGCAAGTATGGGAGGAGAGAAAAAAAAATCCCAAATATTTTTCTAAAGAAACAGAAGGGAAATCCTCAATTTTAAAGTTAAAGATAGCTTCAATATACTAATCATTACCAATGTCAGACTTCAGTGTATCAATCATTAGCAATGCAAGGCAGAGGAATGTTCCTTATAAGGCCTTATCTAGCAGGATCAACTCTGTAGGAGTCCTTCAATTCAATTCTGAGGGCAATGCCCTAGCCTACTGTTGTGTTATTTTAGTATATCCCAAACTAGGTTTTAGATAAAAGGAAATTCAATCCGACAGAGGTAGGGGACTGAAATGGAACAGCCTGAGAAGCCCTTTCTGTGATTGTCACACATGACTCTTTTAGCAAGACTTGACTTCAATGCAGATCTAAGCAGCAACGGTTCTAAACACGAGAACCACTGTTTCTGGTGACATGTATCAGAATCTACTGAAATGAAAGTACACATCCATGACATTGCTTTCATTATTTTAATTAAGAAGGATAAATATGTAAGGTACCTATAACTATATAAGGTGCCTAAACAACTATATGTTAAATTTAAATTATACCCTATTTGTCTGCAGTTGTATATTCAAACACTCCATCTTTGTTTATTTCCTCTGTTGATCTCACCAACTCTTTGGTCACTGGTCTGTCTCTTGGATGATTTATACCTACCTTTATATGTGAAACAAATCTCTTCTTCCTCTGCTTTCCCTTTCTCTTCAATCTCAATGCAGAACAGCTCATGAAGCAGAGTTCTAAAAAAACCCCAGTCCTGAAGCAGAATTAAATTTAAGTCAAATGAGGGTAAAAAATATAGTTTTTATCTTTTTTGTCCAGATACGCCACCTTCCTCTAGTATTCACAGGTCTTGAATAGCAGGTGTTTGAACAGTGATGCCTGTCTGGAAGGGACATTGGCGACTGCCTGGTTACTAATTGGTTATCAGCTTTCTGTTCCATGGATACTAATGCAGCAGGAGGTACGGTAGCTAGAAGACTTTGGCTTTATAGGGCCTTCGTTAGTCTCTTAGGCTAAAAAAATTAACTCCTTTTTTTTTTTTTCTTCTCCCCCCTACCCCCTGCATGCACTGTTAACCCCTTCCATTCCTCCGCCCCAACAAGATAGAATGTAGCATAAAGCATTTGATTGTATTAATTTTTGATCTTTCACCTTATTCATGCACATTGCTGAGTAATGCAGGCATTCCAGATGAATGCCAGTATACACCATATATATAAGGTTATGTTTTATGTCCTATAATGGCAGAGAAAAGAGTTAACATCAGCCAGGAAAAAAAGCTTTTTCGAAGTTGTGTCCTGTACTTCCTGCAGAATACAAGAAGGTTCCTAGAGGTTAGTAATACTTATCCACTTTATAGGACTGTAGGAGGATTACTTCATTACCCTCTAAATATTCTGAGTACATCAAATGGAAGGTGTTACCTAAGTACAATGTATTTAATTCTTTAATTCAATGTGTAGCATTATGTACACCACATCATTTAACTGCATACAATTACATCTATATGGAATACATATACACTTACACAGTTGGTGTAATATATGAAGATGATTCAAACCAAGCCGTCTTAACAGATGTTCATAGATGATGGAGAAGAGTGTGACTGACATTCTGAATATTTGTTTGTAATTCACCATCATTATAGGGATTGGGTAAACTGTAATATTGATATTACATTAGCAATAGTAAACTTAAGCAATAGTTGCCTTAAAATCTGCAATATTTATATATTTATTTATTTTATTTCAAGACAAAATTTCAGTCTTTTAAGACTCTATTAAGGTTACCATTATATGTATTGCTTGTAAATTAAATATAACCTAATGGTCCCAAGAAAGTATGGACTTTTATGCCTAGATTTTTATGGGAACAGTCAAGCTGAATGCTATGCTTACTAGGTAAGGATTGACCCTTTTACATTGAGTAGCGTGTCACTCTATAAACTGTCCCACTAAAGCAAATGGAGCCATTACTGAAGTAACGAGTTACTCACTAAGATTTGGGATCCCAGAGCTGCCAGTAGTAATTATTTTTTAAAAAAGAGAAGTATTAATGTCGGCAAGAACGGTAGGCTTTTGAAAAGGAAGAACAGAATTCCAGTGTCACAGAGGAAAAGGGATTCACTTAGCAGAATGTGATTCGTTGAGTCGATTTTGCACCACATGCTTGGCAGTAATAACATGCCTTCTACTCATAGCATGAAGTGAATAATTTCTGCAAACCGTGACATAGCAAGGGAGACTGTGACCTTTTAACCTGCTTTCCAGCAAAAGAGTATGGCCAGCAAGTTACAACATTGGGCCTAATTGTCCATTAAATTAATTTTAAATTATCTGTTAATTTTTAATCCATTTAGCAAATTCTGTTGGGAAATCTTCAATAATTCAGTGAAATGACACCTAAGTAACTTTCTAGCCTAGACATTTTGCAGCCTCATCAACACTAGTGTGTTATCAATGCCCTTCCAGCTACCAATGTAAAGCTGTGAGAGCTACTGTTGGGAAATGGACTCCAGCTCAGCCAGACCCAATCCATGTGGATAGAGATGGCCCCCAGAATAAGACTCTTCATCACCTTTCCAGGGATTAAGGTGAGGTTGACTGGCCGTTAGTTCCCTGAGTCCTCCCTCTTGCCTATTTTCAAGGTTGGGATGACATTTTCTTTCTTCCAGTCCTCAGGCACCTCTGCTGAACTCTATGACCTTTCAAAGATGATTGTGAGTGGCCTTGTCATGGTATCTACCAGCTCCCTCAGCACTCATGGATGAATCCTGTCAGTGATGCAGCCAGAGCTTTTAAATGTTGCTGAGAGCAAAGCTAGTATGAACAATCCTCAATATATCTGTCAGTACTATTAAAATATCTTACTTCTTGAAAAATTTTGTTTTCTCAACACTTAATTTTTTACCCAAATGTTCACAAGTAAGGAAACAGAAACTTTGCTATTCCCATCAAAAAAAGCTCTTCCCTGGGGCTAAGGTGAACCAATAATAGTTTCTTTTCATTGCACAAACCTGGCTTAGAGACGTGAGCAGGAGGCTTGCCAAGGCCACCTGCCCCAAGTAAGCTAGCCAAGCCTTGTGGACCTGCAGAGTAATGGCCCACTGGCTTTGTGTGAGGTGCACAGTAGGCATCAGGGGGCACCTCACTGCTGTAGAAGGGATTCCACAGCTCCAGTAATCTTAATGCTTATATGGTCATCTGTCCCACAAGAGCTGTAATCAGTGCTTTCAAGCCTTGCAGTTAAAACAGTTACTGGGGGAGACTGGCCTGCAATAATGAAGCTATTGTCCAGCCACACAGATTGTGATTTCCTAAGCCTTATGGATTTTATCTGAAAACATCAGTCAGATCTTCACAGTTTCTCTCCACTCAACTGTAGCAACAATTCTGCAATTTCAGACATCAACTCACCTGTCCTTCCCCTCCATGGAAAAGGCTGAGTAAAAATAATCATTCATTAGTGGAAACAAACTATTTCTTGATGCAACATTTTCTTTACTGCTTGCCAGTTTGTGATCTCTCCTCACAAGGTGAGACACATTTATTACTGAGCGGTTAATTTTTATGGGATGAATATAAAGGAGTGGGGACATTTTTTAAAAAGTGTTTGCTAACACAGCAGACAAAAAACTTTTTGTACAGATTTGCATAGATGGTGGACACAGGTTGTTCTTATATGCTTTGTAAAGGTATTAATCATCTGTCTCACACTGAACTTTCTTTTTCTGTGCGCAACATCAAAAGGGAGGTTTAAAGCTCTATAACCTTTTCTCAAGAGCCCTACTCTTGAATATTTCTGTTTCTTGTTTTGCTTTGTGGTCACTAACCACAGGAGAAATTTGTCGTTTTTACATATGCTGGAAATATTTTACTGACTTAAGAAATATTAAACCACAAGAAACCCCTTACATTAAAGTAACATTAAGGGTCTGCCCAAAACCCACAAAAAGCCAGGAAACTTGGAGTTTAAGCTCAAACTCTGATCTGATACTCCAACTTTAATTTACCTCATAGGGTATAGGTGTCTCCAGCGAGGGCAGTGGGAGACAAATCTTGTTTACCTGGATGCTTGTGGTTATCTCCCTTGCCTTTTCTCACCAGCTGAACACCACTATCAGTAAACAGAAAGTACCTGACCAGGTGGTATCTTTAGGCACATCCTTAGATTTCTGACAGGACAAATGATTATTGTTAAAAAGGAGGAGGAAAAGCTCAAGGTCCCTTCTCAATTGAGAAATTTTCAACTTCACAAAGGATTTTTGTCACTACACCCTAACTTGCCTTCTGGAGCTTGCTGACACAGGAAGCTGTGGAAGCAGACGGTATCAGTGGGTTCCAAAGAATTAGACAAAATCATGGGCAATATAGTGGTAAACAGAAACCTAGTGAGTGATCTAACTCTAAGATCTCTAATAGCAACTATGGTTGCTGAAGATGTACATGGCATATGTGTGTCAAACTCACAGTTCTGTTGTCTCTGACACCAAAAGAGAGACCTCTACTCTGACCCAAAATGGTTTTATTCACATTCTCATTACTTAACTGTCCAAAATTATAACAAATTGCATTTTCATCCTTAATTTTTATTTATTCTTCTAATTTCCCTTATGAAGGACTTCTTCTTTTTGATACTTCAAACCTCAGTCAAAACTACTGAGTAAGAGCTGTCATAGCATTGCTGTGCCTTAGGAGCTGTGCCACTAAGAAAAGACTAAATGGTCTGTGCTCTTCTCATTCTGCTGAAGAAACATTATCTTGCTCAATCTACTTTATATTTAGAGCTACAAACAGCACAGTCTTGTCATGCTACATACACCAGCTTTTCTTCTCTACCAGCAAGGAGAGAAGAGAGACAGCAACAAAGTGCTGCTTTGCATGGCCTCTTTCTTTGCCAGTCAGACAGAGGAAAACAAGCAATTTGGGAACCACAGTGAAGTACTCCAGACAGCTATTTCAGAGAAACAACTTGTCTGGACCTGATGATAAGATAGTGATTTTTATATTCCTCTTTTCAAGATTAAAACCACCAGTTTAAATGAACCGAGTAGGTTCATCTAAAGAAGGTGAGATGGTTCAGTACTTGAACAGTACTGAACTAATCCATCTTTCCTTTTCTGTACTGCTAACTGAGAGTAAAGTATCAACTATATAGAAAGCTTCTTTTAAGAAATATGGATATAGGAAAGAAAATGTCACTGTGAATTGAGACTCACTGCCTTCTTTATTATTATCAACAAAAGCTATAAATGACATATGTATCTATCTAGGCTTATAATCAGTTAAGTTAGGGGCAGAAGATCAGTGGAATATTAACACTCCAATATTCTACCTGTGGCTTTATTTGCAGTGAATGATGATTCTATTAATGAAGTGAGAAGTGTGAGAGAATTAGCAGAGATGTGAAAATTACTAACCAAAACTCCAGTATTTTGCAGCATTTAACTTCTGTAGTGTATTTGTCACTATTCTTGAGCTGCTTATCTCTGATGATCTAGTTGCATGAAGCTTTTTCACCATAGTAGTTTAAATTTACTAGGTGTTGGACAACAATTCTTAGGCTTGTGTCTGCAGACTACAAGCCTTCATGGAAGTCATCAGGTCTGAGAGGATTTAATTGCTGAGATAAATGAGTGCATGGAATATAACCAGGCTGGAAGAATCTTTAATACTTTAGGCTGTCAATGACATTACCTCTGTGCTCTAGCAGACTAGGAGATTGCTCATTATTGGGCTAGAGGTAATCACATTATTTATTTAAGGCTTATACATTTTGTTCCACACTGATAATGAAGACTATGGTCACACAGTCACAGATTATGGGCACAGACAGTGCTTTCATTTTTCCTCTTGGCATTGTCTTCTGCTTGTTTGTTTTTGTTGTGTGGTTTGTTTGTTTGTGTTTTTTTCAAGGCTTTCAAGACGCAATATTCCTAAATACCGTGCATGGAAATGATAAACTGCTTGTTGTGACTCTACTTTGAACAAGTTCTCCTGCAGAGTATCATATTTAAGTAAATTGCCATCAAGTACAGCAAGAAACACAATCATTCACATTCAAACGTAGCCTTTTGATCATATTCTACAGTGTAATCAAGAATCACATGAGAATTCAAGTACACACCAACCTCGCTCAATGCTAACTAGGTGAGAGAGAAAGGAGGATTAATTGTGGATGTCAACTAATTGGCTGGTGCTTTAGCATACAGAAATTTGCATTAGTTCTATGTCATAAGTGCATATAATTGTAAAAGGTTTACATGTTCACAGTGGTCTGAAAATGTATGGCTACTCACATACTGGAAGTTTATTAATATTGTTTCATGTAGGTATGCACAGAGTCGTGCTCCCCCTCTTTTTCTCGGATCAGAAAAAGTTTTGGAGCTTTTTATCCACAAGGCACCTTAAGGTCACCAATCAGCCATCACTAATTGATGGGTTAACTGGGGAACTGTATAGACTCTGTTGAACTTCAGCCAATAATTTAGCAGACGGATTTATGCAGAACAACAGATGTGGAGGTGGAATCTTTGAAGGAATGGATGGTATTGGCAGAGAACTATCTCTGGTCCTATTTAAATTACAAGTGGAGCAGAAATATGACAAGGAGATTAGAACTGATACTATCTGTTCTGAAAATATCCCTAGGTTGAAAAAAAATGTGTATATTGGAAAATTAATGTTTCTCAGAGAGAATATTCATACTGAATTCATATAGACATAAGGGCAGCCTGAAGTTATAACCTCGACCACTGTTAGTCCCACTCATTTGCACATTCCTCCATGAAGACCCTTCTTGAAGTACTTTTTCTGAACTTTCTTGGAAGGTAGTTCTCCCCTTCTTCCAAACCCAATCTCCAGCTTGCCTTTTCCAAGTAACGTTTCTGGAATTTGGCCACCTAGTGCTGTTTTTGTTAATGCATATTTGAAAGTAGTAGTTGTGTCTGATGTTCAAAGCAAATTCTTTGAGATTATGTGGTTCTATTTTACTTGTTTTTTACCTGAAATCTCCAGTTGTGCTATGAATGCAATCCTGAAATAATGAGAATCATTAATACAACTCCCATCCACTCCTACTGCTGAAAGGGTTTGGACAGCATGAAGCATTGATGAACTGATGAATAGTGCAAGAAAATACTGCTGGAACCTATTCTCCAATTTTTCCTTACTGTTGTACAGTGTTTGGGCCTGTTTGGAAACATGTGCTTTGAGCTCCATTCTTCAGGGGATAGGAAGGCACCTTTTACCATCCTGAGTCCTACCTGACAATGAACATAAAGGATGGGTATCTTCTGTAATGTATCCTCTCTCTACTGAAGAGTGAAATAGGTTTGTAAAGGAAACTACCCATCTAATAAACCTGTGTTGAAGTGCGTCATTCCCTGAAATCTGCTGGAACAGCCAGTTGCTATGATTTAGTGAGTCACATGAAAGAGGCACATATCCATCATTGCTGTCCTCACTAGTTCTTTGCTTGTTGGTGTATTTGTTTTGTTTAAAACTCCTTCAAGTGGAAATTGCCTACAGGTACAAGTAATCACGGCCTGAAAATACCGCAAGCTCCATTTGCCACTTTCCTCCGTTTTTGAGAGAAGAAGAAATTAAGGTGGAGTAAACCACCTCTGCTAGACAGGCTCTTGTTTTCCATCCCCAAATGAGAGTGGCCACACTGAGCATAGGCTGAGGAACAGGTGTAGTGGCACACTACTGTAGCTTCATTTCCAGCTTCTGGTTCAATGGTTTATAGAAGGCACACCACATTTGACACCAGCACTGGGTATATTTCCATTGACATCATGGCAGGAAGAGCTGATCCGTAAATGATGCTGACTTCACACTAAGCCTGGTTCTTAAAAGTTAGGGCAAACCAGCTGCTTTCCTGGAAACAAATGTAAATGTGAATTTATCTAAGATTTTAAGACTGACTAGTGATGTGAACTTGTGAATGAACAGAATAGCAGTTTCACATCAGAGCTGAAGAGCACGTGTGTGTATACATATATATATGTGCAGATTAAGGAAAATGGGACGTAACTGTACTTCCTGTTGGTTGGTGCAGAAAGAGAAAAAGGTCTTGATTGTTCTGTTTTCTTACTTTTTGCCAATTTTAAATGTTGCCACCTTTCCTTGATTATACCAAAAAGTTTTTACCATTTTTTAGTTGAAGATTTTGTTCCTTCTTCCCCAGAGCAAAAATATTTTCTTTTTAACTGCATTTTTTTTTTATTTCAACCCTATCCCTCTTTCCATTATGATGAAAAATTTAATTTCTCTCTTCTGAGCTGAATGTCAGCTAAAACATATCAGTTATGAATAGTCCATCTATCCTGCTCCTTTTATTGGTGAGCTTCCCAATCCCTTTGCGGTATTGCTGTCCATTTTTTCCTAATGTGGAAATAGAAAAACTTATTAGGCATCAAAGGAAATAGCTAGCAAGATCTATAAAATACCTGAACTGATTATGTCTAGTACATTCAGAGTCTGTCATCTACAGTAAAGAACAGTGACCTGGCCTTAAATATCTGCAGCAGAGGAAGAAGTAAAACACACCTGAGAGCAGTGCTGGAGACACTCCCTGTCTGGAGAAAAGTTGGTGCAACTTTGATCCCACTTTGCAAAAGGTGATTTGGATGCAACCTGTTGCATGCAGGTGCTCTTTAGGTACACAAAAGGCATCCCTTGTAATGGTAGGCACTCTGTGACACCCCCTATTTAAGGGGGAAAAAATCTCTGGGTAAGACAGAACCAAGGCAAAAGACTGAGTGTATTTTGAACTAGTAGAATAAGCTGATGAAGATACTAGAAAGATCTGCATCTTCTCTTTCTCAAGCCTGCCTGGGAAATGGTTCAACATACAAGATGTGAAGTATGTCTTCTGTCATTCTCAGAGCTTAACTTTTCAAGTATCCCAGGTGCAGTGATGTTTCCACAAAGGGTACCACTAGCTAGGGTAAAGCCTTACATTCCCTGCACAGCCAGGCTTTGGTAGTCTGGATCCAAACAGAAGAAACTTCAAGAAAGGAATGAGCTTTCTTGACTTTGGTTTGGTTTCATTTAGTTTTAGGAATGTTTTCCTGAAGAGTTGAATTTGCATTGCTGTGGCTTAAATGCTGCCACATTTTGAACATTAATACTATTATGAACATCTGTAAGCATATTGGATATCAAAGAAGCCTGCCCAAATATACTTAATTTAGAACATATAGAAGAATCACCTTTGGAGTAAAAAAAAACAGATTACACAGACACAAAAGACATCCTAGTGGATGTTTGAATTCCTTGGCACTAGCACCAATACTTTAGAGCATCCATCATGCACTGAGGATGTTCTTCCTCAATTCCTCAAAGAGAAAGAATATGTTATAACCTAGCTCTGGTGACTGGTTAAGGACCATGAATAGTTTTTCCCTGCAGCACCTTTCTCTCTGCAGTCTCAGTTCTAGCTTCAGAGGCAGATGGAGGCATATAAAGAACGACTAAAATCCTCTTCAGGTATAAATGAGATGGTAGAAATGAACAGACCTGTGATGAGCAGGGTGCCAGAACTCATATGAGATGGAGTACACAGAGCATCCTAAATAGCCTCTGAAATAGGGGGTGTCCCTCCCCTTCCCTCCCCTCCCATCCCCTCCTGACTCCAGGCCCCGCTTTAGTTGGAGGTTGTTGCAGTGACCTCACTCATGCATCTGGCTAAATGTGAAGGTTACAATAACCTTCCTTTACCCTTGATAATAGAGATGCTAGAATCATTCTGGAGACTCACTTTAAGTAAAGGAATGCCTCAGATGAAAAAGGTATTGAAGAAAAATCATTTTACTTGATAGCTTATGTCCCTTTAGCCCTGACCAGAAAAGCTGTATTCAACTGAAGAATAATAAAATTTTACAGTTTTTTATCATATTATTTTTTGATCACTGTCATATAGGATTATTAGTTAATAAGTCTTAATGTTTCCCCAACAAAAGAGGATGCTGAGAAAAAAATTTTCTGTTCATTTTTAGACAGTGGAAATTCCAATTAAAACTCTGTTCTTTTCTTTAAAATTCTCATCTCTTCATTCCCTCTTTGACCATTCTTGAGAGCCCATCTTGTTGGTCTGCTCGGAGCTGCTGCCAGTGCTTTAATTTCCTCTCACTACTGTAAATACAAACCCAGCGTAGAAGGTTGCAATTTCCTTTGAATTTAAGGTCACACTCCAGCTTTTTACCAAAAGAAGCCTATTGCCTGTAAGGTAGACATGCTAAAGAAAGACCACGGTCTCATCCTGTGAGGGTATCTAGTAACGAAGGACAAGAGTGCCTTTGAAAAACCAAACACCTCTCACCCCAGCATTTGAGGAGTCCAGGCACCGAGTGGGAATACAGGGAAATCCAAGATAAGCCACAGTGGAAAAGTTAGATAGGAGCATCAATACTACTACTGGGTTCCCTCCATCTCTGCATCACATAACTGATGTGAGGGAGTACAGCCTGAAGCACAAAATGTTGGTACAAGTATACAAGCTGTGTTCTGTCATAGTGAACAGGGTGATGAAGCAACCACCATGATCTAATGCCTGAATGTGAGCCGGACATACATGTGCTCAGGCAAGCTGCAGACTTCTCACAGGGTTTCTTTCCACAATCCTGCTGAAGAAGCCAATGCTTTTGCAGAGAGACAAAGGGTGTGACCTTCCATGAGATCCTACTCAAAATTGCTTTAATTTGGCCTGTGTCATGAGCCTGGTCACTATGTTGTGCAGCAAAGCAGCAAAGGCTTTGATCCACTGCTTGCATGGGAAAGAATTTGAAGGCATTGAACTCTTTGTATAAATGAAGTTTTCTTGGATCAGCATGAAGGTTTGCTGGGCATAGTTCCTTCCCAGGGGGTTTTCTCTGATGTGAACCAGAGCCATCCCAGCTCTAGCTCTAGTAACCTAGTATATTTTACTTCCCTCTGCACTTTGACTTTTAACACAATCACCTATTTAGGTCCCAAAGCTGCAGTTGTACCCCTGCTCAGTAAGCCATGGAGCATTTTCAATAGAAGAGTTGTCCTTGAAGAAGTACAGACCATACTATTGCCCCCTGGGGTATGTCTAATCTAGAAAATATATTAAATACCAGTTTTGAAGCTTTTCCACCTGGATAGACTTTGTAGGGTGCTTAGACCATCTCACAGATGCCTCAACTACTGCTACAAGTATAAATGGCAATTCTGACTCAGTGTCAGCTAGAGTGTCCTAGGAAAAACAGAATTTTTCATTCAAGAATACACTGAAGAAATACATAAACATATTTAAGGAAGTGAGATAAATATAGTATTGAAACTACAAACTCAATGAAATTTGCATCGTGTTTCTAGGTGTCTTATATAACAAATATAACTCAAGAAATGGACTCAAGACACTGTGGCTGACTTTAAAACTTTAATTTGCATTTTTTAATTCAACTTTATTACTTTTAAAGAATAAAGGCTACTTTCATTCCGTTCTTTCTTTCTTTTGAAGGGACTCAGGAACCTCAGTGTACTCTTAAAAAAGTACAGAGAGTATCACAATGACTAAATTAAAGAAACTTCTGCTACAGTGAAGTGAAAGTATGAGGAGGAAAGACTGTTCCAGCTTTTGAAATAAGTAAGGGTCTCTCTGGTGAGATATAGGATAAAGTTTCTCCAAGGCTCTTAAACTTGTGTTTGGAACTGAACTTTAATCGGAGAAGAAATTAAAGAATTAATCAACATTTTTTTTTCTGTACAAAAGGTAGTTGGAAAATTTGAGATGTCTATGTCAATGTTTAATCTCACAATAAAAATATTTTAATATTTTCAGAGAGTCTGGGGAAGGCTGGAGGCAGATGGGGAAAGAAGTGGTTTTGTCTCCTAGGTTTTCACATGATTCAGATGAAAAAAGAGCGTGAACTATTTCTCTGTATAATGTAAAATATATTCCTTTCTTCTACCAAGTGGCACACATCCTAAGCTGCTTAGAAGGTGTGTGAAGGGAGTACAGATAGTGAAGAGAGGTCAGGAAAGGCATCTAAAAGGATGAAAGCTGTCAAATGAACAAATTGCATGTGTTTTCCTCTATGCAGTAAGTGAATTGGCTTAAAAAAAACATGAAAAGAAAGAAAATCTTCCTGCATGCTTTGTTTCTCACATCTGGCTTCAAAGCCAGATTCAAATGTTGGCCAAAGAAAGTACATAAATTCTGGGGCCTGTTCAATGGGAGGTAGTGATCCTTTTCAAAATCATAACTTCATAACAGAAAACCATCACTCATGGAATGTACTCTCTTTGGTGAAAAACATTCATTCCAGCTCTACTGTAAAAAAAAAAAGACATCTCAAAGGAGAGTTAAGCCACGTTGTACTCACATACGTAGATGAAGCCATACCAGAAGTGGAACTCACAACAGCTTCATAGCTGAAAGGTAACATACAAACCAAGGTTATCTTGATTTGGGTTATTGCTTGGCTGGAGTGTCCTGATAGATTTGCAAAAGTAAATTTAAAATATTGTGTTATATTTATTTTGGAAACCCATGTTGAAGAAAATTAATTTCTCTAAAAGGAGTGCATTTTGGGAACTATTGTTTTAATCAGATAGGGTTTTTCTTGGCTAAACTGATGTAACACAATAAGCGTGGTCAAAAGGGCTATCACTACCTAACCTGGTTAGCACCATTGCCTCTGTATTTATTCAATTGTTATTGCTATTTTATGCTACTTTATGGACTCTTCAGTAATGCTAGCAGTGAGAAAAATCACCACCCTGCTGCCAGGGTCAACAGGCGTTTATGAGAACTTGGTCAGCTTCTGTGAGTTAGTGTTTGGCACACAGAGAAGAGGGTTTTTTCCCTGTCATTATCCTCATGTTTAAACATTTCCATCACAATTTTCTTCTAAGAAAGCCATTCTCACTGGGTATCACTTATCTCAGAAAGTAACTTGAAACAGAAGTTTTAAAGGCTTGTGAAATGCAGGTTAATCAACAAAGTTGCGAAGATGGATCTGAAAGTTAGCTACAAGGAAAGGTATGAAGAATTCACAAATCTTTCCAGCCAGCTCACACATGTTCATAAAACATAAATCCTTTTGTAAATTTTGAATGTTTCACTTCATAAAATAAATGGACTAGAGACTGGATTAAAAAATGCAACACTGAAGTGTAAAGTCACAGCCTCTCTGTTGATGTATATTTGCTGAAAAGTCCACGGGGACCATAAGACTGCCATTCTTCACACTGCCTGCCCCTGTATGGCCTCACATGTTCTTGGTGACATGCTAAACTGCTGGGAGTGCTTGAGAAAAGAGATACCTTCATGGTCTAGACAAATCATGGTCATCCCTCAGCTGAAGCTTCCAGCATCTAGCTGCACACCCCAAGGGTGTGACTGGACCCTCATAGGATTGGTGCATACAATTGCTGAAGTCTAACTTTAGGGAGGCCAAGATATTCCCTGGAGAAAAATCACCATTAGACTTTATATTCAGTCGAGCTAAAATGCTATATACAGCTAAGAATCAGCCCCCCTATTGTTTCAATTCTATGATGGTACGTACATTCATAGCTGTGGTATGTACAGTGCTAGAGATAGACATATATGGTGCATTATAGTATTCTATGCTCATATAATTTGGCACTTGGATGGGTAGCTAACCTAAATACAACCACGGTAGTTTGGCAGATAGTCATCTAATCTATCTTGAAATACAATTCTGGTTTTGAAATTACTTCATTAAAGTGGCATCTTCTGACTCAACAAGAGCATCTTCTGTGGGTATTCGGTGGCTTAGCTCCTTGCTTTAGCGACTGGAGTTCAATTTTGTCAATCATGCCTTTGACAGTCCTTCTTGCACTCTGAAGAAGAAATAGTTTTGTAGAAGTAACCTGAGAAGATCTGCGTAGCTCAGTAATTTCTAGATAAATTCACAAGTGACTGGAAACCCCTCCACATACTTCATTATCCCTGCAGGTTCAGCTATTTAATGTGAAAACTAAAGCTGTCATTTCTTGCCCATGGATCAAAAGCCAAATCTAAACAAAAAATGTTGCAATAAATTATTCACAGAAGTAAGTGACTCACACTCTTGCTCTCTTCAATGACATATTTCATTTGAGAAATTTCTCCTCAGCAGGAATGAAGTGATCACAGTCTGACCTCTGGCTAAAACACCTACAGTGTTGCACTGTGTTCTGCTCTGAGCACCATGCATAGTATTTTAAACAATACTCAAAGTAGAGAACGCTGTTCCATAACTTATAGATGTGCTTGCCACAAGTGACAGTGGTAAGTAACTTCTGAGTAAAACTGTGCTTCAAACACAATGAACAATCCCTCTCCACCTGCAGAACAATATACATTGGTTCAATAATCAGAAAGGACAAAGACAATAATCTGTCTTATTTTAAAGCAGAGAACATTTTCCAAAACATCTCTGTGAGTTACCATTCAGTCATCCCTAAACTGTCCCCTGACCTCATACTATGCTTTGTGTTCCCATCTTTATTTCATGTTTTCAAAACAATTTCAGCTGAGAAATAACATTCAGCCCAATGTCAAGTGTCTGAAGTCTGCTCTTCACATTTACTGCAATAAAACAATGAAGACATCCTGAACACATTTTGAGGCAAAATGATACACAGAAATACAAATAATAAAAGCAAAAATATAGATTATAATGGGATATTTTGTCACAGAGTATAGATTTTAATTAAATAAAATGAAGAAAGCAGACTTATAAGTGGGACAGTAATTATGCTAACAGTGCAACCATGTATAATCCAGGTAATAGCTGGACAGAAACGGACCAAGAAACAGATGCATGCATAGAAATACAAGCATCACTGTTTTTCAACCGTGTTTGTTTTGTTCCCATGGAGACTTATGTCTCACATACTAAAGCCACTACTCACTCCTCTTCTGCACACATTAAAAGAACTCACTTACTAGAGACACACATACAAATACTAAACCAAACACCTTTGGAAATAAGTATATTAACATGTCAGCTATATCTGCCTTCGATAGCATGTTTTTGTTTCAATAAAAAATCCCTGTGGGAGTGGTAGGCATCCTCAGAGTTTGGACATTTAAAGTCTGAGTCCTCTGAAGGTCTTATTCACAACTGAGTGTAATAGAGAATTATTTCTATTTCAGTAGGTTTTGATCAGGCTACTGACATACTGCACATGTGAACAATAATTCTAACTAATTATGAACACTTATTCTAATGAAAAATTTGCTTCTTTGAAAGCTATTTTCAGGAAAACTGGCCCAGGGAATGTAAGAACTGTTTGGGTAGGAGTCTCATACAAAAGCTAAGGGATTTATGTTGGTCATGGTAAAAGACCTCAAGAACACATACGCAGAGAGGATGGGATGCCCTGCTCTAGAAGAACTGCAGAAGGCAGTAGCTTAATTAAGGTTGTTTTTCAGATACTTTATTTCTGCCCTGCTTCATTGGTTTATCTTGTCTGTATGTTCCCATTTTGAAGATCAGTTTGCAGAGCTGCTTTCTTCCTGCTCCCTATTATTGCTCACACTACTTTTCCCCAGCTTTGAGTCAGCTTTGTTTCCTCCTTGGCATTAATTTAAACAGACTTCTTTAAGGTTCTATCTCTCTATCCAAACTTGGAAAAAAATACGATTTGGGGGATAGAATAATTAGTGCCTTCTGCAAACACAGAAATGGTAGCATTGGGCAAAGCTGCCTCAATACAAACAGTGAATTTGGACTCAGGTTCTTTTAACTTTATTTCACTGTCTGAGCAAAAGTTTGATTGTCTCTTCTGGTAGATATCAAAGTAGAATAAAAGTAAGAAAAAATAACTTCTATTCTAGGACTATAAAAGTTAACAGAAGATTTGTCTGTGAGCAGCTTGTTTTTGTAGGTAAAATTCACACAGATGCGCTCTTCATGTTACATTCACAGGGTCTGCTTATTGCTTTAAGCCACGATTTACATTAGGTATTATTAGTGCCAGGTGTCTAGAGAGAAAATGGAACTTTCCCCTTATGATTCTTATAGAGGCAGGATAACAGACTAGGAACAAACCACTCCACCTCGGCCCCACAGAGGTTCTGGATTTTTGGAGGAATAACTTTGGAGCAGTTAACATAGTCATCCACAGTGGAAAAAGAAACATACTCAAAAACCCCAAAAAACAGGGCAACTCTCCTAGTCTCAGCAGGTGGTAGCAGGAGGTGGCTCTAAAAGGAAGTAAAATGCTTTAGTTTATTGCGAGAAGTCCTTTTAACTTCACACTAAAGTGGGATGGGTATATATACCTAACTGGGACTGCAGAGCTCTACATTTAGAACAATCTTCGATGCAAGGAAACCAAATCCCAAGGTCATTGAAGTCAATGGCAACATTCCCACTGACTTCAATGGGAACAGGACGTAGCCTGCAGTCATTAGAGAATTACTAAGAAACAAATTTTTTTTAAATGCAGATATGACAAACTTCTGTTTGTGATGGCTCCTCATAGAAAAGGTTCTGGTAATAGTAAGAGCTGACTTTGATATTTCCATTCTAGCAAAAGTATTAGACAGCTACTCTACTTAGCTCAAAATGTGCTTAAGTCATTAAAAAAAAAAAACAGGATACCACACCCAGTTTATAAAGCACACATTCTTAATGAAGCCACTCTTTAAAGAACTCAGACTGATTTTCTCAGAGAATAGCAGTTGCTAGAAAGCACAGGCATGAATCTAGAGAGGTTTTTCTTTCAAAACATGTAATACTCAGTCATCAGAAGACAGTATTTTGGTGTTGCTGGCTTTGAAAGTTGCATGTTAACAACTGGAAAAGATTCACAATTTCTAATTTAGAGACTTTTGTTACATTTAAAAGCAGCAAAATTTTAGTGTTCTGTGTTCCTGAAAGGATGGACAGTATAGACCCTCACTCTTTCCACAGGCAGTAAAAGGCACAGTATGTGATGTAGCTTGCCTGGAGCACCCAATTCTAGTTTGACACATAAGTCTGCTAGTTGTAAACCACTCTCAGTGATGACATGACAAAGAGTCCACAAGTAGTTCAATAGATAGTAAAGCTCTTGAAAAAGTAGGACTGCTTCCTACAAAGACTTCAGGACTCCTATGCAACCCACACAAACAGCTCCTTTCTGGGTTTTGGAGGTTTTTTTGAGCTTTTCAATTTCTCATGTATTTCCCCAGCCAAAGCATAGATTAAAGTAATTTCAGTACTGCAATTTGAGGGATGCCATAACATTAAATTACACCCACTTAAATAATTACATCTCTTTAGCTACAAATGATAAAATAAACGTATCATGTTTAGTGTATGTAGTTTGCACGCAGTCATATAGCAGTTCACATGCAGAGCTTTTCCCAAAGTAGCAGAGGGGGAAAAAGTCCTTCTGGAAATCTTTACTATTACCCTAACATATTTGATTGTGGGAAATAATAACTTAAATGAGGCAAAGGTTATGGTAGGAAAATAAATGTAATCAAATGAGAATAAAAGCTACATATAGAAGGGAAAGTACCAATCAGTGTACTTTATTCTCATTTTTATCTTCGATTAATTGTTCAGAGGAACATGATGCTTAAATTATTGTCTTCTTCAGTTAGCTTTATGAACTTCTCTCTGCATACATGCCCTCTCAGAACATATACAGCTAGGGAAACCTTATTTTTAGTATCTTTATTCAAGTTGGCTATAGCATAACAGAAAATATGTGAGGTAAGGGAGAAGTAGATGCTATAGCAGGGGGTAAGAAAGAGAATAATTCTGCAGCCAAAAAACAATAACAGTGAGGACTCTCTCACATTATATTATTTAGCCCAGGGAAAAGAAAGAATATCTTTACTCTTATAAGAGTTAATAGAAACACCATCAGAAATCTCACCTGTTGCTATTTTAGTCCACAGCACAGAATATATTTGTCTCTGGCCATTCTGAATGTCCAGTTCATGGAAGACACCAGCTGTAGCTGCCTTTATCTCTGAAAGCAGGACACTTTTGTCCAGTGTGCTGTCATTTACATTTTGTCACTTTCCTGCCCAGAAGGTTGCTATGCACATTGTCATGAGTAGCTCGTCTGTTCTACTCTGGCTGCTACACACTTGGCTTCTTTGTAAAACATATTTGAAAACATATCAGAAAATAAAGGAAAGAGAATGCTGGAAGGGTATTATCATTTGGTCTTTGGGAGTAGTTCATTACCCTGGCATATAGCAATGCTAGAGATATATCACAGTCTAAATGTGGCTCTGAATTTGGATTTGAATTCCAATCAAGGCAAAATCTGGTTTACATAAATATTTGTGTTGTGTTACTTCAGAGAAAGACTTTTTTGCTGAAATTTTGGAGGAAAACTTGAGTCCATTTCCTCAGAACTGCCCTTGGCTTTTACCATTCCAGTCTGAGAAAACACCCTGTTTTAGGACCCACAGCCCCAGGCAACTGGCCAAAACCTATGCCATCCACAGGGCCCATTATGTCAGATTTTCTTGAAGCATACCTCCAGGATTAGGCCATGCACAAAAACAGTTGGAGTGAAATGCTTCTGTTTTTTCTTGTATGTTTAGATCAGTGATGACTTGAGAAAGATACAGCTTTTTGGTCATTGCCTGGAGGCAAATGACAACTCAAAGCAGCCAAGAGGGAACTGAAACTTGGGGGCACCAGAGGCAGCTTCAACTTTTGTGCTACTTAAATGCCTACTGGTTACATATCCATGGGGAGAGACAGAGAGTGGTCAGTCATGGCTGTGTAGCTCAGTGGTTACTCACGGCCCCAGGAGGTAGGGGTGCAGTCCCACAGCAGGCAGGGTATGGTTATTAAGAGCAGCTGTGAAGCTGACAGGACTATCGGACACAATCAGCAGCTGACAGAGTACTGGGGAATATAATTCATCCTGGGAATAACCACATGGCTGTGTTTCCCAAACCAAGTGAAAAAAAACAATAAGAACAACAACAAAAATAAAAGACCAAATATTTCCCTTTGTCCCCCTTCCACAAGGTTTTAAACTCTTTGGATTAAAAAAGAAAAGATAAAGCAATTTTTTTCTGAAGAAGAATGAAAACAGTATTTGAAAAGATGGTTTCTCCTATCTCCTAAAGTTTATCCAGTTCTGCTCAGTGTTTTGGAGACTAGGGTTCTCTGCAGAAATGGGAGGAACTGCACAGAATGGACACATCTACCAAACTAAGCAGACTGTGGATGAACAAAGGGGAGGGAAACTGACTAAAAACAAAAGCCCTTCCTTGGTGATGATGAGCAAGGTGATATCCTGCCAAAATACCTCTGCTGAGGATCATAACGGCACTCGGGCAGCAGACAAACCCAGGAATTGGCAGCCAGCAGGGCCCAGGCAATGCTGATGCTCACAGCATTAGGAAGCAGCCCAGAAGAAGCCCTGGGAATGCCAGCGGACACTGTCCACTGGATTGAAAGAGCCAGGCCCATGAGCTCAGCACTGATGTTCCACAACCAAGTAAAACATAATCTAAAAGCATGATCTTTATAAATGCCTATAGGCATATATAGGATTTTAGAGACTACAGTGTTGTGATTATAAAAATCTATATTTTTCAACAGAATTCAATGTATTTTGTCTATTGTCTTCAGGGAACCTCACACAGTCCTTTTGTGTTACACAGCATCAACAGGTACAGGGTAATTATTACTATATTTTGTGACTGGTGAACTAGGAGCAGAGAAATATTCATCACAAACTTTATGCAGCTCATCACCATCAAAGGGACATACTGACCCCTTATTTTAACAGAGTACCCTGACTCTGTTTATACAGCTAGCATTCCTCAATAATGATCATTAGTTACATTTTTAGGATCGTGACTCCAGTCAACTTAATACCATTATACCTAATGTAAAAATTATCTTGGATTTGTGTGATCATATAGGTACCCTCCAGACCTCACACTGGTTTGTTCCTGCTGTGAGCCAGGGATATAGATGCTGGATATAGATACTATAGGTATGGACACGATTAAAAGCAGAAGCCGGAGGAAATACATCACAGCATCAGTAAACATACTGCATGTGTTTCAAATCTCATCTTTCTTGTGAAGTCAGTCTACTGTCCCTCACATACACATTAAATTTGGTCTAAAAGTCTGCAAAGTGAACAGATGTGTTGCTGCCAGCACTCCTGACAGGGTCCCAGCCAAGTCAGGATTGCCTGACTCCACATATAATAACTCTCACAGACTGCTGCCAGGAAGCTCAGCATTAGCACACTGCTATGGAGACTTTGTATAACTTTTACTATATGAAGAAGAAATTGGAGCTCCAGTGTGATCAATGTGTTTGGTCCCCTCTGACATATTTGTAAGACCTAGCAAATCCCCTTTAGCAAAGGTTCTGCCTCTTGGGAATTCAACCACGGAATTATGGAGCAGACAGTGTATTCTCTCCATAGAATATATTTTCCTTTCAATTTCTAGACATAGTTCACAATGTCCTTAAAATTCCTCTCTCAAAGACATGTGCTTAACATGAGGAGGTAATAGGTGCTACATACTTGGGATAATTCCTCTTATATCATGCCTTGCTTCTTCATTCTGTTTGAACCGAAGATGGGCATATGAGGTTGGAGCTCAGCAGACTCTTTTTGCTGTGATATAATTTTAAACTGTCCTCTGAGCTGCTCAGATACTAACTGATGTTCGCATCACATTTAATGATTCATTTGTATGCACAACTGTGGAGTTTTCTCACTCTTTCTCATCCTTTACCTCTCACCTCTGAGATTCGCAGTGTGTGAGGCTGGGCTTAGAGTTCCTCTGGGCTCTCACAGGGTTCTCTTCAGCAGCTTATTCTGATTTTGCCAGGGGAAAAAGGATGTCCCAGACATTTTGAATCATGCCCTACTGCTCTACGCTGTGAAGGTCCCATCACCATGGATCTGTGGGTACGTGGTGCACAGTACCCACAGGAGTCTCATTATGTTTGATATACGAGCATACTTGTTTTCATCTTCTTGATTCCCTGAAGTTAAGAGCATGTACACTGAGCCTAATACCTTAGTCCTCCTAAGAGAGTCTTATGAAAGAAGAACTCCAAATTTACAGCTGAACAACAGTTATTCTGACCATCCTACTTCCTTCATCCATTCATGAAGATGCTTAAACCATTGTATATAGGAGAATCTAACAGAATTATCTTGAAAAGTCATTAACACTCCTCAAAGGAATTCAAAGTAGGCAGAAAATAGAAGCAGATTTGAGAAATCACCTGTTCTCCAAGAAGTAGTTTTTCCAAAATTTCTCACTTGACTTGCACTGCGGTATAGGGCTTTGCTTTATATTTATTTGTGAGGGCCTGGTGCTTGCAGTCTATGTCTGTTCTGACCTGTCCATTCATTGAATCCCTAAGGTTAACACAGAGCATAAGGACAGGGCTGATGTTTCTTTGCTCAGTAATAAGAACCACAACATTGTGCTTATAAAAAGTGAGAGTCTTGAGATAACTTCCTTCCAAATCCCCTGAAGTCTCATTTAAAATGGTTCAGTTGTTAACCCTTAAACAAGTGCAGTATTTATTGACATTTTTGTGTTCCTTGCAATCTATATTCAAATCACAACAGCCAACACATCTAGCAGGGTAAAGAAAAGGTCTAGTTCCTGTGTGTGGATTGTTACACAACCCAAACAGTTTTCTGTTTTGTGAAGGTTATTTAAAAACAAGGAGCAAGTAAGAAAAGAAAAAACACAAAGAAACTACAGGATATGATTCATAAAAATCCCACGTCTCCTCTATATGCTCATACAGTCTTCTTTGAAAAAATAAATAGAAGTTTTTGTTGTTTAGCAATGTTCCAGTAAGTAATACACATGCCAGAGAACAAGCAGCTCAAAACAATAAGCTAAATTTAGAAGTGGCAGATTCAGCATCTAAAGTCACACTTACTTTATAATGTGAAGGCATCTGGAAGAAATATAGTCACATGGACAGTCTGGGTGCTGGCATAAGGACTGTAGCTCTGGAGATTCTTCCGTCATCTACTAGCTCTGTGTGGATCCTCAAACAACTCTTTTAATCCTATCTGTAAAAAGAGACAACAACAGGCCTGCTTCTGTGGCTGTTGAGAGAATGAAACCCCGGGTATTTACAAAGATCTTGGATTTTTGTGTTGAGTGCCACAGAAATAAAAATATTTCTTCAAACCACTCAGCTTTAAAAAGTGCTCAAAAAGTAATTCATTTTGAGCCATTTTGCTATGCAGAGTAAGTCTATTTCCTATTGAAATGGAAGACAGAGAGAGAGAAAGACATGGTGCACACTAGTACTGACCATTTGTTAGCTCTTCAGTATTACTATCAACATTTTTTTTTCTGGCATATTTTTCTCCTAACTTAAAAACAATAAAAAAGTTCTGTTCAGCAAATACTTGCTAGCCACAATCAATTCTCATCAGACCTCATCAACTCAATCAATAAAACACTGAAAACCCCGTAGGAGACATGTTCAGCAACAGCAAGAAGCAGCAAGATCTATGTAAGAGTCTGTGACCAGGACCTCTCTTCCATAGTGTGCTATCAAGCAGTAATCAAAGAAAGAGCTACACCTACAGCAGAGGAAAGGACAATTGTCATGACTACATGCAAATTTTGACATTACAAAGCAGATTCAGGTGAAACTATCTGACAGCACTCCAGATGTACATCTCCAGGTCAGATACAGGCTCTAAAGGAGGTAAAATGAGATATGGTAGCTCAATGGATATGGAAAGATTGAACTGCAAGGCAATACTATATTGTAATAATGCTTCTCATGAAATAATTTCCTGGACA
Organism: Empidonax traillii; assembly: GCF_003031625.1. NCBI lineage: Eukaryota > Metazoa > Chordata > Aves > Passeriformes > Tyrannidae > Empidonax > Empidonax traillii. The sequence goes on along the minus strand of NW_020955228.1, from coordinate 3,179,139 downwards.
TTTTAAAGGAGAACTGGAGCATATTCACTTTTGACGTTTTTATGTTCTTTTTTGCTGTTTACAGATGATGTTGCAACTGTTCATAAACTACGTGCTCAACTTTCAGTACAAACCCAAACACCCACTACAGGCAATAGTAGCTCAGAAGGAGTCAGGACTGGTTCCTTCTGGCTGAAGTGGCAGAGACTGAACTGCTACACATCAGATCTAGTGACAGAAAATACACATTTGCATTTCAGCTAATGTAATATTTATTTATATGCCATGATTTTGAGGGGATGAGAAGAGGCAGTTGAGAAGGAGAGAAATCAATTGCAGGATTATTTTTGGTTTTGTTTCCTAAGAATCAGTTATTACTTTGGTAGCTAGAACAAGGAATCATCAAAGTTTTCCCTGCTTGTAGACCAAATTAATTATAAAAGACTAGATTAATTATAGGCTCTATACTAGATTAACTATAGATGTTCCAAAAAGGTTCTCAAATTACCTAAAATACAGAGAAAAATATTCACCTATTAGAGTGCATCCAAAGGAGGGCAACAAAGATGGTGAAGGGCCTTGAGGGGAAGCCGTATGAGGAGCAGCTGAGGTCACTCAGTCTGTTCAGCCCAGAGGAGACTGAGGGGAGACCTCACTGCAGTTACAACTTCCTTGTGAGGGAGAGAGTGGAGGCAGGCACTGATCTCTTCTCTGTGGTGACCAGTGAGAGAACATAAAGGAATGCTCTGAAGTTGTGTTAGGGGAGGTTTAGGTTGGATATTAAAAGAAGGCTCTTTACCCAGAGGGCAGTGAAACAGGTTCCCCAGGGAAGCAGTCACAGCACCAAGCCTGACAAAGTTCAAGAAGTGTTTGGACAATACCCTCAGGCACATGGTGTGACTCTTGGGGATAGTCCTGTGCAGGGCCAGGAGCTGGACTTGATGATCCTTGTAGGTCCCTTCCAACTTAGCATATTCTGTGATTGTGTGACATAGCCAAAGTTGGAGAGCAGAATTTAGACAATGAAAGCCAAGAGAAGTTGAGAAGAAAATATTACAAATTACCCCAGTTATCTTCATACTCTTTGTTCCTGTGTAGAGCCTGGTAGAAGTGCACGCAACTAGGCTAGGCTTCTGTCCCAGCTAAGATATGGATATGGAATAGATATGGAAATTGAATATGGAATATGGAAAATGAACCTATACTGACTTGGGAGAACATATATATTTGTAATGTATGCTTTCACCTTAATTTATCAATGGATATTTTGTTTTGATAACAATAATAACTTTATCACAGAGTAATATTTAATTAGATCAGGTAAAGAACAATGTAGTCAAATGCTGTAACCATCTGAATGTTGTAAAATGATGTTGTTTGGATGCCCAATATACCACAAAATAGGTAATCTGGGATCTTACCAAGAATATTCAATTCAGTTATTAATAATCTACTAAGACATTTATGTGGCAGTCATAACAAGCTGGGGATTTTTCAGTGATATGTGAACAGAGAAGTTTGGCCTGAAGCAGCATACAAGCTAAGAATATAAAGTCTGGACAAAATCCTGGCCTCATGCTCTTACTCAGCTTCTGGTAAAGTACAGAACTTCATTTTGGGTTTTCGTTGAACCTGCTCCATTTTACAAGCAAACCCTGAAGAGGACATAACAAGAATTGTGAAACCCTTTTTTACAAGTCTCCAGGAGGCCTTAAAAATGAAGTACTATACCCAGACCATTGCGATAGCAAAGCTAAAAATTGAACTTTTTAAAAACAAACAAACAAAAACAAAGGTAGCTCTAGTATGCTGAAATCTTCCTCCTCTTATTTGGCAGGGGAAAGAGACAGAAATAAAGAAGAAGAGCAGAGGCTCAACACATGCTCATTCAGTTTTATCTCACTATTTACCCTTTCTGACAAAGAGCCATCCAACTCTTACTACTCCTTTCAAAGCTGCCAACGGAAAGGAAGATTTTTCCTGGGGAGGAGAATCTCCAGGGGAAGCAGTGAAAAAGCATGAGAGAGGGAATATGGAAGAATTCACTCCCACCCACCTACAGGAGATTCCTAGAAGTATTGTTAGCCTAAAGGTTTCCAAAAACCCTCTCCACAACTCAAAGGCAAGGTCAATCTGGCAGGTTGATTTTAAAGCAGCAATGGTGTCTAGCTGGAATCTCTCACAAGCTTGGAATGTTAGAAGTAGACCCAGGAGAGAGGGTTTAATGTACAAAAAGCAGGTGAGGCAGCCAGAAAGACATGATGAATGCAATTTATCACAGGGCTCTGCAATTTATCACGATGGAATCACAGGAAACAAGCAAAGCAGAGAAGTAGATAGATAGACTGGATAGATTAAGATCCTCTGGGCATAGCATTTCTTTGAAATATGCCGAGGAAATTACATGTTACATGCTCAGATTTTCAAACAGTATTTTATTATGGAATGGAGCTGCATATTTCTCGAGTTGGGGTCCTTTTCCCCAGAAAAGAAAAAGATGTGTTATTCTGAAGAATGAAAAAAAAAAAAAAAAAGAAAAAGCTAAAATTATAGAATGCTGGTTTGCTTCATTCTGGTTTTAATCCCCTTCTTGAGCAGCTCTGGATATGTGCCAGGAGGTAGGGGTTTCCACGTGCAAACAAAGTGCCTGTGCTTCCCAGCTACCCTCCTTCGCCCTCAGTTTTAAAGTTCAGGTGTATGAGGCTCCACACACAGGAGCAATTTCAGTCTGTGAACTACTTTTGACAATGTGCAAGTGATCAAAATATGCTCACAGTAAACACACTTCTTCCTCACTCTGCTGCTTTTGTGGGGTGCCTTTCTCAAACCAGGTCTGTTCTATCAGGGTAACAGTTTTACAGCAGCAGGGCTGGCGCAACACCGCGGTCCAGAGCGTTGCTGCAGAGTGCTGGGTATTCCCCACCTCCCACAAATTAGGGGCCTTACAGCTTTCAAAACAGTGCATGTACTATTTAAATTGCTTCACTGGGAGGAGAATTATGTGTTCTGCAACGCCTCAGGACAATGAGCCAAAGGAACTATAGAATAGGAGCTTGGTGTTAGAGCCGGAGCTCTGCAATGCTCTGCTTTGTGTGTGTTTTAGCCTGGTATGTAACATTACTTTTACATTAACATTTGTGGTTCCTTTTTTATGCACTCCAGCTTCACCATGCTTCCCCCTTTATATTTTAACAGTCAGAATCCTATGATCCAACCAGGGTGGCATGTTCAAAGCTCTACTTCTTTTTAGCACTGATTAAAAAAAAAAAAAAAAAACAGGGAAAAAAACCCCTCAGAGTATTGACCGAGCTTACTTCAAATAGCTTTTATTAACACTAAGACAAGACTATAGCCAAAGAATTATACAAAACACCAAACAAAAAGGATTTTAACAGCTTGGTTGAAGACTATTTCACGCCAATCCAGAGCTCATATATCTATAAACAACAAAGTTTTGGAGCACAATATTACTTAACATTACTCATTGGATGATTTCAGATACAAAAATGTATCAGGAATAATAACAATGGTTCCTTTTACTCTTATGGAAATATTACTATTGACCTTTGAAAATGTTGCCCTTTGGGTCAGTCCCACTGATACGTTACCCCTTAGAATCTGCTCTTCCTGGAAAGACAAATTAAAGATAAACTTTTGGAGATCTGAGCAAAAGGACTGGTTTTTATTGTAGAAACAGATACCAACATCAATTTCCCAAGGAAAAAAATAGGCATTTCAGCTGTGCATCCCTAGACCAAAATGTCGGTGTTGTAAAACCAACGGCAGTAAGTTTGCTTTGAAAGCTTTAGTTATGACTTCACCAGGTATTGCTTTATGCTTTCCTACTGCATTCTAACTTAGAATATTAAGCCAATCATTAGATTTAAAATTGCAGTAAACTATGCAGCAAGAGACATGTGAACCATTCCCATAAGACATGTTGTATACACCCTTGTGAAGCCAACAGAATAGATCCACTGCTGTCAGTGCTCTTTCAGACAGACTTTTCTAGAAGCAGAACTGCTGCTTCATATCAGAAACAGGTACGTGTGGCCAGGTTTAGATCTATCACCTGGGCTTTGTTTGTAGTTGCGTGTGGCTGAGTGCAAAGCTCAGGTTTCTTCTCTCGCTGCCTCCCAGATATAACCCAAAGTCTGTTAGAGGAGGGATTTCAGCGGTCTTTGAACCAGAACATCTTACGGCTCTGTTACTGCCAATGTGCCTCTGGCCATGCAGGCATACCATTGGAAAGGGTTAATATGGGGAGATCTTAGCACAGAGCCACTCTCACTGCATAGCAGCAGTGCCACTGGTTTCCTGCCTCCACACCGAAGCACGTCTTCCATATAAATTACAGCCCTTATAAATTACAGCCCAACTCACAGTGTGCTAATCGACATCCAAACAGCAGTATCTTTGATGGTGCAGAAGAATTTATATTTTGCTATAATCTATTCTGATATGCTGAACCACAGAGTAAGATGAAGGATTGTGTAGAAGAGATATAATTGATTGTTGCTGGAACATCCTTTTTGGTCTTCACTCTCTGTGGTGCGTTACTTACTGGGGATTAAAACTGAGCTAGCAACAAGATGTCATGGGACAAAATCCTTTTGGATCAAGTGAAAATATTACATTGTTAAAATCAAAATGGGTTCCTTTTGAGGCTTGAGAAGAATGTAAGTTTCACAATATCTTTTTTTAACAGTCAGCAGACAGCCAGCTAAATTTTACTTTTAAAATACTGCTCCAGTTTGGATCTGTCACAAAAATGAAGCATTTAATTGCTGCTAGAAGTGACAAAGATAAGCTACTCTCATTCCCACACCAAGGGCAGGGGCATCTGTCACAAAAGATAGACTTTTTTTTGTGTGGTTTTCTGTGTGCTACAAGAGGAGATTCAATTGTAGGTACAAAAACAAAGCAAGTGACATGACAAAGAAAAATCTTGAATGATAATTTAGAACACAAACTTCTTCAAACCCAGGATGAAAAGCAGGTAGCAGAAACTTGATTTAAGAGAAATTCTTTCCTGGCAGGTTCCACACACTACATCCCCCCTCCCCAGGTACATATTGTGTTTTACTTCCATATGGAGTCTGTAAAAAAAAAAAAAAAAGGTACAATGGCTCACAAAGCTCTATTGTGACCTTTAAAAATAAAACAACCATGCACTGATATGCTTCTGGAAAGGCCACTATTGAGAAAAAAAAATAATTTCCCCTATCAGTCACATTATGAAGTGTCTGCTGGAGGTTGATAGCTTCTCAGGCAAATGCTCAGTATGCATGCAGGCCAGCACACCTGGCTGCTGCTGCTGCTGCTGCTGCTGCTGCTTAGGACAGGAAATAGTACAGCAAACTTCATGCCTGCGTGTGTGTGGGCATGCTTGTGGGACGAGGGGGCATTTCCCAAAGAAGAAATGCTTGCAGAGCACCTCCTTGCTCCTGCAAGCTAATAGGAGTTAGTTGTCTCACAGCCACCAGTGCCTTTGGAAAAGTTCCCTCTAATTCTTTGTCCCAGACACATTGCCCCGAAAGTGTCCTGCTGTCTGTCTACAAAAATTAGTTAGTCTCTACATTCTTGTTCTCTACAGGACCTCTGGTGTTGGCTGTAGCAAAACCTTTCTAATATTTCATCTCCGGTTATGACTCTCAGCTTTTTAGAGAGGCTGCACTGAGATAAGACACCAACTAAAATACCACATACTCTAGAGAGGGATTAATTTTGCTACTTTTATTCAGCTGGCAGCATGTTGTTGACTTTTTTGCAAAGTAAAGAAATAGCCATCTTTGTTTGCATAACATTTTTGTTTTCTTTTATTAAGATAGCTTTATTAAGATAGCTTAATGATCTTACTTTCCTCAGATTCACTTACTTGGAATTAATTGCTTCATTTTCAGTGAAAGTAAAATTAGGAAGGTACATGATTAAAAAAGGGAATAATTCTGTCATCTTTACACTGGCAAAATTCCCATGAACTTTGATTATTCACTAGGAATGTTGCCTGAAAAGGGATCATATAATCAAGCACTTCATTGCTGCAGATTATATTAAAGCCAAATGAGCACATACAGAATTCCTGCACACAGAATCCAAAAACAAAGTGTAAGACACTTGTAGGTTGCAGCAGTTCTGAGATTTGCTGCTCACAATTGTTCTCACTCCAGCCCAGGTAAGAGCATTAAGCTGGATTTAAATCATTCTTTTCTTCATGTCCTGAGTCATATCTATCTCTTTTAGTTTTCAATTTCTACTATGCACTGAAGGACCCAAGAATACAAGAAAAGTATAATAATACAAGGAAAGCCATGTTAATCTTAATATTTAGTCCCTAACACTGGAGTAGAATATGAACTGGAGCAAGCATGTTAGTGGTACTTGCTGCTGAGGCATCTCTCATTCTGGTAGTTGGTGACTTAGGGACACCTTGATGCAGGGTTAGAGTGCAAATGACTGCCTGCTTTCCCTGGGAGCCTGGGGTGTGGGTACTGTGGGACGTCCCTCTGCCTGCTTGCAGCCCTCATGCCACCAGCACCAGACTGAGGGTCACTGGCTCCCAATGCTCTCTGCCACCTCCTCAGCTTCACCTTCTCCATGGAATCACATACGGAAACCAATTATTTTCCCATCTTGTTTATGCATTTTAGCTCATTTTTAGATGTAATCTAAGCTCAAATGTAGATATTTTGGCAGCCAGCATGAATCTGGGAATGAATTTTCAGAGGTGTCAATCCCTCTAGCCTAAGGGAGAGGTCCATGGGAGATATGAGACACTGGTGTCTCCTCAAAAACAGATCCTAAGCCTCTGAATTTGGAAATTTGAAACATGCAATTCATGCATCTTTCTGAAATGCTTGCAATTTGTTGACGAATCCAGTCAAAACTGGGCATTTTAAAGAATGTTTATGTGAATATTTCCCTGGAAGTATGACTAAAATTGCTGGAAGATATTTTAACTCTAGCCCATGGGGAGCTATTGTTGGTAATAAAAAATACTGTGAGAAGAAAACAGCAGCAAGTGAAAATGCCCTCTCAGAAAGCCCAGGTCTGCTTTGAAGGAAGTGTTGATATTCACCATAAGCCTCAATCATTTCCCAGAGGGCTGTGTGGTGCCTTGTAATGACATAATCAAAAAGTAATGGTGTTCTGGACTTTAAGGGGAAAAAAAAAAAAAAAAAAAAACCCTGATCATCTCCTATAGAAATCAAAGAGGATTTTGCTATTGACTTTAGTGAGAACAGAGCTCTGGACACAATCTGTGTGCAGTTTATTTGCACATTTGCTTGTCCAAACGATCCTAACTTTAACCAATAGTATGTCTAGATGTCTGTCTGAGACTACATCTGTATGAATGTATAAGTGTGAGTTTGTAATGTGGTTTAACTCAAATTATTTTGGCATTTTAAAAGCATTTCCAGCTACAAAGAACAGCTTTAATTGATTTGCACCCCAGAATATAGTCTTTGATTGGAAAAGCTTGTAACTCACATTTCAGGTTGCAATTCATATTCAATTTCATGCAAGCTAACGACACAATCAGATTTTCCATTTTAATTAATTTTTAAACGATGTCATTATGCACTGAATTAAAACTTTGCAGACATTCTTTTAAAATGGGAAAAGCTCTACAAACTATCCATCCCATCAGCGATGAGTCCTTGGTCCTTGGTTTCCTTGAAGGGGAATTTCTTTGATGACCACAACAAAACTGCAGAAGATGGCAAGTAAGATTGCCATCACGAGGCTGCTGAAAATGCAGGATGAACTCCTCACTGCCTTGGTCATGTGAACAACCCCTTCAGAACAGCCCAAAGTCAGGCAAGGTGGCTCACACCAGGAGTTAATTTAGCCTGCTGGGACTCTTTGCATTACTAAAATAAGCACGGTTTTGGCTTGTAAATAGGGGGTAGAATTTTATTTCATTTTCTGAGGGTCAGAATTTTATTTCCCTTTCTAAGGGGCATACATCCATTTTAGAGTAAACCTTTCAGAATAAAAGTTTACTTCTCATTATAGGAAATGACATTCTTTTTTTTTTTTTTTTTAGATTTCCCTTTTCAAAGCATGCCTCAGATTTCTAACTTGCACTGGAGAGCTTTGGTCTAAGTAATAAAAGTCTTTAAAACTAAAATGCTAATAGTAAACAAACCCAAATGCATGAAAGATATAGTCTGACTGCATAACAAAAGAGAATTATATAATTCTATTTGAGTGAAATCTTTCATCTTTGATTTACAGGTTTGAGTCTGCCTATAACTGAAACCATATTGTTCCATATCTTTCATATCATGGCCTTCCCCAAAATCTTGTTTTAATTAAGGTTCCTTTCAGATTTCAGAATAAAAAGCATGACAGTCTTCACTTATGGCTTTAATTTTTTTTTTTCTTTTTTGAATTCGGAAAATATATAAAAAATGAACATCACTTTCTTTTAAAAGCTGAACAAGCTATCAAATACTGCAAGCTGAATACTTCACAGTATCTCCTGGGGTTCATTAAGTGAGAAAGTTATAAACAAAATAAAAGTTACTGTAGCAGAGTTTTGTTCATTTGAAGTACTCTTACATACATGCCCTATCTCTTTCTCTGACGGTAAGGCAACACGTGTAACAGTTTAAGCGTTCATTATCAGCTAAAGGCACAACTCTATGTAACGTTCTCAAACATGGACTTAAACAGCTGAAGTCACATTGCAGGGAGATCTTGCTGCACTTTGGGGATCTAAAATAAAGCCTAACCCCTTTGAAGCTTCTTAAGCAACATCAGTTCTCTTGGTGCAGGACTACATAAAAGAATCAGTTCATATTCACATCACAACCTGTAAAAAAACACCCCACACAACCTCCACAGAAACACCTGAGCTTCAAATGAGCTGCACGCAGTTACTGAAGGTCGTTGCTTTGGAGTCAGAACGCAGAAACATTTCAGAACAAACTAAAAACACATTTGAAAAACTATCCATACTTGATCTCTGCTGCACATATGGTGAGCACTACTGTCAACTACAGCGGGTACAGCACTTTTTTTTTAAAGGCAGAAGATCGCTTGTTTTAGAGAATCATGAATGTGTTTTTATGATAGAAAAGATTACATGAAATGGGGAGGGATGACCAGGAAAAGGGAAGAGAAAATAAAGCACCACCAAGCACACTACTTCGGGGGATTTATAGTACAAGAAGAAGTCCTTTCCCGTTATCTAAAATCCCTCATCAGAATTTAAACACTTTTCACTTATTCAGCTAAGAATTCATTAGAGGAGGTTAAAAATTGGCACGTAAAATAAGGGTGTGGATTTTTCTTCATGACACAGAGCAAAGAAAACAAATTCTATTAACAATTTAACACAGTATGAAAAAAAATTACCCAGTAAAAAGTGTCAGAAAGTGATTCATGGAGTTCACAGAGTATGTTGCTGGCTGTTGCAATTCTCATATCTATGATCTATCATGTAGAATTTTGCAATACTCTATTTCACAATTTCTGTTGGTGAGTGGGTCAAAAGCATATAAAAAGCATGCTCTAGGCTCTTTCTCTCAAGCCCGTTTTTCTGCAACTCTAGAATTTTAGCAGTTACATTTAAGGAATCTTTTGGGCTCTTTCAAGTCCATCCAAAGAACAAGTGAAGCTGCTATTCAGAACATTGTGCCCAGTGTTTATGTTCCATCTGATCTGTGCCACCCAAGAAGCAGACAAGACATGTCTGAGGGTGCTTTGGGGGATACACAATGATGTCACCCACAGGAAATATCAGGGAGGACTTGGCACTTCACAAGGCTGGCTCTTCTTCCATGGGCTCACCAGCAGCTCTGTAAAAATAAACAGGCAATCAGAATACAGCACAAGAGTACACAATGACATTGTAGATTTTCATGCATAATCAAAGCTGGTTTTTCAGCTCTCTCAGATGTTTATTTGTGTTATTCAGTTATCCATAAATAGAGTTTCTTTCCTAGGAAGTATAAACAAATGTCAAGTGGAAAAACATTTTAGATCCAAGCAATCACCAAAAATGTTCCTGTTTATATTAAAATATGTCAGAATATTTTATAACTTTTTGTCCAGAAACGTACATGCATTGTGTCAATCGAATCAAATAATTTCATGAAAAAAAATAGCTGTGATACTTTTATTTTATGAACTTTTGCAACTAAAAATACATGCATTTGTTTTTTCAAGTGGGCCCACACCATTAAAGCAAAATAGCTCACTAGTAACCAAGTAGCGAGCAGTGTTTCCTCTGAGATTCTTCTCTAGTCCCCTAATTCTTGATTTTGTTCTTTCAATGCATTGCCTGCCTGCAACTTTGAGACAAAATTCTGAACCTGATCAGCAGATAGCTACCACAGAGAAGGTATCTATTACAATAAAAAATCAGACTATATGTGTATCTTTTACTTGAAAACCTCTGGGAAATATTCAGCTTAGGCAAGATGAGCTCTCTAAGACAACCAATAAGAAAATAATGAGGACACATATGATGACCTGGTGTAAAGTCTTGCAATTCCTTGTATCTGACAAACTACTGCACCTGAGGAATCTGATGGCAATTGAAAAGCTTTTGAGATCACAGCAAGACCTCACTATTGAAGGGCAAAGAATTCGGACAGAAACTATTTTTCACGTCATTCTGTCAGAATACCATATGATACATGAGTTTAAGAACTCCTTTAAAATACTAACTTCAAGTAACTTTAAAATTAGGGGAGAACAAAAAGTAAATGCAAATTAATATATGACGTGTTTACCAGATAATCTTGTAAGCCAGTATAATAACTGACTTCAGTAAAAAATCCCTCAGAAAGCACAAACACATGAGATCCCATGGAAAAGAAAAGTAATTAATGGGGGTTTGCTTGGGCTTTGATAGTTTATTCAGCAAGGAGGCCAGAGAATTTTAAACGAATCTGGAATTTATTAAAGTCTTTCCCAGTGAAAAAAAAATCTGCAGTATGTCTTTAAATGATTTTATACAGCTTATTCCTTTATGATTTGGAATGATCACAGCTAGCATGTTGAAAAATATGTCAGGTGAATGATATATGGAAAAGAAGATATTTTTCAGACTAATTACTTTCCAAAGGGTATTGAACCTAAAAGATTATTGATCTATAAACCTTAAATCTTTTGTTCCTCACCACATGGTGGAGAATGTTTCCTATGTACAGTAACCACTGCAGCTCCCTATTCCTGAGAGGCGAGGTGAAGCCCTCCTGCATTCCCTCTTTTTACCCTCTTGCATTGTGCTGGCTTACAGCACAGACCACACAGTGGCAGCCAGGGTGGATGGAGCCCAGCTTGCTGCTGAGGCCCTCAGGTGTGATAAAGGATCACAAACCATGTGGGGAATTCATATTGATGGTGGGTGTTGCTGTTGTGCTGACCACGCACTCCATTTTCTCCAGACACTTTTGGAAAACTTGAACATCCTCTGGCATAATACAAACGTGCAATAAGCCCTTGTTAAACATCCTAACCTTATGGGTCTGTCAGAAAAGAGCATAATTTGGAAGCAGGTGACAGTTTTTAGGTTCTGCTGTAAGTGAGTGAATGAGAAGCAAGAGTTGTTAATAGATTTCAATTGGAGATTTCCAGAGCTTCACTCCTTTCTGCTCTGCCAAACCTCTATAAGTGGGAGTGGGAGTTTAGTCTATTTATAAGAACTTAGGGAAGCAGTACATGCAACAGTCTATTCACATGTACTTGGCTTCTGGGACTGAAATTTTCTTGACCATAGTTCAACTGAGAGGATCTTATTTAGGGCTTTATTCTTGGGAAATTTTTCACTGACAAGGATGCTTCTGAGTGCCAGGAAGCACTCAGACACCAAGTGTTATATTCCAGTATTTTCCAACAATAGGCCAATATTCTGCATCAAGCAGAGTGAAAGCACCAATAAAAATTTTTATAAGCAAGTGGTAGGTGTAAGGTCCTTTCTGGAAAAGGAGAGGAAGTTATAGTGCCCTTGCAATCCAGCTGTTGTATCTCAGTGTGGGTACTCTCATGGCCTTCTTCAGTCTCCTTTTGAAGACTTATGTATATGCTTTAACTTCATTTTATTTGCGTCAGAGAAGTCACTGATTTTTTCAATGGTTTATCATTAAAACCATGTATTTTTATGAGATAATAGCTCAGGTCAGAGTTTTGTGTGAGAGCCAATACAATTTCAGGGCCTTCAGTATGTAGAGAAAAAACAATGTCATTCCAACAGCACTGAGCACTGAATCAATACATACCCATTCTGCCAAAATCAAAAGTTTTCAAAAGAAAAATTGAGAGGGAAAAGTCTGACAGGCCAAATTTATGTTACTTCAGCTTTGTCACCGTTAGTTACATCAATTCAGTCAGTCTTCCTGTAGCCAATGGGAAGTTGGCATAAAAACATAAAACAGGCAAACCCCCCTATCCTGTATTGTAGGTTCTGACTGGTTCCTTGAGATGCAGCTGTGGTCTGATCTGAACCAATTCCATGTGGTCAGTAGATTCAGAAAGACAACAGTTGAGACTGTAATGATTGTAGAATCACAAGTGTGACTTTTCTCTAAGGCTTCTCTGTGGCTCATTTAAACTGCAAGTTCCGAGGAGCTGAGCCCTCCTGGTTTTGATGTGCTGGGAAGAGTGCTCACCTTTAGCTCTCTATATGTACAATTCTGACCATGGCAGAATGAAGTAGTCTCTTTGCAGTTAATGCTAAAAAAAAATCATTCTGTTTAAACCTTAAAACAAGAGAAACAGATGAGGCAAAAATCCTACCATATGGATAAAATCTGGCAAAACATGTGACATCTTAAATATTGTTCTGTGGCAATTGAGAGTAAATGTTATTTATGAGAACATTATTTAAAATACTTCATATCTACAATTTTAAAAAGTTAATATTTAAGAATATAGATAAACTCAGAACATCATCCAAAATGTAAATGTTTCTCTTACCCTATTTTTTAAATTAGAACTAGAGAGATTCCTCTCAGCTACATCATCACACACATAAAACTAAAAATTCAAGGTATGTTTCCAAGTCACAGAAACTGCTGAACAAAAGATAGATTTTCTGGCACGGTATGGCTGTTTTATGCCATAATCTGTTCCTAATTTAACTCAGCTGTCTCAGGGAAGATCATTGTAATTGAAAAGCGATCCTCTGGTAGCAGAGAGCTGGGAAAAAAGAGGTACTTTTCTGTACCATGGAGATGATTCAGAGAACATATAAAGATATTATATAAGAGATCCTAGTAAAATTGGACTTTGCATGGATCAAAGAGAAAGGAACCAAAAGTAAAAACTATCCTAGCTTAAGAGCAGAATAAAACTACACGTATACTCACAAAAGAGGAAGTAATGTCCAAAGAAGGCAAATTAAATAAAATATAAACTCTGGCAAGTTAAATGTAAACCCTCAATGAAGCAGAACAAAGGAGACTCTGAAGAGCAACATGTTAAAGGCATAAAAGCTAATAATAAAAAGATCTTTCAAAATACATCAGAAGAAATGATCAAAGCATAAAAGGAGCATCAAGGAAGGTAGACCACAAAAGCAAAATGAACTATTTATATCTGGGTTCACTAGAGAAGTGTCAGGGAGATTTTATTATTTGCAGATGAACTATCTTAAATTGAATCAGCACTAGAACAAACTGATATATCAAACATTGCCAAATTTCTAAGAGCAGATGATATTTGTCCACTAAGTTCCAGGGGAATGCGATTAGGATGCTGTTAAAGAAATAGTCTTTGAGCAGATTCTAAAGCTGAATTCAGCATCTATGCAAGAGGAGGGGAAGGCAACAAATGCAGTTCCCCTTTTGGAAATCACAGGAGATAAAGTAAGCCTGCACTGGGAAACTGAAAGTAGTGATAGGCATTTAGGTAACAGTAATTTGAGTTAGGTCTTAACACTTACAATGATAGCAAGCCTTACAAATTTATTAGAAGTTTCTGAAGGAAATTAGGGAAGAGGAATCAAGTGGAATCCCTGAGAAAAGGAAGTCTTCCAACCATTTCATCCAAGTGCTCTGAGGAATCCAGGTCATGAGAGAAAGTCCTCTCACAGATTAAAAATCCATGAAAAGTAGGAAACAGAAAACAATTTTGGTGAATATTCACCATGGAGGGATTCTCCAGAGCATCTCAAAAAATTAGGCTGACTATCAGCAGATTTAGGTGATAACGTTTGCTGATCATGACAAATTGCCAATACTAGTCAGTTCTAAGGTCCATAACACCATTTCTGAGTGGAAAAGCTAAACAAACACAGAATACTCAAAATGGGGGAGGACAGTGATGGCTACAACTGAGAGCTCGGAATTAATGGTAGTGGAGCAGAGAGCAACAGAAACAAAAATTCCTCAATATTAAGCTACATTGTAAATCCTCACTGTGCCCAGCTTCAATGTGCTGGACTCCTCCATGCAACTCTTACTCCCTCTCTTAGAGACTAAGAAATTTTGTACAGAGAGGGGCAAAAATCATCAGAGATAAGAAAACATTTTCCTACCGGAGGAATACAGAGTCTTGAGAAGTTGAAGCCTTTAAAACCAGAAATGGAGCAAAGATTATGAGTCAGTAAAGAGCTGGTTTTCTTTCTCACAATATAAGAACTAGGGGTTCCCATGTGATTTTATTGGTTAATAATTTTAGAGCAAAGAAAAAGAAGTACAATGCATGATGAGGCTGTGGAATTCACTACCAAGTACCAAAGGCGTAAACTGGTTAAAAAAAGTTTTGAAAAGTTTATGCCCATGTATGTATCCTGGAGGCTTTTACAAATGATGGGTCAGAGACAGCTGTTGAAATCTATCATCTTATCAGGGCAAGAAGGATGGCTCTCAACCTCTTCTACTCCTGGTTATCTTCCTTATGCAATCACCACTGGAGGATGAGAGAAAGGTGGGCAAGATATGGCTGCAGGCTACCTGGGGAAGCAGATCCTGTGGGGTATGGCCAGGTAGCTGCTGGTTACTCAGCACAGCTGAGGTAGATATCCAAATAATGGAATGCCAAGTGAAGCTTTATGAGTTGATATACAAATACAGTGAGTGTCCCTAAATGGTGGCTAGCTGTACCCCATGATTCAACCAATTGCTCTGGTATATAATACAATTCAATGTGACTGAAACTGCAACTGGTAGCTCTGTAACACTAAGAGTAAAAGTCACACTTTGTTTTCATTTCCATTTGAGTAAAACGTATGCTCAGCTGAATCAGAGCTATAAAGTCAAATTCTGATAAATGTCATTCTCAAGATTTACTGTTTCCTGTAAAAATAGTAAGTGCAAGAGATCTCCCTCCACACCCTTTTCTTTTTCCATTTTAAGAAGAAACATCCAGAAGCTCCAATGTATCAGAGACAGCAGGGTACTGAGTATTTTCACAGCACGATTTCTGAAACGGATGTCTGGCCAAAGCAAAATTCTAATCAGCTAAATCTGTATCTCACACAGGGAATAAACAGTTATCAACACACAAAAGTTTTCATAGTTAGAAATGTTTTATGGAGCATGCCTGTTCCTTTAATTGCATCTGTATTTAAATCTGTGTTAGCATCATGCATGTTTTCTTTCCTATCCACAAACCCTTTTTTCTATATCTGTTCTCTTCTGAAGTCTATAATCAAGATTCAATTGGACCTTAAAATGCAGAGTTGTGCTTTGGTAAAATAAAACACCAAAAGTATAGCAGCTTTTCACGTTTTTCTTCATTTACCCTGCCAGAGAAAATTAAGTAAAAAAGTAATCAGCACTGTCACTTGAAGAAAAGAAAGAAAGAAAGAAGAAAGAAATAGAAATACTTAATATGGGCCTTAGCCAGGAGCATTTTATCCTTTATTCATCAGTGGTAAATGAGTCAGATATGAGTTGGCCAGGAAAAGAGCTCCTTTACCCAAAATCTGAGTTTAAAGTGAGTCATCTCACTCCAAACACCAATATATCCTCCAACATAACTGGCAAGAGTTTCTCACAAAGAGACTCTTGCTGCTGCTCTCTTCATCTGGAGGCCTGATCGTCCAGAGCTGAACTCTACAGGATCTCCACCATCAAATCAGTGAAACAGGATTAGAGTTGCAGGCCAGAAATATCAGCCTGGCTGACCGTGGTGGGAATTAAGAGGAAGTAAATGGACTCCTGGTGTAATGAAGAAGCCCTTCAGCCCAACTTGTCAGCCACAGTGCTTTCTGCTCTCATCCCACCCTACCTCTCACAAACCACTTTCCAAAAGGAACACTCAATGCAAAAGTTTGCAACAGGTCTTCAAAAAGTGACCCCATTCACAACAGTAGGGGGAAAGGTGCATATACCATGGTCTTTCCAAGAGGGCTTGAGACTCCAGATGACTTCTCACATCCCTGCAACCCTGTGTTTGCCATAGGAAGTGGCTGGAGAAGAATTGTGTACATGGTCTTTTATTACGATAAAAATTAAAAAATGTGAAAAAGCAAAGTTGAACTCATCTCTACCTTACTGCAGTTTGTGTGGGAATGTGTCTATGAAATAAATAGCATGCTTATATGAAATGAATGAAATTATACAAAACTAAAAAGTGTGCAATGTCACAGGATCAGTCCCTGGACACCCCATGATGGACTTTTATTCATTTTCAAAGTGCATCCAGGCCCTCTGCATCCTCCCTACAGTTCAGACAACCCTCAGAATCAGACCTTTAGGGGGGGCATTTTTGATCCCATATTCTTCCTTACCTTCATCAGAAAGAAAACAAAGACAATGATGCCCAGAAGCCTCAGAAACCTAACTATCAATTTTGGTCCAGTGGGACAGCACTTTTGTTGTCCTGTCAGTCTCTACTGGCAATCTGGCTTCATGTGACCTCCTTGTGGGTAACAAATGTGCAAGCAGACTTCAGAACACGTGCGTGCACAGGCTTTTTTTTTTTTTTTTTGTGCTGCTGACAAATGTCTGGAGCACCACAGAAGGCATTTCAAACGAAGCCATTTTTCCACAAAACAATTCATCACGATGGAATGGTCCCTATAAGAGTCCAGAACTGATGAAGTGTAATGAATCTGGCAGCCACATGAATTCTACTTGTGTACATTTTAGCACAACTATTTTTTTTTTCATTTTTCTCCGCTCTTCCCTGAAATTCTGTTCTCAGAATGGGTGGAAACTGTCACAGGTTATCAGTTGGTAGGTAAAAAGTATGATAATTAAGTGTAGCATTAGCTAAAGGGTTATTTTGTTCAAATCACATAGGATCAGCAGTTGCTTTCAATAGCTGTAGTTTTAAGTGAGTGAAGGCACATAACAAATACAATTCTTGGTTATTCCCAAAATATGTAAAAATATACAAAATTAACCACACCCTTTTCCAGACAATTTAAAGCTTTGCTTTATTTGACTACATTAGTTCCAACACTTTAGGTAAAATTTTTTATATTTCAGTTATGTAACACATATGTACCTTTCTGTCCCTAGCTGGCAGAAGTGTTACTGTTAACAGTTAGAAATTTATATGGAAAATTTATATTTATATTTATATATAAATATAAATATATTTTTATATATTTTTATATATTTATATATTTATATTTATAAATTTATATTTATAACTGTTAGAAATTTATATAGAAATCCTTACATTATTCTTTAGCTGAGCACTGATTAGCACAGTCACGAATCTAAAATACATCTTGTGTTCATCATGGATTCCCCTCTAAGCTTTTGTGAATTTGTTTGCAATAACACTAGCATAAGAATAGCCACAGAATATTAAAACTACAATTACAATTGGAAAGGTAATTATGAAAATACTGTGAACTTTACTAGCTAGTTCTTCTCCCTGTGTCTCCCTTTGAGCTGTGTCTCTTAACTCATTGACAGCTGAGAGTTCCCACTGTTGTGAGAGATGTTCACTCCCAAACACATCCATAGCTTTGAGCGCTGCACTGGTCCCCTGGGTGCCTATCAGTTCAGTTCTGATTAAAAGATCCAACGTGGGAGGCAAGAACCCAAGCAAATAAGAAGAATTTATTTAAATAAGAAGCTGTCACAATGTAGGAGCCATGGACCCTTCTGGCTCCACTCCCATCACTACTCTGCCTACACACAGCTCCCTCCTTTCTCTCCTGTTGCTACAGCTCTGCTCCATAGCCTTCAGGGAGCTGATGAGTCTCCTTATAAGGTTTTTCTCATCTTTCCTCCTCCCTCCTGTTTTTTCTGTGTGATGGAAACTGAATGGTTCCACTACATTTTGGGTCTTTCTCTACTGGTGAAGAACAGGAATGTTTGTCCTTAAAATGGAAAAATAGGAAATTCCAAGGAGTTCTGCAGTGACTTTTCTGATTGTAGATGACACAGAATTCAGTGGCTATCCATTTTTCTTTTCATCTGTAATTGGCAAAAAGCACAACAGCACTAACTGTACCATTTTCTCAATTTGGAAATTGAAAGCAATCTTCATTAATGTAAAAAGCAGATGACAAGCTGGAAAAAACAGCGCTCTCATTCTTTGCCGGTCTACCTTCATCTTGGTACACAGAAAATGTTGGCCCTAATCCTTGTCAAGATTGGTTTAAGTTTTATGCTGGCACTGTTCCACTGCTTCCAGGGAAGTAACTTTTAATGCCTGTCTAATATCATTTAATAATGATTTAAGTCCATCCCTATTAAATTTATCTGACTGTGCGTTAAATGCCTTCCTAGGAAATTAAAACTAAAACAGATTTGAAAAGCTTCCAATGAGAAAAGAGTATGGTTGATTGCATTTGATTATGTCTATTTACCTCATACAGATATTGCACTTTTTATGCATTAGTGAGCATCAGACATGGGAAGAAAACAAGGTCCTTTTACTAACCATGAGCTTTAGTGAAGAAATAGACGCCCCAAAACAAAACTAACTAAAACTCCTAGCACAGAATATCTCTGCTTCCAGAGGCCAAGTGAGAGTACTCAAATCCAGGAATGAAAAACTCCAGCACCTCAATTAGCAGATAATTTTTCAGCAAGTCTAGTCTATCTATTTCTTCATCTCACTTGGCTGGAGCAAAAGGTTCATTCTCTCTAATGATTTCATACACTTACCTGCTGCCTTCCTGAGGGATACACTGCTCAACATCCACTGAAAGAGAGGCCATAGCAGACACTGTTTCTGTCTCCTCCCTCTCTTGTTGCTGAGACTCAGCCAGAGCACAATCCACTGGCACAGAGTATGGCTCCACTGACTTCCAGTACTTGCCTAAGGAAAACACACATAATAACTTATGGGAATTTTAGCTAGCATGGTGGCACAAGCACAGTAATCAGTTAGTTCAACGTTGAGTGATTATAATTTAAAATCACTGTGGTGTAAGCAGTACAGCTGAAATTTCAGACTGCAGTGAAGATGTATATTTCTGAACCTAAGAATGCCAAGTTGGAAAGTGCTTTCATTCCAAGGGCTGTGTCACACCCTTCCCCAGAAGGTAATAAACTGGAGGAGTAACACACGGACTAATGAACACAGATTTTTAGGCAGGCTATTGCCTTTATCTACACAAGGTGAAGAGAGTTCAGAGCAGGGCTAATAACTAGAAGCTCTGATATGGCAGAAAGTCGATGCATATACAGTGAAATGTAGAAAAATGTACATTATTGTACAAAGTGCTCACACAGCACTGTCTTGAAAAGGAAAAGAGTCAGAAATGCCAGCTCGGACTGAAGTGGTGTTGCCAGAACAATCAGGTTTGTTAGTCCTGGATGTTCTTTCTCCTCCAACCTCAGGGCGTATACTAGAACAATAATTTATTTAAAACTTTCATATATGAACTGGCTGTTGCTGGAAAGCTGCCAGGTATCACAAGGAATAGAGACTTCTGGTTTGCTGCGTAAAATCTGCCGTGTAAAAACACAGCGTTGGATTAAAACATGAGTATTTTCAGCTTTCTGGCTGCAGCAGAAGGTCCTCAAGTGACACAAATATTAATGGCAGGTGACTCATCCTCAATATATAAAATGGTCTGCTACTGCAGCGCTATTAAGAAATAGGTTGATTATTGATAGCCATGTGAACAAGTAAGAATTTACATATATATTTCTTACAGTCCAGCAAAACACTGAGCGCTCACTAATTGCCAGGTGGATGACACCTGGGAATTAGGAGCTTTGGGAAGTCTGGACCAGAGCTTACTCAGTGTTTAGCAAGAAGCTTTCAGCAGCTGCTGCAGAGGTTGGATCAGGGTACTTATCTGGGAATTAGACAGAGGGTTTCAACAGCTGTGAAAGAGTGGGGATCAAGTAGGAGACTTTTCCGAGGACTAAAAGGAGGATTTTGGCAGCTGGGCAGCGGGCTGAGCTGAGGTGCTTATCCAGAGGGTAGCTGGAGGCTTTGACAGCTGGGAGGCCGGGCCAGCAGTGGTGCTGCCTGTGCTGCACACAGGCTGCTGAAAACCACCTCTTTGGTAACACAGCTCTCAGCACAGTTTCAGGCTTTTGGAAAGATGAACTTTTCCCTCCAGTGAGAAAGCAGCTGTCAATAAAGCCTGAAAATGTCTTTATTCAAAAACATCATTGCAAGATGAAAGCCCAAGTCAATCTTCAAGAATAACCAGTGAGCATGGCCAGAGTGTTTCTTTGAACTCTAATAGTGTGCACGTTTGAGTAGTTAGCAGAATCTTTAAATAACGGGGACCTTCTGGGGATAAAATGTAAAGTGTATTAAGTATCCTACAAAGTTGAGATTAAGTGTTAGGAGGTTGGCTTTCCTCCAAAAACATGAAAGACAGAGCTAAAAAGTTATGTGCATAACAGTAGGCTCAATGATTGGAGCCTGGCAAATTTTATAAATACAAGACAAAAATATTCTCTATTATTACTGTGCTCAGAGACCATATTCTCTATTCATTAAAAAATACACTAAAAACAAACAAAAAAGTTATATGAGCATTCCACAATGTTCTCACAGATCATATGTGCTAAAGTCAGTCTTTGCAATCCCAATTCAAACCCTATAATTTATGAGCTAAATGTTCGCAGAGTGGGTGGGGTTTTTGTTGCAGAAACAGATGTGCAAGAAAATCAAATCTGTTGGCATGGGAATAATACCCCCTCTTGCCTATAAAAGAAATGAACCCATGTTCACTGCTGGAGTTTTCAAGGGCTCTTATTCATAAAATAAAATATTAGTACCCAGTTACCACTGTGTTGCTCTCCTGCAGCAACAATAAAACAGCATCAGTGAGGATTGCTACATCACATTCGTTCATTCACACACAGGCTCACACACCAGCTGCCCCCTGCATCCTGATTTTCTCGTAACATTAAAAGTCAGGGCCAATTCAAGCACATTAGTGGGCTCTCTGTGCCCGTTTAACTGCCCTTCACTCCCACGTGATTGGTGATTTTCCTTGTTTTCATTAAGAATCATGAGAGGAGCTTCAGCGATAAAGAAAGACAGTAAAGTCAGGCCAGGAGGCAGGTGGCAGAACCTATACTGCTGTGGAGGGTCCTGGAGAAGGGAAGTACGTGGCAGGGTGTTTGTGGTTTTGTGGGAGGAACTTTTAAAGCAATCTCAGTTAGAAATAGCATCCAAGCAGCAGCAGGTACCTCATGCAAAGAGGGTTTTGTGATGCTTGTGAAAAAGAAACACTAGATTTTTCTTTAAAATCAGAAAACTATACTTTACAAACACCTGCAGTAAGCAGAACAGCTTTGCAAGCTACTTCTTATCTGGGACGACATTTATGTGTTGTACACAAAACCTACAGGCCTTGAATGCATATTCAGCCAAAAGATTTGAGGCAAGGTGTTGTGGAATGGAGAGGCAACCACAGCATGCAACTGCAAAGGAGCTTTGTTACAAGTTCTAGGTATGCTGTGGATTGACAATTAAATGAGCTCAAAAAGCATCTGCCTCAAATTGCTCACATCTCTGAAATTGCCATTTCTACTGTCCTCTACTGGAATGTGAAATTCCATCAGTCCTGTTACATTCATTGGGAAGAACTTAGTGGAACTCAGGGGAAAGAATGAAGCGCGCTGCTGGTTTCATTCATAGAAAACTTGAGCAATCATGGCTTGCAAGAAAAAAACAATGAAATCAAATCAGTCTCTAGGTATGTTTTAGCTATCAGCATGAAAATGCGCTTAAGTCTCCCTCAAAGGTTTGTGGGAGCACTGATTATTGCCAGGAAATAATAAAAGGGAATGTTTCTGTCACTGTTACAGGCATTTGTAATTGCCTTTCACAGATAGATTTGGACATGCCACACCATGGCTTGCTTGAAAAAAAAGGGTGTTTGGGGATGGTATTCAAGCTGGTGAACAGGATTGTTTGGAAATAGCATTTTACATGGGTGTGGGAACTGCTACTTCCAAATGTCTTGGATTTCCAAAGGATCTCTGGATCACTGTCACATACAAAACATTTATACAAATTTTATTCTAGTGAGAAAAAGGTTGTTTCTTATTTTCTAAGCATTGTAGCTTCAATTTTTTGCAAAAAGAACAGACTTATTTGGTCTAAAATATCGCTAACATTCATTATGGAAGTTGGATCACAGAAAGCCAAACCCAATATACGTACAAACAATGATCCAAACAAATCAGGTTTTGACAGTATCTGTTGAGATGCTACTCCACAGCCTAATGCTCTCCAGCCTGCATAACTCCCCATAATATATATATTCCATATACACTTGCTTTTCTTAGTTAGATCTAAATATGAATCATCCATAAAGCTGCACTGAACTTCCTCAATGCTCCTTTCTGTCATCCAAGCATATTCCTTTCTAATACTTGGTCTCTCTCCAGACAAAATGAGGTATACATAGCTTTTTAGGTAATATCTGCAAGAAAAGGCAGAATACTGAGCTCCAAACCCCAAGCAGCCCGACTTAGGTTTCCAAAGAACATCCCACTGGAGTGCAGGACTGTAGTGGTTCAGCTCAAACCTAAGTGTGGCAAAATTAAGTCACTCTGCAGAGCTCTGGACTGTGTTTTCAGACTTACACTATATGGTCGCTCCTAAATCCATTCCTCCTCTCTCAATTGCCAAAATTTGTGTGTATTTCTAGTAAAGACACCATGCCTCTCTAGAGCCATTTTTTTATTTGTCTCTCAATTCACCCTTTTTTGGTTTCAGATTCCTTTTCTGTTAAATGCATGCCTTATTTCAAACAGCATCTTCTTTCCTCATGTCTGTGGCCTGCGTGCAGCATTATAATTTGAAAATCTGTTCTATATTGCACAGTACATGAGTCTCCTTAACTTGCTGACTCCTTCCAGATCATTAACAGATTACTAACAGGGAATTCCAACTCATGAGATACCCTAGGACACACCACTCAGTAAAAAGGATTTACTGGAATATATCATATAATGCTTATTTACTTAGAGCATTTGCATATCTAGGTGTCTACTGGATATGCAGGATTAATGATATGCCTACAAGGTATTTTATTTGTCACTTTACAATTCAGATTGAGAATTACTGCATGATCAGTGAATAACGCATGGTGTCCCTTTTAAAAACTGCATTTATTTTACGTAGATGAATCCCAGTTATTTGTGATTCATCTAACATGAAGAAAAACATTTGCTATCCATTTGTTATTGTTAAGGAGCCAGCAAACATTAGAAGTCAGGAAGCTCCCACTGCCTCGGTAAAATGGCAGAGAATAGAGGATGAGAGAATTTAAGGGAAGTGTGTTCAGCTGGGTTGAAGCAACTGATGGCACAGTGAAAGTTCTTCAGTGAGCAAATGTCCTGAAGCATCTGGGTAGTATAGGACTAGGGTCAGGGCACAAAGGTGAAGCAACACTGTACCCTTTGCACTAGAAACAGAATAATGCATTTTTTAGTATTGTTGCATGGATCAGTGCCCATTTTGAGCTTTTTAAGCTTTATCTCAAGCTCCTATGCATCTCAAAGTGAGTACCTTGTAAAGAGCTGCACAAACAGAATCTGAAGAAACTATCTGTTAGAGCTCTAGTTTACCTGCCTGTTCTTGTCCCTCACTGACAAGCACCTATTTCATTCAAGCTGCTCTGGAATGAAAAGATTTGGGAATATTCAGGAATCAGAAACCTCTAAATAATTTTAACATGTTAGTTTTTCAAGGCTAAATACATAGCAGAAACAAAGAGATGTCAAAGAAACAAAAATAAAAGCATAGATACAGATATATTAGACCCAGCATGTCAGTTTATACTTAAAACATTCGCCCACTTTTTTTCTCTGAAACAATAATGCCTATGACATTAATTAATAATAAAAAATTAATCCAAACCCACTAACCCACCAACTCAAACTGAGAAACATACTTTGAATTTCAGTGGTCTTTTTTAAAGAAGCTATTGCATTCATATTGGGGATTTGGTGCACAATATCTTCCGGGAGAGGCTCCAGCTGAAAGAATAGAATAGAATAATATAAATATTCAATAAGCCACAGAGACATAAAACAAACTGAAACAATCTAATCCTCAGGAAAAACTCAGCCCAAGAATTGGTTAACATTTTGCTGATATCAGTTCTAAATGTATAGCCATGATTTTGTTTTCTCTTTTCCAGCCATGTAATTGAATTCCAAGGGGCTTTTCTATTGGCTGCAAGACTAATCTATGGAGTCTCTGAAGCAGGTGCATGTCTGTGTATTATTCATTAAAAAAATGTTAGTTATTTGTGTAATTTTTGTAGGTTCCTCACAAACCAAATTCCATTGCGTCTGTATATGCAGCTGGGCACTCCAAATAAAACCTTGCTGAAGCCGCACTGGAACCAAAGTGTGCACTCTATTATCTTTATTTTTCTGGTGTTATTACATCTAACCATCTTACACATTTTAAGGTTTATAGGGGAAAACCATAAAACACAGCTGCTTTTACTAACTTTACAATAATTTCAAATAAAGTAGTAGGTAAAAAATGGTTATGCAGATCAACAGTGAGAGTTCTCTGAGTACATTTTTTGTAGAATCAGATGCATTTTAATTAGCCAGTTTTAATTCTATATTCTTTCAGTAGGGCTACATTAGTACAAAGAAGTGTTCAGTTACTTCACAGTTATTTTTGTCCTGAAATGGATAGATATACCAAGCAAACTGTATTTTGAAATTCACTTAAATGAGATTTTTTTTATCCACTTTCCACACATTTTCTCCTAGAAAAAGGGTAAAAAATTGTTTGGGCTAAATGTTTCTTCTTTCACTCTAATAATGATATTCTTCCTGAACCATGCTTAGAGTCCAGCCACTTTTTTTTGCTTCCCCCTGTAGGCTGCCATTGCTGGGTGTGTAGCTGTGCTTCCTGAGGAGCAGCAACTATGTCAAGGTGGAACAAAAAAAGCGTTATCAATACCAATCTCTCCTCTCTAAAGCTAAGGAAGTTCAACCACCATTGACAGGAGACATCTGTACTGCAGACAAAACTCCTTTCTTAAGCATGCCTGGGTCTATTTTAAACTAGGTCAAGTGAAGCCCACCCAAGGAGCTTCCTCTGTGAAGTTAATAGTTCAGTAGCCATCATATATTGTCCTTCAGGTTGCTACTGCTGCATTGCTACTCACCAACAAGATAAAATCAACTTTGATCCAAGCAAACAAAGTGGGAAGTAACTGCAATGTGGATACTCCCTTGGTGGTGCTATTTTAAGCAAGCTCAGCTACAAATCCCAGAACTTCTGGGATCCTGCTGTTACAATCAGCAGGGAATGCCTGTCAGTTAAAGACATTGCAAATATCACCAGTCTTTTGGAGTCTTGGTAACTAAAATGAACAGGGCTGTTCATGTCATTGTTGCCTTAGAAGCCCATATGGCATTGCAGATGGAAGATTTTCTTATGGCTAGAAACAATAGCACTATGTTTTGTTTTCAAATAGCATAAATTACTCCATTCTGCACAGTGAACAAGTGTGCAGAGAAGTGCTGGTTGGACCTGTCTGGGTCCCAGCTCTACTTGGTTACCAAAGAGGCCAATGTGCAAAGGAAGATTGTTGCTATCCAATATGCATCATGGGTTAGAACAAAGACAGCAATTACAATACAAATAATATTTACAGATACATTTGCAATTCTTGAACCGCATTTACTTTATGATCTTCATAGGTTACTCTATCTGGTAACTCTTGCAGGTGCCTGTGGGGAAACTCTGTATCTACAAAAATGCCCACCAACAGATCAAGCTCTATAGATTTCAAAACAATGATCTATACCTTATGTAGATAAATAGCATTTGGCTTTATCACTAGTCATTTTCTGTTCAATCTATCATTTGTCCAGGAAGAGTACCAAACGGAAGGTCTGTTTGGTTGTGCTGGGTGCAGGAACACATAAAGGGAAGTAAACAATAGTTTAAGGTTCTGTTTAGACAATTTCCTAACTCCTAGGGCTTTGATGACCAATTAAACTTCCCTGAAACAGAACAAAATACCTCCAAGCTATAGCAGAAGGAATAATAGTAAAAGTTATGGAATTGCCAGACTGCAATATGTGAGAGCTCTGTCTTGAGAGCTGTGTCTTGCTTTGCCCTTTGAATACCTCTAGATTCTTTATGCAGACCTCTTGTACTAGGTATTAAGCTGGGAACAACTGATGAAAAGACAGTATTAAAAGCCTATTAAAAGGTGGATAT
Organism: Empidonax traillii; assembly: GCF_003031625.1. Taxonomy (NCBI): domain Eukaryota; kingdom Metazoa; phylum Chordata; class Aves; order Passeriformes; family Tyrannidae; genus Empidonax; species Empidonax traillii. Next base: position 3,152,601 of record NW_020955228.1, on the reverse strand, counting down.
TTTGTTGACTTCTTTAGAGCTGGATTTTTGCAGGAGCCAAAAAGAAAAAAAAGGAATTTGATTTTTTCCTAATATATAAAACTCACCTCTTTATTTATAAGTATAGAAACAATTTTTTTTTTAACAAGTAGGCTGCACTTGAATATCTAGACAATCAGGTGAATATTTAGAAATGGCAGGTGGGTTTTTAGAAATCAGCATAAGCTGAAGAATCCTTAAAGAAAGAGTAAAACATTCCGCACTGTTCCCAGTCATTAATCCATCTGTTAGCTCTACTAACAGATTTGTAGGTGATGTGAGTATAATGGTTATGTTTGATCATTTCCTGAACTCTTTTTTCCACAAAACTTTCATTTTGTATATCAAGTTTGGCTGAAGCAGATTCCTGAGCTATTATGTCTCCTCACTCTTAAGGATAGCCTGATAAACCTTAAACCCTCTTTCATATCAGGGCAGCTTTATCAGGCTCCACAAGAAAGTTCATTACATCATATACCCTGCTCAATCCAAAATGCAGTACTGTTACAAAAACACTGCAGAAATAAAGGTAGTGGGTTATGGCAGCTATTTCTATACACTTTGAAATGAGACTGTCTGCATTCAAAGGAATGATTTCTGTTGGCAGTTATCCACTGGTTGGATACAACTGTACAGATATAGAGGTGTCCCTGGAAAATATCAGCAGTTCGACCCAGCGCTGAACAAAAGAAATCACTCTACACCTGGCATATATGGCAGCATCACCTTCCCTCCTACTCTTATTGGCATTCAGACCATGAAGTGTATTAAATCTGGAGGCTAACAGAAAGGAAGCGGAAAAGAACACTGGAAATACACCATCAGGAAAGAAATCCTTCAGAGAAGAATAGCTCAAGTCTGCAGAAATAACCAAACCACTGGACAGGCAGTTTAGACTAGTCACAAAGGGTCACATTTCCAAAGCTTTTACATGGCTGAATGGGCTTTTGTGCCCAAAGTAGCAGATGAAAGTAGAAACTGTGCCCACTAATCATTTTCAAAGGAGGAAAAACAATGTAAATGGGCAAAAATCACTCGGGCTGCCTAAATCTACCAGAGGCATATCAACAAATGTTTGAAGAAGGAATCGATGATGGAAATTTTATGTGCCCAGAAAGGGATCTGAATTGACTCTTGGGAACATGGAGAGAATTTGAAACTATAGCAGTCTGTACTGAGCTGAAAATTCTAGCAATATCCACACGGTCCTTAGCACTGTCATGTTTTAGAGCACCAAGATCAGCTTCAGTGAAGATTGTTACAGCTAGAGATTGCTGACAAATGAGGCAAGTGCAAGCATAAGGTAAGAAGCATGGAGAGTCCTGCAGAAGCAGAGAGAGGAGAAAAGGCAGACAGGCTCCTCGGGGATGCCAGGGCTGCAGGGGGAAGCACTACAACCCCCCCTCTTCTGGTTACACTATGTAAAAAAGCGTATCAGCACAAAGATGGAGCTTTGTTGCTCTTAAAGTTGCCTATGATTACAGAGGACCAATTTAAAAGATCTCACGGGTTCTCCATAATATATGTTCTTGTATAAGCAATCTTCTCAAAGTTATTGCACTCTCTGATTACACATAGAACACTTTAGGCAGGTATTTTTGTGATCCGCTGTTACAATGCAGTATATAAACAAAACACATTTCAGCAGGGAGTAAGTTCAAAACCACAAAAGGGTCATTAGTACCTATCAGTTCCTGAAAAACAGGTGATGTCTTGGCATTATGTAACTTTGGAATCAGAAAATTATGTTTCCTCAGCCAAACCACTTGCTGACTAGCACTGCCCACCTTGGGAACTTTGATGTCACCATGCTGACTGACCTCTTGCACATACATTGCTCCAGTTTCCTAGCCCATCTAAATCTCTATTTTTAGACTCTAGGTTTATGCGAGCAGCAGTTGATAGTTGTCTCAGACTCAGTTTTAATTATTTTCTACTATTAGACTCAGATTAACAAGGAGGATGTGAGACTGTGAGAAAGTTTACCATGCAATTTAAAATTGATCTCAGACCACATTCAGTTCCATGAATATTTCCATTTTGAAGAGAGGAATGCTTACCTGTTCTGGTAAATAACCCCTTTTAATGAAGTCCAGGACCTCTTGGCAGAGCTCACTGCCTAGCTGGCAAGCAGCCCCAGATTCACACTGAATTCCCCAAAGGAGAAAACGCCAACTTTTCATCATCAGCAGGAAAGCTGCAGAGTACGAGCTTTCCACTTAAATTACCATCCCCTCCTAAATGCCAGCTCAACAGATTGCAAGAAAGAAGCACATACTTCACACTCTGCAAGCAAATTGTCCGGTGTAAGTTTTCAAGCCTGCTTGGGAGCCAACCAATCACAACGTTTTGTCAAATTCTGCTTCAGACGGAAATTCAAGCCAGAAGAATATTTACTAGAAGATGTTAAATTTAGTCACTTAAAAATGTTTTCACACTTGGGGCCAAATTCAGCATTGGCCGCCACAGTCAATGAGAGCAGACATGCATCCTCTCTGCGCCTTTGTTGCAGGGTCCCGCTGGGCAGAGCACACTGGACTGCACTTCTCTGCTTCCTCTGTGCAACAAAGAGCATGACCCCGTCTGCAACTAATTATCACTTGTTATAGACCACGGCAAACTGCTGTACCACAGAGAGCAAGAGACACTGCCCAAACCTAGAGACAGATCAGTGGGACCATGATGTGAGACTGACTGACTTCTGTGTCCCACATAAATATCACACCTGGCTGTTTTAAAAGTGATGGGATGAAGGAAGAGCTAAATTCTTAGCTTTAGGCACAAAGAGTTTTGTGTTTAAAGAAATCCTTCCTTACTCTTTCTGGCTGCAGAAAAACCTGAATGCATTTATGTTGGAAATAAAACACAGCATACTGATCTCAAGGACAACTTATGCCCAAGGACTTTTTTTAGATCCAAATAATGACTCTTCAAAAGTAATGTGGAGGAAAGAAAGCAGAACCTACCCTTGCATGTCTAGAGAAGCCTTACTCACCACCACTTGGCACCAAAAGTCATAGCAGTGGTCTTATAGCACCAAAGCTAGGATCAACAAAATAGTGTGGAACTTCCATACTCCATGGCAAAGATATTTGGGGAAAATCTCAATATTCAACCCAATTTTCATAAATTTCTTGGAATAAAATACAAATCTTAAAAGTTAATGTTTTTTTCAATTGAAGTAATATATATATATTTATAGACACTTCAAAAATGAGTACTTAAAACTATATAACCAATCTCTGAAAAAAATGTAGAATAATGAAAATTAATTTAAAGCATATATATCATAACCTCAGAAATGCTTATGTTTAAAAGCAATGTGTTTTTTGAAATTATCTGAATCTATCTTTTCCTTTGTTTTGACAGATGCTCTTTTAATGGACAAGTTCGCAAATCATGTTAAGAAAATTCAGGACTATTTTAAGGCAACTGATGCTCATCTTGCCTTTTCACCTTCCAGAAGGTTTTCCATGTTTACACTTTGGATTTCAAGGGAATCCAGCTGCTTAATCTCTTCTCACCTCTTAGGAAGATTTCCTTCCAAGGAGATAACCTACAGTGATCCTCATTAGCTCTGCAAATGGTCAAATGGATTTTTCTTGAAGTGACATGGAAATTTTCTGCTTGTAGACAGAAACATGGAGAGAAAAACCTAAGATATAAAAATATTTTAAATGTAATTTTTATATGTAAACTTTCTAATTAATATTTTATTTTTATAAAATTTATCTGTCACTTCTATTCCATAATTTTCTTTTTAGTTTGCCCATTATTTAGGGAGGAATTGCACAACCAAACTAGATAGAGCCATTTAAGGTACTACAGGGTGTCTTGCCTGCTTTCCAGTTGCTGCTCAGAAAGGGTCTGGATCTCTTCTAAGTTCTACATTAATTCTACCAGTCCTTCCATGCTCAAATTATTTAAAGAAGATTAATTTGATAGGGTATTCATTTCGTAGTGTCTTCACTCACATTTTTTTAAAAGAAGATTGAGAAGTTGTCTTGCTAAAAAACACCACTAAGCAATAAGCAACATACAAATAAGATCAAAATATATGTATTTTGGAAGTCAAACTGTTTTCCTTCTTGGTGCTCAGAGAGAAATTAAGAAAGGATTTTGCACTTGTAAATTTGATATTAGCTCTTTATATCAGACCACTGTTCCATGATAGCTGGAAGTTGTGGCTGGCTTTACAATTTTTTTAAAAAATGTTATTCTATTGGTAATAGAACATATGACATAGTGGATTTTTGTATTGACAAGTCCTGGCCAAAAACAACAAAAGAAAAGAAAAAGTTTTCAAAAAGCTCTGCAAAATGTTTATGAATTCTAATCCTCAGCACATGAATAAATACATCTGACAAACTGCAGGGTACCTCACAAAGGCCTTTCCCAACCTTTCTAATTTGAGTTCAATTATATGTGTAGTGTTTAGAACTGAAGTTCATCTTGCCAATGTTTTTTAACTAGGGTTGCACTACATACCATTATTTGTAAAAGTGAAAGGCAGATAATAAGTTCTAATTGTCCTATTAATCACCTGTAAAGAATTGCATTCAGGGAAGAATGCATTCACAAATTACAGTAATTGGTTGTTTAAAGGTAAAAAGCTTTTTTCGGTCCTTGGCAGAACATGCTTGGAATTTGCTGTGCAAGTTCTTGAATAATATGCTGAAATCAAGCAATGTATACCCTGTGGGCCATGTGGTATATATTGCTATAAATCTATAGATGTCAACAGATGTGCTGATTTCTAACTGCTAACTAGGTATCAGACTTCCTCATTAATGTCTGCTCCTCGGCAACACCTTTACTTATTCTTTTAAGCCAATGACAGTTTCTTATGGTAGTCTTGGTAACAACATCCTCTCTGGAGTACTTTTCTCTTCTTAGCAGCCACAGCATATTGTGTCTTTGAAATTATGCTGCACCAGACTATTTGATGCATGTCCCAGAAGACAATGCTGTGAGTAAGAGCACACCAGAATAATGCTTATTCCAAGAGATGTCTCAAGTTATTAAGGAACATGTTCTTTTACAAGTGAATTAAAAATGGCTGCATGGTTATTTCTGTCTTCATTCTCAGTTAGTGAATTTTTGTCTCTCCCCAGATTTACTTTGCTATATTTTTCAAACAGATAGATTCACAATTTCACTAATTTCCTGGTCTCTAATTACTCTAAAATGAAAGAAAAACTTTATTCCAGTACACTTTTCTGATTCCTTTTTCTCACAATTGGTATTTTTTCTAGGGTAAAGTTGGTGACAGCAGAAATAGTTGGGTGTGATATAGTTTAAAACAAAACAAGGCAGTTTTCATAAATGGGTAGCACCACCAAATGGTCATAACTGGATAGAGGGACCCAAGCACCTACACAGAGGAGAACACATCACATAATCAACATCGTACCATTCACATTAGTCCCACAAAGGTGCAAGTTTCAGGGAATGAGCTTAGAAGGGCTAGAAAAAGCCACTCGTGTCATAAGTTACTCTCCCAAGGAAGACGACAATGGAAACATCAATGAGAGTACCCTGCAATGGCAGCTGATCAGGAAGGCAAAGCTGCATTCACTAAGATCTTCAAATGCCTCAAGCTGGGTTGCATAATCCATATTTCAGCACCTAAATAAACAGACTAACATTGAGCTGAGAAGGTTTTTCAGTAGCACATAGCACCACCCTGGAAAACTTTCCTTGGAGCTTGTCAAAGGTGACAGTAGATAAAACCCAATGAAAGCTTTTTTCCTTTATTTTTTTCTATTTTTGATAAAGCTAATAATTTAAACATTGTATGTATAATGTAAAAAATAATAAGCATTAAAATATTGTTCTTGATGTGTCATAAAGATGAAAAGCAAAGGTTTAAAAGAATACTAAGAAAAAATCCTTCTATTCAACGTCCATTCAGAAAACGTGTTACTTCACCTTATTCACATAGGTATGAAGTCTTGAAGCAGAAGGGAACTGGCAGACTAGCTTGCAATTTGGCACTAATACATTTGATTGGAGGGATTATATAGCTAACAACACTTCCCTTGAGGGGAAAAAAAAGTAACATACTATACTTTATAACAAGATCTTGCAAAGTTCACAATTTATGGTAAAGGCTTTTGTCCCTTCATAAATTATTTTGGCTGCACCCTCAGCAAGTTTGTTTTCCTTCTCACCATATTTATAGGAGAGAAGCTATTTTCTAGTGGAAAGCAGAAAAAATTTCACTAATAGGAATGCTTATCTTGCATTTGTTTCCATAAATAGCACATACTCATATTTAATTATAGTCTCCTCTCAAAAGTTGTAAAATAATATATACAGTGCTTGATAAATCTTAGAAACTCCATTTAAATCACAGACAGATCAACCTGAATCTTCACTTTTAAGTAATTTTTTTTTAATCTTGGACACATTTTTATTAATGTTTCAAAAGTGAAGTGTCAAAATATTGCAGAAAATGCACCTTTGCAATATGCAGTTCCTAAGATTACCAGATACTTTGCAAAAGACTTTTTTTTGCACAATAGATGGCTAAAAGGTCCATTCCTAATAGATGATATGCACTCCAATGACTAACAATGATGTCAAGTCTTGTATTCAGCACATCACTAAAAGTAATTTGGAGGTATTAAATATTACTCAGAACTGGGAATAATTTAGGCATATACTAAGGGATTTGTATAAAAATCTAATTTAGAGGTATTTATCCAAAACAGCACATTGGAGGTCTGCTCATTTTCTAAGACAGGTTCAAATTCCATGGTTTTTATAACAAATGAAAAAAAGACTGACACCATTGTTACTAAAAGAATATCAAAGATAGCAGCTTCAGCAAACTTGGATCATTCTCTGCACCTAGTATGATTTATGTTTTACCTCATTTCCTAAAAGGGCGTTTATACAGGCTTCAGATGCATCACAGATGGCAGTAAGGTCATGTCCTCCCTCCAGTGCCAGCACAACACGGCCATCCGCTAACTTCAGCAATTGCTTGGTTAGGTGACCAAAACCTAGTATTCAAACACAGTAGTGCAGATAATTAAAGCAGAACATATATTACAGGCATATTTCACATCCGGTGCATGAGAATGTAGAAGGCTCTCAAATTTTGTACAGCGAGCATAGGATTTACTCAGTCCAGTATCCTGCTTCTGACCATGGCCCACACCAGATGGTTTCGAGGCAGATGTGAGATAATGTCCCTCATGCTGATCCCTCATTGCTGGAGATTAGTTGAAACACAAGGTTGTTTCTCTTCTTACCTTTGTTAACCGTTATGACCCTGGATTCTCTTGTTACTTGCATATGTGTTACATATACCCATGTCATTTAGAGAGATCTGATATCACTCTGGTCGCTTCTCATCGATATGACAAACTATATTTGTAGTCAAACTATAGTGCTATAATTAAAAATAACTGGTTGTTTTAAATGAGATGAAATATTTTTTTATTTACAAATTGCTTCTTCATTTGTATTTGGGGTTTCAGGATAATATAAAACCATGGACTGAAAGACAGTGAAAACATATGTTACCTCTTAGCTCCATCTTGAAGTGTTTTTGGAAGCAGCACTAACAACTAGATCACTTATTTTGATTCAAGGTTTTGGTGTAAGTTGAAACTGTCCAAAAGTTCGTAGCTATCTCTACCAGTATTGCTCACTCCTTACCAACAGTGTTCTAAGAAACTCTGCACCATGGCCAAAAATGATGGTACTTTGTTTTCTGTGGTGATCTATAACTACACAAACACTACCACAAAGTTTTCATCTGTGATTCAAGTAAAATAAATTTATTACATTTTTAATGACAAGAAAAATTGCATGAAATATGTCAATTTGGAGTGAAGATTTTTGAAAGAATTTTTGTGGTAGTTTCCTAGGACAGCTATTGTTTTTGTTGAATCTCTTTTAAGTAAGTAATGATAAATAAAGCTTTGAAGCTATCGATGCTAAATAAAAATTACATCTTGTTCTTAACTTTTCCATTTAGTCTGTACTAGTTGCTTTACTGATGGTCATCACTACTCATTCCAGTGCATTTCATACCCTTAAATAAAGCACTTAGGAGGCACCTCCTAAAGCCTAGGCTTTTCTAAAGACAGGAAAATCAACATCATTTTCCACGTTCCACTGAAGAAGGTCATTGAAAATTAAAAACTTTAAAAATTACAAGCATATTCTCCAACACAAAGATTTAAGACCTGATCTGGCAAACAAGCAATCTCATATTTAATTTAGTGTACATTTTAGGACTTTGTTAAGCACATGTCCAACTGCTTTTAGAATAAGGACTTTAGTGATACCAGCTTTGGATTAGGTGAGCAGACAAAAAACCCCAAAACAACCAAGCCTCCTCTACTTCCCACTTCATCTACAAGTGATCACAGAACACTTGAGGTGAAATTGTTTCCTTGAGCCACTGCGCAATCTTCTATACCCTATAAGTACTGCAGTCTTGATTCCAGCAAAGTAACTACACTGTGGTTTAAATTACATAAAAAGGTTGAAAAACAAATAAAACCTTAAACTCTCATTTAAACTCAGCCTTTCCCCATGACATACACATAAAAACCCCCAACAACAACAGCAACAAAAACTAAAACCAAAACCAAAAAACCCCCTAGCCAATCCTCTCTACAAAAAACCAAATTTAGACAGGATAATAAAAGTGAAGGAAGGAGCGGAATGAGGATAACCTTTGATCTTTAGCCAACTTCCAGTTTCTTTTACCTATAGGATTTATTTCTGTCTGCATGTTACACATGAGATCTGTGGGTTCATAAGAAGAGAGTGCCAACAGTGCAAAGCGCGTCGTAGATACAGCATTTAAAGGAAATGAAGAATGAACAGGCACCGGCTCCCCACATCTGTAACTCACTCTTTGGGTCTGTGAGGAATCCAACACCACTTTTAAGACAACATTATCCTTTGTGTTATACAGATTCCGTGAAGGGAAAGCTCTATCATGTTTCCTCTGCACATTTTGAAATTTTTTTATGATGGTAAATATAGCTACCACCACATTGTAATTTCTGAGGTATGTGTGGCAATAAATGTAAAGACTCTTGCTATGCCTTTTTTTTTCTTTTAGACAACCACACATAACATAACTCACAGACATTGTTATGATATTAGTTTGTCTACTTGGTTTCCTAATGATTGTCCTAGCATCAATGCTATAATAATCACCCCTGACTGAATCAGGATGCAATGAGCTATACAAAAAGCATCTTTCCTAACACAGATCACGGTAACAAGATAATGTGTTTCCAAGCCAAATTAAGATGATGGGGCCTTTCTTCAGTGTATTTACCCTGAGAAAGTAAAGGTGACTTGCTAGAAAGCTAGGAAATAACTTTAGCCAACACTACCAACATTGCAGGTGACTGAATAAGTTATGGAAATTCTTAATAAAGAAACTTGGATCTTGTGTCACTGCAGCAACCTAGAAAAGATAATAAGTTCCTAAAGGAAATCCCCTGGAGTGCAGAAGTAAGAAAATGGAAAGAAAGGAATCTCAGTCAAGTAATAGTTTTAAGATGGGCTGTAGTTCATGCCAAATAATTAAGGAAATGAAGAAGAAAATAGTAACAAGCACCATTAAAACAATCCATTATCTCCCTTGATATAAGAAGATCAAGCACTGGCCAACTCTAAGGTGAGAAAGGAGTCAGACAAGTATTTTGAGTCCTGGATCTTCCAACTCACATGAATTTCTAGAAATCAGCAGCAGTTCTTGGCCCTTCTACTGTGCCTGCTGAAATGTTCTTGTAAATGTGCTCAGTGACTTTGTCCTCCAGAGAAGTAGCAGCATTTTTCAAAATTAGGCTCATGCAGTGTGACAGGAAACTGTGAGAATGGTTTTATGCCAACTATTATTTTCATAATTTCTGTAATTTAAAAGTACCTGTTTCCTTCTCAGACCCCATATTTAGATATCCAGGGTATAACTTTGCAAAAGCACTTAACATTCATTTGCCATGATCGCATTAAATATTTTGATTAACCTTTGATTTCCACAAGAAATAACATTAAAACACTACTAAGTAATTCTGAAATTCCCACTCACCAACTGTTTTATATTTTCTTGACAAAAAACCTGTGGGTGCACAATTGTACATTCAAGCAAAGACTACACTAAAACTGTAACAATTTTAAATATGTTATGCACTAGAGACATAAATATCAGTATATGACCTGTTATTTGCCCTCAAAGTAAAAATATAAACTTTCAAAACAAAAGTAACATGTAATTTTTAATTATACCCTTTGTCCTCTTCCAGTGCTATTACTGGAGGAGATACAATATTCAGACTTATGTAAGAAAATATTGTATTGCAGGAAGGCAGCAAGAGAAAAAATTAATATTGTACTATACCACTGAGCAAGCTGTCAGGCTGTTATTGAAGGACACGGTGTGCTAATCACTTGAATTACCATCTAAGCAAGTCATTCGTCTTTTGGTGGACTGATGCCCCAGGAAGGACTCTGGGGTTTTTTGTTGTTTGTAACAGACAAGCTCCCCACACACTCCTTGTAGTTCTCCCAAGCAGCAAGGAAAGGCAAGGGTGAGGCTTCTGCCTCATTTGAGCAAAGTACTCTACCTGCTCCTACTGAAAACCAAGGAAAAATGTTTAACCCCATAAAAAGATAATCCAGAGTTATTTCAGTTCTCTTTTGTTGTTTTTGAGGTACCTGAAATGGAAAGGGGCAAACAGAAGACAGGTAAAACACGTCTTATCTGAGTCAGTTCCCCTCCAACAGACTCATTACGCACTGTGTGTTGTGTTACAGCTAGATGAAGTGAAGCTAACAAGTCAGAGTTTGTATGTTCAGCCTCCCATTTTGTAAAAGAAACATTTGAGAATGAAGACAACTTGTGAATGTTATTCTTTTCACATCCTTTCCTCAGCAGCCAGGGAAAAGAACCATATGGATGGGATGCACTCCCAGCCAGCACTGCAGCACTCTGTGTTTGCATAAACAGTCATATACGCAACTCAATTTGCTCACCAGCAAATGTGCAAACACCCAGTTAGGGGGGACTGAACCTGCCTCAGCAGAAAAGAGACTTCTTCCTTCTCCACCACTGTGCATAAGGAGAGCAGATGTCTCCTGCACAGTCATTCTTTGGGTGATGGCAGGCTGAACAAAGCCGTGGTGCTGGCCCTTGCTAATTGAAGGCGGCTGGTGAAGGAACGAAGACACATCAACAATCGAAAGGCTGGCGAAGCTTTAGAGCTATGGAGAAAGCCTCGGCTTTCTCAGCCTCAAGAGCAGGGCCCCAACAGTTCTTTTGGCTTCAGTGTTTTAAAAGCTACAACCCAACCCTAAATAACAGACAGAGTTCTGGTGAGCTCCTCTGGATACTTGGAGCAGCCTGGAGAGGAATACATGCAAAACACAAAAACTCCACAGTCTCTGTCCTGGACCTCCAAGCATGTATTTAACTATTATTTACCATTTAATCATGTCATTACTCACTAATTTACTTGAGAATGTGTTTTCCTCTCATTAAAACTGTTGCAGTGATCTCTGCCAAAATTCTACCCACCAGTGTTCTGTGCTCCTTCCCTGTGGTTCCTTCGTGACTATTTGATTAATTTTCATTGATATTCTTCCAACAATAGCATCTAAAATTAACTGGGTCAGTTTTTACATAACTTCCTGACTCACCAGGGTACGTGTCCTAAATAAATATGTCCATACAGGAGTCAAATGACCCTTCCAGCACTAGCAGGAGCTGGGACTTTTTGCAAAGCTTGTGTTCTATGATAAGAGAACACATTTTATTCTCAATTCTTAATTCAGGACCTTTTATTCAATCAAAACTTCATTTGGATTAAGTCAGAGGTTTTTGACTCAGTTGGCTGAATGTGGCCTTGGGTGAGGGGGAAAGGGAGATTTTAAGGCCAAATACATTCTTATAAAAAACATTTTCCAAATGGCTGAAATTACAAATGTTAGTGTTGAGGTACCTGAATTGAAATGGTAAGTTTGGCCTCCAGGCATTAGCTGCTGATTTCTTGCTTTTAATAGCAGAGAAGGAAGCTCAGTAACACTTCAAATTACATGTCTCAAGCAGGCATTTAATTTAGATTAAATTAGACAGTAATTGTATGTTAAATAAATACCATTGGTCTCAGGAACACATTTTTTATGGATTAACAATTTATGTAATAGATGTTTTTATTGCATGCCTGCTAGGTCTACAGCACTATGTTTTTCATAATTAGCTGCTCTTCAGCTGCTACACTGAATATAACTTATTAAATCTCTATTAAGTACATATTCAAGGATACACAGGATACCTCTTTGAAGGCCAAAAAATGCAGACCCAAATCACTACAGTAAAAGGCCACCTTGACAATGCTCAACAAGATGATCTGGGTATCTTCAACTCTCTTGAGATATGGATGTATCCAAGTGTGTCATATAGGCTGTCGCATTTGCTTAGTCCTTCAGGAAGGAGGAATTTGTACTACTTCACCACGTAATGGCAGCACTGACCACCAGACAAAATGTTCCACAGAGAAAATACATGGAGGAAGAAGATTCCTCCAAACTCTTCTCCAAATTAATTCATGCTAAAAATAAAAGAAATCGACTTCTTTTGTAAACTGCATTATCAGGCACTAGGGCTTGTGCATACTCTAAGGAAAGATCATAGTAATGTACAAAATAATGATGACGTTTTTAGAGATAATTTGAGACAGTTACAGTGCTGTCACATGGATTCAGATGGAAAATATTCAACGACAGGTTTCAGCTGCCAGAGTCAAAAGGAGGAACATTTGGATATTCCCAAAATGGCTGCATGATTTTTGCCCTTTTCTTACTACATCTTTTCTCTGTCCCTTCCTGTTGTCTCTCTTTCCTCACATTCCCTTCATCTCTACCAAGTGTCACAGCTGGCTTAAGTAATAATTTCTCCACTGTCCTGATATCCCTGTCCTTTTGTTTTAATTTGCTTTCTATTTAGTAAATCCTCTACTAAGTAAAGCCAGACAGGATGCAAGATGATCCATCCAATAGAGTTCTTCACTGTTTTTTTCAAGAACATGTAGCCATTCTGCATCAGAAAGCAGAAGCCAAGAGACAAACTGTAGAACTTCAAACAGTAAGATGGCATTTCAGAATCTCAGATTCAGATCTCTCTGAAAAAAGCTGTTGCTTCATCTGTAAGGTGAGAGGATTCTCCATGGAGTTTGGGGAGTTTTTTACTGGAGATAAACAACTCTCTAAAGGGATTCTATGGAGATGGACTAATCAGAGTAATAATTATCTACGAAGTCTGTCCTATGTACTGTGAAATCTGCCAAGATGATAATGCATGTGGTATTACACATGCACAAGTTGTCATAACTTCTTCCAAATCTGATCAAGTTGCCTGATTTAAACTGATAGACAATATATGCATTTGATGTTACAAGTTACAGAAGATTATATCTCCAAATCTGAGTCTAGACTCAGTAAGGGGTTGGCTAAAAAACAAGACATCTGATTAAAAAAATAATTCAAAGTATGAGGAATTTGTGTCTAATCCACATTGGAATAAAAATCACTATCTCAAAAATCACTCACTATCCAAATAAATCAGTAAGCTTGATTAAGTTTAGAGAAGTTTATTATAATGCTACTGCCTATAAAACCAACTTGGCACATTTTTAAAATATGTAGGGAAAAGTTTCTGAATATAGATGAAATGTGGGTACTCAGTTATGACTGAAAACAATCTGATGGGAAGATTTAGTCCTATTTCTTTTTCTAACTGATGAAAAGCCAAGTCAGTTAATTTTGAATTGACCCAGGAGACTAACACAAAGGATCTAGTTTAAAGCCCATCACTCAGAAGCTAAGAACTGACTGCCATTTTCTGAAGATGGTCTACAAAATACTGCCAAGAAAAGCAACACAGACTAAGCAATCTTTCCAACTTATACAGTTTCTCAGAGTCTACAAATTAAGGCTCTCACTTTATTTGCAGTAATTTATTGACCTTGCCACATCAACATATCAGATTAAATTAAGAGCTGGTTCCTTAGCCAGTGTTAATCAGCGTATACCATTATCTAAAGACCTAGCCTCCAGATGTGGATCATTCATCATTCCAAGACTAGCGACACAGATACAATAAGCATACCAGGGATAGGTTCTTGTAGGTGGATAGCTTGAGGTAAACACTCTATTTCCTGACTAATTTGGCATCAAGTCTCCTGGTGAACTCAGTACTAGTATCAGAGGTCTAGTGCCCCTCAGGATTTGGATCACGTTGTTTATTAAACATCCTTTTATAAAATCAGAAGGGAATAAGGCAGTGCATTTCTAAGGGATTACTGTACATCTCAAACAGTTATTCACTTTCCCTCTGGCCTCGTGCCCATTAACCCCACCTGACATATGCTATAATCACCCAGAAATGCACTGCCTGTCACCACTTATTGAAAAGGTAATGTGTAAAACTCACTAAAGGAAATGGTATTGAAACTAGTTTTGGGGTCTGACTCCTTATAGTCTTCTGATTAATTGCAATTCCCAAGTAAAATACATTGAGTAACTTTCTATTATGCTGTTCTATTACAAAAACATGTAAGAATTAAGGATGTGATTTCAACCCATACAACAGTCCCTTTGTACCTTTTCATACTATTAAAAGGACACACAGATGCCTTGAAATGGTGGGTAAACCCCCACTGAGTAAAAGCAACTGTAGCTACCATTTGAATGACATAGGTGGCTCTGTCCAGCCTTCTCCACAAATAGAGAAGTTATGTCAGAACCTTGTCAATGACGTTATTACACAGCAGAGTTTGCAAGAGCCTTAACCTGGTGGGAGCACAAGAAAGGGGAGGGAGTTGACCTCAGGTAAAGGTAGGATGGATACTACTGTGGTCTGATGCACAGCAGGTGGAAAAATATAGAAGATGCTTTTATTTTCTGTTCACTCGAAATATATGACTCATTCTCATTACAGATATGTTTTTGTGTGTGTGTGTTTGTTTTGTTTGGTTTTGGTTTTTTTAATGTTTTATTTTGTAGACATTAAGACTAGGTTTAGCTGCTGGGTGAATGAGAGGGCTTCAGGTACAATACAATTTGTGATACAGAACAAGTTAATTTAAGTGGAAGTGCTGTCTTTGTTTCCCCAGAAATCCCTCCTTCTCTGCCAGTCCCAAGAAACATGTATGAGAAAAAAATATTTTCTTCGAATATTGAATATCTTGTCCCTGCCTTTCCAGTCTTCCAACATACAGTTATCAGAAAGACCCTTCCTGTGAGCTCCTGCAGCCAAATGGTGATCCACTATTTGAGACAACTGGATGAAATATAGTGCTTCAGAAGCCCTGATGGAATTCTTTACTCAGTGGTTTTCTAATTTTTCTTAGAGAAAGTTAAAACAATGATCATAAGACATGGGTGAAAAATGCCTTCAGAACTGAGCAGTCAAGGGGTATTACTTTCTGGATTTTCTCAGAGTGAGAAGCAGAGGCACTCCAGAATGACCTGATTCTACAAGGTCCATATGTAAGCAAATTGCCACTATCTCTGCTGTTACCATAGCATGATAGCAGTATTGAGAGAGGATGGTAAACCTAAAATAATTGGTAATCTTAACTGAACAATAGAAACATCAAGACAAACAATGATGTTTCTGTGCTACACTCAGGCCTAAATCCAGCTAACTAGTGTCAAGGTAATTTGAGGACTCCAGATGTTGTTGCAGCTGCAACAGTCATCTTAGTCACTCTCCTCAAAAAGTGGGGAGTTCACAACAGGGCAAAAATCATTCATTCCACATTGAGATACTGTTGCTTGAGCAGCAACAGTAATTTCTTCTTCAAGGGAAAAAAGTATATCAGCTTTTCTAACTGCAGAGGCTGAAAGTCTACTGGCAGAGTGGCTACTGTTTCTCCCTCAAGAGTTTTAAAGCTAGAAGTAAAATAACCTGTTGCCAGAGTTCAAAGCTCCCTAGTGGCTTTAGAATCTTGCAAACAAGGTATACCAAATTGCAACATCAGGATTGCATTTATTCTTCCTTTTGACAAAAGCTGAAGAGCCACAGCAGCTGAAAGCTTGGGCAAAAATTATCCAAACTTCATAGCAAAGCCATTTAGAAAACCAGGACAATGAAGGTATTCAACTGTCTCACTACAAATAAATAGAGAAGATCAACAAGGAAAAATATAAAACCTATCAAGATAAAACAGTTCCACTCGTTAGGGCAGGCAGTGGTCACTCTGGCAGAGAAGGACGACCTTTTTAGTCATTCTCAGTTTTGGCCAAAGTGGCTATCTCATTTCAAAAACTAAATGGTTGTGGAACAAAATTTTAGCATCTTTCCACCATTTTTACCTAAATTTTACTGCAGGACACTATGATAGAAGGAATTAATTAATTAAATAATATTAATTACAGAAAATAAAAGATGGTACATAAGAGAATTGGAGAAAGGATAAAAGTGTTGGGTTAATCATTATATCATCTTATTAAATAAGATGATAAATAAATACATTCATGACTGAAAGACAATAAAGGCGAGCAAGAACAAAAATGACCATGAATAAGAAACTAAATATGGTCGAAGAAACAGATTTTCTTATAACCATTGTGAATGGTCAGAAAGTAAAGAGAGCAGAGGTGGTTTATGATCTTATTTCTAGAATGGGATGCAGAGAGCCAATAGAAGTTTTTCCTTCTAACCTTTTAGATACTTCTATATCTTCCCAGACCTTGCCTTATTCTAATGGGTCATTACAAATAAACTCAAAATGTTCTTCCATATATACAAATCCTTAGTGGCAGTGGAAAAGGTGGCTTTTGTCTCTCTCTGGTGACATATGACTCCATCTCAGGCTGACGAGCCCTGGCATATACATAGTTCAACCTGGAACAGCTCAAAGGTGTACTGGAAGTCTTTTTAACAAAGATAATGAAAAATAACTTTCTTTTAACTTTCCTTGTACCCAGTGTGAACTTAGACAGTAAATATTTGAATTTATTAGAACACTTGAAAGGGCAGAAGGCTCACATTAAAGTAGAAAATGTATCTGAGGACAAGCCCTTGAGATACGTAAAGGAAAACTAATTTCCAAACTGAAGATTATTTTTGGCAGTGATAGCTATTAATAAAACACATTTCTCTAGTGCTAAAATCTACACAAATCAGAGTAAGATCTGGATGTTGTCTATTCAAGAGGCGTGAAATCCAACACCAGCAGTACTGATACAGGTGGGGTTAAGCAGGTGTGTATTTGCAGGCAGAGCAGGCTGTAAAAAAAACACATTTTTTTTTAATCCTATCCTGTTTCAGATGCCCAAGAAATAGGCAGGAATAGTCCTTATGACCCATTCAGACTTGGAGTTTTCCCTTCTTGTACATGCTGTACTGGGTCTTCCTGCACCCTCACTGTGTCTGGAAATGCTCAAGAGAAATTTGTTTTGACATGGCTATTACCTGTTCTGTGGGACTACAGTAAAATGCATGGAATTTAACATTTATGTGAGAGCCCTACCTGAGTTTCTGGCTGTGGCTTTTCATGGGCAGTTGCAATGCATAAGTGACGTGATAGTTGATGTTACACACTGGAAAATAAAAAAACTAGAAACACTTTTGTTTTATCTGAAATTGAGATTCCAGAATTGAGAAATTTAGAGCTCAACAGTACCATTTCTGTATTAACCAGAGAACTCCTGGTTTTTAAGGTTTTTTGCTTTTCATAATAGAAAAATGGATAACAGAAAAAACCTGATATACAGAAGTATATAGGCATAAAGGTAGAGGAACATGTATCTCCTCTATTTTTTAGCTTTAGGCAGAAACTATGAAGTTGGCATTTACTGCTGGTTTATAGTTACAATCTGAGTTCAGCCCTCTCTATGCAGAGAAAAGCAAAGGTGCAGAATAGTAGAGGTTCACTTAATTAACATCTCTATCTTTCAGCATATGCAAAAAGGGTGCATTGTGCAAGCAATCATAAATCTCACTTGGCCTAACTTCAGAGCAATTGACCTTAAAACCCTTTTCCTCTGTGCAAGGTTTTTGTATGCAATTTCTAGATTTACTGTTTCAAAGAGAGGGTGTGTACACAATTTCAGGCAAAACTAAAGTGAGCAACTCATTCATCCTACAGATGGATGAAAGGCATGCCAAACTGGAAAACTTGTTCTGGAAAGAGTTCTATTGATGCTACTTTCAGTGGATCCAGATTCAAATTCTTTAATTTTACATACTGCTGCTATCTTAATTAGGAATGAAATGAGGAAGAGAGAAATGACAGGTTTTAGCAGTTCACTGGACAGCAGAGATTATTACAGGGAAACATAATGACACTTTGCCAGTCCAAGAGTATTCCCTTGTCAGTCATCAACTGACTGCTACAAATAAAAAATTCTGAGGACTTCTCCAAGAAAAAGGCAGAAGAGAAAACATAGACAGCATAAATGTAACTTCTACTTGCTCCTACTATAACTGTGCAGTATCTTAAATTCTTGATATTTCTTTTTTTTTTCTATAAACAAAATTTCAGGCCACATCTTAAAAAGTTCAATATGAAAAGCACACATATCACTTCCATACGTGTGTTCTAGGTGACGTCTATATGGAAACAGTGACAAATCCTTTCCTCGACGGAACACTTTTTTAATAAAAGCCTTTATTAAAAAATTTGACAAAAATGAAAATGTGTTATCTATATGAGCAGTGCTCATTAAAAATCTCAAAGTAACTGGCTCCAAGATGAATTTTGGCAAACTCTGAAGTGCACATGTGGGAGAGGCAACTTTAGCACTTAGTAAATACCCAAAAATCTGCAATTAATCCTGAGAGATTCTTTTGGGATTAGCCACTTCTGGAGAGTTCTCATACTCTTGAGTCAGCCTCTGGAAGCACCACTAGTCATCTCAGGGACCTGGGCTTTCAATTCAGACACCAAGGTAGGATGGTTAAAGCTGCAGCAGCTCAGAATATCTCAGACTTCCTAGGAGGTTATCCCTGTCCTTATATTATCTCTAAGTATGGCCAATCTTTTGCATATTACTGTAACTGATTGAAGTAATAATAGACGGATAGTTCAGATAGTGTATCCCTGCTTCATGTTCATAACACTGTTTGTAAGCATATGTTAGTATGTGCCAAATGTTATGTTCAGCCTAGAGACTCTCAGCACACTGCTTACTTTGACTTCCTAAACTTAATTATCCATTTCTTATCAGTGCTCATAAAATGACATCCTATAGTATCTGCTCTCTTAATGTGTAACTGAAGCTTTATATACAACAGAACAGGGATTAATTAAGATAAAGTGGTAACTAGTAAATAACCAGTTCTCTTGACGACACAAATATCCAGAAACCTTTGCAAAGAAAAAGCACTCCTCAGACTTAAATGACAACATAAATTAGAGCTTGTGACTATTTCTTACTAAGAACTGAAAAAAGAACATGAGCAGGGTGGGATGAATGAGTTCTAAAAGTAAAAGAAATGTTTACAAAAAAGGACAGCATTTGCATTCCTATTTGCCTGGGCCACTCGCCCCTTTTGTAACCTGATAAAACAAATGAGTCAATACAAATCAAGATGACTTAGTAGAAGAACAGCAAATGGCCATTGTAAAAGTAGAGGCCAGAGGAAAAGGGACGCCACAAAGGCCCCAGTCATGGAATTTTTTTTTTTTTTTTGCAAGCAGATTTAATGGGTGTGCTGTGGCCAGACACCTTTAGAGTCAGGCATGCCATTTCACTAGGAAGAGAAAACAGCAAGATCATGTCCAAAGGCAGTAAAGGAAAATGGAATCACAACTGAACACGTTACAAAGTTCATATTTTGAAAAGAAAATAGTAGAAAATTTGCACAAACTGTTTTTCATGACAATATGTCCATTCTAAAATCATTTTTATGTGATAAACCAGAAATGTTATTCTCTCCTCCACAGACATGCTGCTTTGTTTTCATCGATTTACCCTGTCAAGGAGCCTTTGAGAAAACAACGGATAAACTGAGAATTTACGCAGTCCATATCTGCTATCAGACAAATCACTGCAAAGTTTAATTTTTCCCCTTGCCTGTCTGACAAAACTGCAAGACAGCCAAATACAGGTGTTCAGATATATTCAGACAATGCTCTTTTTTCTTTCTCTCTTTTTAATATAATATTTTGTCATTTACTCTGTGAAAACATTATGGTGGGTAAAGTAAGATCAAGCAATAATTCTAATTTTTTAAAGCCTTTAAAGCAATTTTTTGAGAAATATGGTAGTTTAGACAGCACATTTATTTAGTTTTAATTTTTGTGCTGTCATACATCAGCACTGAAGTCCTGATTTAGAACACATGCAGCTTGCCTTTGAAGTTTTGGCTGTTTTTAACAATGGCAAAAAAAGATATAAAGAAATTAAACAGCACCAAAAAAATCATAAAACAGGGCTTTTGTACTCTTGATTTATATATTGTTTTTATGTCTGTTTAAAAAAAAGTTTTATTCTCAATAATCTTTCATGGGAAGCTTTGCTCTGACATACCTTCATCTAAGCCTTTTCTTGTTTGCTGACCTTTCTTTTCTCCTTCCTATCCTCTCAAGTCTCTCAAAAGTGCTTTCTAATATCTTTTCCATTCAGTAGCAAAATGAGTTTATTGGAATTCTTATGAAAACCAAAAGAGTGGAAAATGTGCAAGTGATATGCTAAACTAATACTTTTGGATGAAGGCAATAAATATTCTAAGTAAACAGGATCTCCAAATAAAATAGTTATTTGCTGCTAGTGCTTGTTGGACTCCCCTTCTGGGCTGTATATGTGCGGTGGTATACATGGTTCTTTTGGTTACACAACGCCGGCATTTTCCAAGGAAGTGCATGAAATCTGAGAGTTGCCATTGTTCATTTTTGTCCAATGTGTTGTAATGAATATGATTCAATGCCATATTTATTTGTTCTCTGGCCAGCTTCTTCCTGTTTTTCTCTCTCCCTTTCAGCTCAAGGATAAAATCATTGAAACAACAAGAGCACCACAACTGGCTTTATAGTTTTTCTCCTTCTTAGGATCTTCCATTCCTTGGAAAATTTTAGTTCATACTAACGTCACCTAAAGGTACCAATGCCAGCTGCTGCAAAGAATGGTTTAATTGCAGTCTACCTATCAAACACACTGAAAGCAAGCTCTGAAGGGACCAAGTCCTGAAGGTGTTGAGAGTTTTGAAGAGCACCCACCCCCCCCTCATAATTCTTAATTGTCAGCCCAAATATATATGTGTACAGGACCGATCTGTATGTGTAGAAGGATATGTGCAGGGTATTTATGATAGCTGAAAGAGCTGGGAGTAGCAGGGGTTAACATGATTAACAAGCCAGATGGACTTTGAGGAAGGCTAACACCTTCATGTCAGTAGTTCACTAAAGATCTCCTCACACACGGTATCTCTTTCCTTACCTTTACCATCTCATCCATATGCTTAATCCCTGCACCCCTTCTAAAATACTGCTCTCTGTTAACAGTGAAATAATGACAGCTGCACCTGAGGCAAAAGTTCTTTTTGTATTCCAGATCATTCCACAATACCACTCTTAAAAACCATATGAAGAACTTGGGTAAACTTTTTGCCAAATATTGACCATTCTGGAGTTCATTTTATTTTTGTGGCATTTAACTATCCATTTTAGCGTATTGATCTGTGTTAACAGAAGGCTCACTTGTCACTTCATTTAATTTCATCTTCAGCTGATGACCTTTCTACATATTGAAGCAAATACTCTTGGAAAGGAAAAAAAAAACCCCTTGATTTTAACATTTGTCAGGGTTATTCTCCCCTACCTTTAAGCAAGCAAAAAGTTAGCTGTCTTGCCTTTGCTACTCCTCCAGTCTTATTTCCTTCTCAGTAGGGAGAGAAGAATATCCCCAGGAAGATCTGTTGCACGAATTTTCAGAAAGGAGGAAGATCTTTTTGGAATTAAACACCTCTCTGTATTGCCTTTCATGGACAAATCTGGACTTGATAAGACTTATAATGCTCATAAAGTCAAACTTTGAAAGAGGAAGCTCATTTATGGCTCCAAAGTCTATGTACATCCAGGCAGGATGTACATGCTTCCATCTACCAAGGTCATGCTTTGGCATTGTGAACATATGAGCTCAATGAGAAGCTTCTTAGGTAAATATGAAATTAAAGGTAAACGCATTTAAATTATGCAGACAATGCCACTGTTAATGCCTCATTAAAAATTACTCTTGACAGAGATATTGTAGGTTACAGAGCCCTACTTTCAAATCCTGTTTTATTTAAGCAACTTACAATACTAATATAATCATACAATATTAGTATGTTATTTATATAGTTACTAGGAAATTATTATGAAAATATTTTCTATATAGTAGTAATACCTAATATATTTATAATAATCACTCAAATCTCAAGCTAGCAGGGGTATTTTTATACAGAAACCATGGAAATGGTGTAGAAATCATGTTTGCTCTACTTCTAACGCACAAGAAGTCATATTACCACGTTGCAATAAAAATATTTTTAGCTTCAGAGCTGTTTCATCTATGAATATCTAGTAGAGCATTCCCTGATTCATAAACTTAGAAAATAATTGTATACACACAGAGAATTTCTATGCCAAATTTGTTCCATTAATGCCAGTAATAATTCCTCAGACTACATTTCTTCTGACTCAAAATATCTGCTATTCTATCCATCCGCTTTGTACCTCACTTTCTTTGTCTAGGACATACATTATCTGCTCTTTTAAGTTCTGCTCAATACTGAGGTCAGTCTCCCCTATCACTTTTTAGTCCACTGTTCTTTTCCCTTGAGTATAGCGGTACCTCTCTGCTAATAACATCACAAAAATTGGTAAGTGGTATGAGTTTATCAGGGTGGCTTTTAGATATCCCAGAAAAAAAGGGAATTTGTCCATTTGTCTGGTGTTTTAGAAGTTAAACCACCCAGTGAAAACAATCATTCCAACTAGAATGTCTGATGTCCAGCCTCCTCATCCTCACGCCTGGGATTTCCCAGGCTGAAACACCAGAAAATCTCCTCCTCCATCATGAATTAATTTGCTGCTCTCAAGCCCTTTCTTTCACATTAGCAGTTGACATATCTCTAAACAATGCTACCATAAATATCTATATTCCTTCAAAAAGGAGACATTTGAGAGAGTGAAATGATTGTTTAGAGACATAAATTGAAGCAAATGAAAATCAAATCTCTAGAGACATGGGCTCTGAGGCTGAAATCTGCACAGATTGATCTCCTGAAGGCAGCAAGTGATACAAGTCATTGATCTGCAACTAACACAGAAGGAACAGTTCAGTAACATAGTGATATAATTATAATAAAATAGATCAGGGAATATTTCTGTAGCAGTGAGAGGCCTTTTCTTTGAACTTTTTTGATTGTACACTTACTTCTGATGTTCTGAAGCAGTCTACTAATTGCACATCAGTTTTCTTAGAAGTTAAGGAAAATTCAAAGCAAATCAATATATATCCCAGATAATCTTTCTTTCACTGGAGTTTTAATAAAATAAAGAGTAAAAACAGGTCCTGAGCAAAGACAGTGTTATCCAGTGGACTAAATTTAGGTAGCTGAGTCATGATGACAAAAAGGATGCTAAAATTTTAAAGAAAAAAGTAGGTTACTCAAGACATAATGTTTGACATCTGGTTTATGATGCTCTAATTGCCAGTAGTCAGCCAAAGCCAAAAGGCTGCTATTGTCTTTCAGAAGAAATATATCTAGAAGCAGTGCTGACTGCTTACTCAATTAAATATATTATCTCAGTTTCTGCTTGAAGTATATTCTTTACCTTGGAATAGAAAATATTTTCCACTTTCTCTCCTAAAAATACTGAGTTCAGGTCTGACAAGTTCTTATGGTCAGTGGTCACCATGCTAGGGGTGGCTGTATAAGTAAACTGGTTATGCTACAGGTATACCCTTGTTATAAGATGACAAGTTCCATTAAAATTAATTACAAAATTTTCTTTGAATATAATGAAATAAAAAAGCATACAAATCATCTTTAAGTATTTTCAAAAATTGTATACAAAAATGCAAATGAGCAGTACCTTTTCTACTTTTCCTTTCTTTTTTTTAACCATGAAATGCAAATTGCAGTAAGGAAAATCTTATTTAGTCTGAACAGAAGATGCTCTCCTTATTTGAAATTCTAAATTTTCCTTTCCTTTCCTTTCCTTTCCTTTCCTTTCCTTTCCTTTCCTTTCCTTTCCTTTCCTTTCCTTTCCTTTCCTTTCCTTTCCTTTCCTTTCCTTTCCTTTCCTTTCCTTTCCTTTCCTTTCCTTTCCTTTCCTTTCCTTTCCTTTCCTTTCCTTTCCTTTCCTTTCCTTTCCTTTCCTTTCCTTTCCTTTCCTTTCCTTTCCTTTCCTTT
>NW_020955228.1:2898570-3128100 GCF_003031625.1 Empidonax traillii | reverse complement strand
CCAACTTTACTATGACTGTGACAGAGTACTAAATTTGATCAGATTCAATTTCCAATTATTTTTTGAAAGCACTACATAAAAATTTATCTTTGTTAAGTGCCACTGGCAGTTCAACATCACATAACTAATCAGAATTCAGTAGCTTCATGTCAATGTGATGCCTCAAGTTCAAAGGGGACAAAGACATCCTGTTTGGTGTTTTGTTTCACTCAAGCTATTAAAACTGCACAGACCCTCCTAAGTGTTTCTTAAAGCAATCTTCTTTACTCTATCAGTAACATCAGACGTTATGAAAAAAAAGGTCCATTTTGATAATTTTCAAATTTGTAATGTGATTTGGAAAAAAAACCCTGGTGATTCTCAATGAATTGGAGGCACTGAAACTCTATGTGGATAAAAACATTTCAGAACTACTACGTTTTACCACATCCCTTAAAGATCTTCAACTTTTGTGACCTTGATGTTTTTCCTCCAAAGCCATGCTGGGAAATTTCCAGAGGTGTGCACTGTGAGTGGGAATATATGCACTCAAAAAGGGTCAAAAGAAAAAAATTACATAGTTCAGAACATATGCCCTGTCCTCATATATATTCTACAAAGCTACAGTTGATGCAGTTAACACCACTGGAAAAATAATTTTTTGTTTACAAGGTCACATAAATACCACAACTGTTTGATAACTAATTCCTTTGATGTAGCATATTTATTCATTAAATCACAAGTTTAGAAATTACAACTTATCACTTGATAAATATATTTTTGTTACTGTTTTTCCCAGGGCTGGATGCAGGTTTAAGGAGGTTGCTTACTCAAATATTTGAGTGAATGAAAAATTAACCTCTTCATGTTGTCTTCTGAAGTTTCAACAATACTAATTTCGAAAAAACAATTTCCCACTTTTACTTCTGTGATAACATGCCTTGAAACATTGGACATAATTATGCAACTGTTTCAAAGCTGACAAAATTTCTTGAAATTCCTGGTAAATTTGTTAGTACACAGAGTAGCTGTATTCAAAAACATTTGCTGCATCTCTGTTCTTGTAGGAATTATAAAAGTATGCTTCTAGAACTTTCAGGTGAAAATAAAGGGTTCCTGAGACTACATATACTGCCTTTTTTAATAGAAATAAAATAGATACAAATAACTATAATTAGATTTGTTGTTACTAGTCAACATCTCCTCTCTAAAAAAAAAAAGAAATATACTATACAAATATTTTCAAAATAAGACAAATTCGTGAATATATCAAGTTTTATTGACATTTATATATGTATATCTAATTTTAATTTGATAATTTTTTTGACAGCATAAAAATACTATGCAAAACAATTTATTTTTTGCAAACCTTCAACTTTGCTTAATAAGAAGAAAATGAAGCAGAAGAACATACACAATATGCCTAAACTTCAATCATAAATGGAATCTTAAATTATATGGAAATACATGTGAGTGATCATCTTTCCATACAAGTAAATCACTAAATTATATCTGATATTAATTTATCCTATTAGGAAAATAATTTTGAAAGCCAGCCCATTTAAAATCCCTTCATTGTATTGATGGATTATTAAATGGAACAGCTTTATTTTATTTTTTTTTTGGAGAATGCTAATCCATTTTAAGTAAGCAAAAAACATTTAGAAACCAGCTCGGACAAACTGCCTCTGAATGGATGCACTGCCAGAAGCCAAAAGAGAGAACCTTTTTTTTTTTTAATGAGAGGAATCTAAGAAAAAGGGATAAGATTCTGGATCAAAGGAAACAAATATTTAATTAATTTACCATCATAAACAGAAATCATGAAATGATTTTTTTTTTTATTAACTAGCAATATTTTCTTGTTCTGAATACTTAGCTAATTTTAGTTCTTTCTTCCAAAGAAGAGCTTCCAAGATCTGTCCCTTGGTCCATTTTAGTGTATATGAATCATAATTGATGATGGGGAGAAAAGAAGGAATCTGAAGTAAATAAATTACTACTAAATTAATTTCAGATGGATTTATGTAACAGTAGAACTGCTCCTATTCCTTTCCAATTTAATTCTATAAAACTTCATAAAGTATTTAAATAACAGTTTTCTCATGTGAATCTGCTTTTGAAGAGTTTTTAGCATGTTTTTGTTCCATATTAATATTTACAATGAAAAGTCTGTCCTGTAAACATTACTTATTTCAATAAATCTTAATCAGGTTGGAGGAGTGGTCTTAATCAATAGGACTGCTCAAAGTGAGTAAAAGCTTGTGGGATTAGGACCTACATTCTTGCATTTCCAAAAATTTTATGGCAATTAGTTGGTATAAGCAAGAACAATTTCCTTAAAGACAGACACCATCACCACCCCCTGAAACAACAAACAAAGGTAATAATGTTTTGGGTTTTTTTAATGTGCTAGTGTTTGCAACATGCACCATTTTATTGCAGATTTCATGGTATTCAGTGTTTGCATTAAACCTATTATAATCAGGAGACTGTAATGGAATCTGAGTGTTCGGTTGATAAAAAAATGGCTGCAGGGAAAAGCTTAAATATGAAGGAATGGTGTCCTGGGAGCTCCAAAAACAAATCTGAGTTGCAATTTCATAACTCTTAAAATATTTTTGACGTCTAAAGCAGTGTTTCATTTAACTTCTAGAAATTGGCAGTACTGACATTCTCTTTGAACAATTAATTAAGATGCAAGCATTCTGTGTGCTGATGCATAATATGCAACTTCTTGAAACTACTATTATGAATTGATGGTTTGCGTTTAATCACATAGTTAAGCACAAAAGTTTCCCTTTGCCCACAAGTAATTAACATACCTGTTATAAGACCTATTTAATAATTTATTTTCTTTCAGAAAGTAGTACCTTGAACTTACTGTTTTAAATTTTATTTCATATGTTTCCTTGGGTAAAAAAAAAAACCAACAAACACAACAGGAACTAAGACAATTGCTGGGATCAAAGCTAAAAATACCAAGAAAGTCTCTTCAGATTAGAGAAGAATTGCTTGTGCTGATACCAGTCAGACTGAAAGTGTACTTGATACTGGGGTAGTGTGAAAAAGATGAGTTTGCAGGCTGAAAAAACAGATGGCCCCTTATCACCCCATGGGGCTAAACACACAAAAGCAAACTTCACAGACCCCTTACCTTTACCTTGTCTATCTCTATCAGGAGAGACTGTTATATTAAGGGTTATTGCCTCTCTAGCCCTCCCTGTGATCAGCTTTTGAAGTCCATGGCCAAGAGGCCAGTGTGAGAATATCACCTCAGATAAGAGGTGTTTGCTCTGTGAAATATTCAGGACAGGAATCCATGGAGCCCATGACAGTTCAGCAGGGAACCACAAACTCCAGCTAATATCTTCTAATCCCCTGTTGGTTTGAGAACTACCCACCATAAAAAGCATAACTGTCTGTTTATTTCCACAGGCAAGAGATAATGTCTTAAAGTTACAGTCTGCCTTAACTAGCAGGGACGTGAAGCCCACAGAAATGAACCATCCAAGCTCATAATCAAAATTGTCTGTGCTCCCTTCTTCTCTGCCTAATGAGATGTAAACATTTTGGCTGCTGTCTCTTTTGAAAGATATTAATCAATCTATTGGTTAGAAATCACAAAGGATAGTCCGGTCTTCAAATTACATGCCTTCTTTTATAGCATTTTGAAGCTGTGAACAATATGTTAAAAATTTTCCCATGGCGCAAGCAAGTAAATACTTGTGGCACATTTCTATTTATTACAGAGAATAGTTAAATTCTAAGACATCAATCATGCTCTTCTACTAAAGACTTCACAAATTCCCAAAGACAAGCCTAATTCCCAATGCAACGACGCTATAAAAGATCAGACACATTGTTATGGAGAAATCCACATTTGGAGATGTCTTTCAACAATTTTCTCTCAGGATCCAATCCTGTGAAAGGCACATGCAAGTTGCTGAGCACTGTGTCAAGCTCCATTAGTTTCAAAATGGCCCCAAAAACTTATATTTAATTTGCTGTATTTAAATTGCAATCTGACAATATTAATAGTGCCTATGCAAAAAAATACTGTGCCCTTTTCTTTCTTTGACTAAATGACAGTGTTTTGGTTTCAACAAAGAAAAAGATCTCATAAGCTGAATTTCAAAACTGAGAGAAGATGCCACCAATTTTACCTTTTTTGCATCCTTCACAACAGTTTTTGTTATTAGCCAATGTCACCACTGTAGCATGAAAGAAAACATAACAGGAGGTAGGTGAAGAGATGAGGGAAGATGACCAAAAAGAGAAAATAGTTCTTAATGGTTCTGTAGATCCTTTTTTTTTTTCCCCATTGTGATCTATCCTCTGCTCTGTTCCCAGCAATTGCCCTAAATCAAGGAACAGGCACGTGATGCATTCTGCAGATGGATCGTCACTGTATATCTGAACACAGTATACAGGTGGTTTTTCACTTGAATGAATTAGTTAACTAGCCAGCAGACAGACCTTCTCTTTGTGAGGTAGGAGTGGGAGTGGAAAATAGAAATCTCTCCTAGCTCGTTTGCAGAAAGGAAGACCAAGTGAAAGTAAAGCAGGTTAAATCAGTGCTTATTTATTAATATTTCTAATTGCACTCACTTTCTGTTCAGGCAGACCTTTTCTGGAAGATACACCAGTTGCCAGACAGTTATTGACAACACCAGGCAATTACAAAATCAGTGCTAAGATTTCTGAATCCTTCAGATGTATTTTAAACATGTATTCCATTAGACATGAGTGCCCTGAAGTCTGAAGATGATGATTTCCCTAGCCTCAGTTGATGAGTGATTTGTTCACTATCTGTCTCCTCTTGGTTCAAAAAAAAAAAAAAAAAAAAAAAAAAAAAAAAAAAAAAAAAAAAAAAAAAAAAAAAGACTTTCCTCCTATATCTTCACCTTTGCCTTTGCATTTTACCATGCTATGTCCTCGATAGGACATTAATTTTATACAGTGAATTAAAATCTCCGCTCAATGTCCACAGAAGCCAATAGACTGCTCTTCCTCACAAAACATGATTTCTGAAATTTTCTACATTTCATATCCATAATGTAAAAAATGGTCAGTCTTCACGAACGAAGAACCAGGGAAGGTCTTTCCACCTTCCAGCCTGCGCATTGGATTTTTTAGGTGAGACACAGTGTGCGCGGAACTGAGCCCACCCTTTAATCCTGAGGTTCATCTGCTGGGGCCAAGCACGCTTGGACAGTGGCAGCGAGGTTCTCAGGACGTAGATGGATTGCCTTATGGGCTAACGAGCTCCATCTGCCCGGGGAGTGGCTCCGACTGGGAATCGAACACGGGTCTCTGCAGTGACAGTGCAGCGCCTTTACCCGCTAGACCACCAGGGGCTCCCTATGTAAGTGTAGTGTACATGAACATAATGTACCAGATCCTGGAGTTACTGGCAAATAATGCACCAATATCTGCACTGCAAAAGCAAATTTAAGGAGTACAAAGGCAGGATAATCTGACTTGTGAGGCTGGGCAATTCAATGCCATGTCTAAATTATAGGACATGATATGGCAATGACTGCTGTGGGCTAGGAGGAAAAAGAAACCAAACTGCTTCCCTTTTCCCAATAAATCCTGTTAAAATAATCATGTCTGAGTGTTGGTCACTAATGAATTTGTCATCTATTTTGATGCCTTTTGTACTGTACTAAGCTACTATTTAATTAGTATTCAAGATATCAATCTAGAGAAAACCCAGATTTTCCTTTCCAAAGTGAACAACTGGAAGTAAATTCTTGATGCTGCATTTTCCTGCTGCCAGTCACTGAGTACCATGTAGTTTACAAGAAACAACAGGAACAAAAAGAAAATTTCTGATACAAATGAGAAGACACCCCTTTGAAAAAGTGCATCAATGATATTTCTCCAAGCCCTCTCTGATGCTTTTAGCTCTGACTCAAAAGCTCAAGATCTATACTGCTGGATAACCATCTTATCACCTCAAGTACCTCGAAGATAACCAAATTATGTTAAAAAAAATCAAATCTATGAACTGAAAAGAATTAAGACAAGCAGCAATCTGTGGCAACTGAGGCAATTTAACAGGTTTCTGCTACCAAAAGGTATCCTACACAATCTCTTCCTTTCTCTACTGCTCCTGACACATACTGGTCCCTCCATAATCTGATTCAGCTTCCTAGCCCAACAGAAATCTCTCCATTTTTTTGACTAAGTTTTTTAATGGGTTGATGAGTTAATTCTGAATGTGTTTACAGAGAGATCTGACAAGAATCAGAGCCAGCCCAAGGTACGTAACAGACAACTCAGAAGGGGAAGCAGCGTGCAACCAGCCTTTTGTGTGGCAATGAGCTGCTTGGAGCAGCTCACAGCAGCTGCTGAAACTGGACTCATAGGCCATCAGTGCCAGACTTACCAAGATCACAGCCTCTTGTGCTGATAGTTGAGTAAAAAAGACCTTCTTGCTTGTGAAGAGATTAGACACAGCATCGTTACAGCTTGCAACGCTATTTTTAGAAACTTGGACTATATTAAAACAGTCACCAAGCCAAAACTATTATTCCCCTTAGTCAGCTGTCAATTTGCAAGGACTCCTTTTGCCTGCCTTCCTTTAACATATACCTATTGCTTTAGCCCCACTAGTCCCAGTCAGGACTCTTTTTTGGAGTCAAGTGTCAGGGAAGTCTTTCAGAGAGCCACAAGAAAGTGTAGTCCCCACCAAAAGACATTACAATCACTCTACCCTAAACAACTCACAGACAATCCAAGATTCTGTCCAGTAAAGAGCTACAGTATTATTTGGAGACTTCTTTAGAAAGTAAAGAGTTCCAGGAAAAAAATAAACAACCCAACAAACATTTACATCCTTTTAAGTACTTGAAATACTCAGAATAGTCATATAGAATATTTTAAAAATAGCAAAGCTGGCAGATGAGTAACTTTCATTCTGAAACTTATCTGAAGTACTAGGCTTAGACCCTAAGCAGTTCTGCATTTGAATTAAGCAACAGGCAGTTCTAGAATTATCCTTTGGTCTGTTGCTAACGCATATACTATACATGACATACAGTGGGAAACTGAAAAGAATTCCAATATATAGTTGGATAGTTATGAAGACTCAAGAAAACACTCGTCATTGAAGAGAAATTTCACTAATTGATTTTTGCACGAAGCCTCTAATGTCTGAGTGTGCTATGGCATACCTAATTGTAAGGATGCCATATATTTAGAAGTCTCATTTAAGGCCTTCTAGTAATGGCTAATATACCATGCTAGATAATTTATTTCAGCCATAAGTCATCTCCTTATTAAAACTGTGCACATTACTTCTGAATTTGCTTATTCCTAGATGCTATGTATTTTATCTTTTTATAGAATTTTATGTTACATTGAGATCTTGTTATCAAAAATACTACTCCCCATGGGAAATTGGAATTGAAATGTGAAGGGCAAAGCAGAGACCAACAGGATAGGCACCCAAGTTCAACCTGGTTGCTCTTATTTGTATTTTGAGATGTTTTGGTGCCAGCTATGAGAAGAGATTCCTTAACGGAAGATCTGTTGTCTACATGTAAGCCAGCAGGTTTTTTTACATATTAATTTTTAGCACACATGCTGACATATTCTTTGGAAATAACCTGGACTCCCTGAGGAGGCAAATTGCTCATAACTTTAGCACTTTTTTCATTGGTCCCATTTGAATAAAGTGTATTACAGCATAATGCAGCTTTTTACAAGTTAAGGGAGATATTTTCTCAAATAAAAACATTAAAAGTTGCAAATCAGCTTAGATAAAGTCAGTTATATTCTAAACACTGGAGAAACTTTTCATTACAAATTTGGCATAACAGAAGATAATCCAAATAGACAAAATACCATTTACCCTTTAAATGCCCACAGTGGTATCCTTTCCAACTGCTAATTGCTGATTTTATTTTGCACTCTGATGTCAAATAGCATCTTTGGAATAGGAGAGTAAAACAACAAGAAAACTCCAGTAAATGAGCATAGCCCTTAAAAAATAAAGTGCTTGAGGAAGTTAAGTACCTTGAAAAAAATCCTCATTCAGGCTTGACACTTTCCTATTTACTTTATTCTTTTTACCGAATGGTCATAATTTAATGAACAACTATCTAGAATATTTACTTGAACAGCAAAGTGATCTTGATGACCTTAATGCAATGATTATTCTATGGGCTGTTCTATAAAATAAAGTAGGATAATGTTGCATGAAGATCTTCATTCAGCAGAGCTAAATTTAAAAACAGTCCTCTTACAAGATCTAACAACTTGCAAATTTATGACTAGATCTGGCAGCTTTTCTTTGGACTTGTCCACTATGTCAAATTCAAATAGTGTGATAATACCACACATTTTAGCAGATCGTGTAAAAATTAACTTTTTAAATGAATGTAAAATAAGGTACAAAATGTATCATCTTTATCTTCTGATGATCCATTTAAGGATCATCAGGTTAACAATAAAAAGTAAATTCATACCATTTAGGTACCTCCTTACTATTTTAAATATAAAATTCCTTTATTCCCTTTATTTCTCCTATGTTTTTCTTATATTTTTTTGCCAATACAATTTTTAATACAAGTTGCAAAGGCAGTTGGAGAAATAGATTTTCTTAGGGCAAGTTATCTGAAAAGTACAGTGAGACAGGGAAGACTCGAAATTCCCTTCCAATCTTCTTTAAATGCTATCTCTTTTTTTTCAGTGGAAAAAAAACCCATTAGTTAGTTCATTACTTAATGTGACTGGAGATAAATTAGGCAAGTGAGATATCTCCAAGCTCTGCAATCATTACTGCTCTCAGCTGGCCAGATTCCACCCTACAGCCTTCTAGAGGAGTTGAGGGTCACCTCACAGTCAAAAATCTTGACATTCACATCACGGATTTAAAATCAGCTGCAAAAATGCGTATGATTATTTTGTTGCTGATATGTTTGTTTACCAATCAGAAGTGGCAACTTCTCAGTAAATAAGATTGTATGTCAATACAGAAAAAAAAATAAAATTCTGGGTTAAAGCAGATTATAATTTATACTTCTCAAACTGTGCAGATTTAGTAAAAGATTTTTTTCTGTAATCTCCTGGTATATGTTTACTCCAAGGCTGTAATTAGTTCAATCTGTTATCTTCATCCTATGGTTTTTACTTGGGAAGGCTGGTTGGTTAATACATTTTAATTTTTTCTCTTTGATTGTACTCTGAGGGAAAGATAAAAAGAATTCATTTTCAAGCATCTAGTAGCTTTTAAATTCTTTTTAACAGCAATGTTAGTAGCCAAGGGTCCATCTTCTCTCCTTTGATGTCAATCTCTCCCTAATTTATAAGCGTAAAGTTTCTATTAAGTCACAGAAATCAGAAAATTCACTGTACTAAGTGTACACAAATGGATAAGTTTTTACAAAGAAAGAATATTTACAGGTTAAACTCTACTTTGCATTTACTTGTTTGGTTCATAATTTCTAATTATTACAAACCAATTATAATAAAACTTTCCATGAATATCTATTTTTAGTCTTTGATATGAAAGTTCTCTTTGGACCTTATTTTTTTTAATAGACTGTTCATTTTTCTACATACCACATACAGTATTTTATGTTCTAAAATGGTATGGTGGAATGTGGAGAATTTTGTTTTGGGGAAATAATAAATTCCTCTGGCTCTGTACAAAAGGCTTTATTCATCCCTCAGGTGCGTGATCATTATCTGGGTCTATCTTGGCTTTTCCTTTAATTTAAACAAGAGCCACCTACTGTAAATCACTTTTTTTGCTTACAGACACATGTGCAGCAGCAGATGTGCAGCTTCTAATATTAAAAAACATATTATGATTTCAGTGTCTAAAAAAAGTTATGAAGTGTTAATTAATTAACTCATGCATGAAAATTAACACTTATTCCAATGTTAAACAGTTTTTCTCTGCTGCAATTTCTAGTAAAGTTGTTGTAGCTGCTATGCCAGAATATTACATATGCCAAAGCATCTTACTGGAGCATCATGCATCCTTAAGGGACTTGTAGAATTCCTTCTCATCTGCTAAATACAGATAGTTATTACAATGGTACTCAACAAAATATCTATTTTGTACCAGTTGAAAGCTCATCTCCCTACCTTATAAGTTCATGGAATGATGTCTCTGACCAGGCACCACATATGGAAAAAACAGTGAGTAAATTTCTTACCTTGTCAAGCACGATGTTTTGCTACAACATTATATCAAATTATATCAAACATACATACAGCCTCCTATATTTCTTTCCTCTCTAGTACAATCACTGCATTAAACTAAAAAGCTATGCTAAACCTCAATAGGTCTTACATGCAACCACAGGGATATTGCCTTTCCAACCCACTTGGGCATTAGCATCTATGTAAGTGTCTTCAGGTACACCCTTGCACTGCTCTCTACATTCTCCCCCTCCACAGCACACCACTTTGGACAGTCACTCCAGTTCTCTATCGATCCTTTTGTCCTTGGTATTCAGGGAAACCTGTTGAGCATTCAGTGAAAATGAAAATAAAAAATAGGCATCTCTTCCCTGCACCTCCTGAGGCAAACAACAACTTTAGTCTGCTGATCTGTAACAACAGGCAGAGGTCCTCTGAAATCCTCTGAACTGGACACCATTCATACAGCGTTTTAAAAGCCATTAGGTCTCGTTAACTTCTCCAGACTTTTTCCAAGGCATTTGCCATTAGCAGCAGAGATCCATATTTAATGTTGACATGATATTATGGTACCTCTTGAGATGTAGTGAATAAAAGTAGATATACTGAAAAAAATTATTCACAGCATTGCATTAGGAAATAATTTTGTGTTGTTCCATGGAAAGCAATTTATATACAGTGATGTTACAGTGCACAATATTGTACAGAGAGTTACAAGATCACCCAGCCTTGCTTAACATCCCAGGCTCAGAATCAGTTTGGCCACAATATCCTGTAAGAGCTAGTGATTTTGCAGTCCTACATATGAGACATGTCAGACAGATCTGTCTTTCAGAAAGTATTAAATCTCTGCCACAAACACCCATTTTGGAAGACTGAAATGGACATCCAAATATTGAGACCTAACAGAGTAGTCTTTTAGAAAACCTTGGCCTTCATAAACACTGATGTAATTCAGGATTAATGCCATGGAGCTGAAAAGATTACAATAACTAAAGAGCAATATGAGATCGGATTTATGCTTCCAAAGTCTAAAATCTTCAATATATATTTAAAGAGAAATAACTTACTCCAGCCTTTAGAAAATGGGGCCTATTGAAAGCATGAAACCTCTAAAATGTTGTTTGAATGCCAGAAAAGTAATACTTTAAAAAGTCAAGACAAAAGTGCCAAGAGGAACAGAAAGGAGTGAGCCAGAAACACTGACATGTTCATTTCCACCCTGTCCCATGAGCTGGATGAGCTCTGCAACTCCATGGGCATCTCTGGGTATTAACTGATGGACAGTTCCTGCCCTTAGTGACACAGTTGTCATTTCACAAAACAGAGACATGGATGTAAGCTGGACTTATAGTAAGGTTCCTAACTAAAAAAAATGCCAACTCAGAAACATGTGCCTATGATGATACCTACATTTAGCTGTGACTTTGTACCCGCCCAGAGGAGGGTCATGGCCTTCCACAGCATCGAATCCTGCTGACACCAGGACAATCTCTGGATCAAACTCGTTGGCAGCTGGCATAATCACAGTCCTGTAGAGTGAAAAAAACCCCAACACGTTAAAGTCAAAAGAACTTGTATCTTCATTATATAAATTGTCGCAATCACAAAAATTCCACAGCACAACATATTTTACTTAATTAAACCAATCTCCATGGTATCTGTTCAAAACCAAGTCCAAGGCTTCAATTAATTTATTTCTATAGTCACTTTTTTTTTTTTCTAAGACTGAGGGAAAAAAATGCAGGTATATGTGAAAGCCTCTAATATTACTTACACATCTGTGTCTGTTTTATTCTGCCGCCTATAAAAAGCTGCCTCTTCCAGGGAAGTGACTAATGGCTTACAGAGAGCTCTCAAAGCCTGAGTGGAAACCCGGACTGCTCCAGTTAGTGCGAACTTGGTGTAAATTTGAACTATAAATTTCTTTTGGGAAAATGTTTGCTTTCCAAACTTTTTTTTTACTTCTTAACATTTTTAAATGTTTGTCGAGGTGGGGGGTGACTCTAGCAAAGGAAAAACATGAAATTCCCTTAATCAAATCCAGACTATGTTGTCAAGCCTTTCCAAGGTCAAGCATAACAGGAATGTGACAACCACAAACTAGTGACAGCAACCCCTGCTGGTGTCAGAAAGATAATTCAGCTCCTCACAGTCACAAAGATTCCACTTTTTTAACCCCTTCCTTGACAAAATGATGTGGGAATATTTTATCGCTTTGGTTTTGCCCTTCTCCAATCTCAAAGCATGAAAGATGTATTGAAGGAGAAGGTAAACCCTTCCATTCTGCACTTGCAGACAAAGGAAAGGTGTAAGGATGGCTTTTACACTAGTTTGACAAACACTGAGCCTCTGGTGGCTATGCTAAATCAGGATATTGCTAACATTAAAAGGCAAATACACGAATGAATGTTCTATTACAAATAAATCAACTCAAGGAAATCCCAGTTGGTCTACACCAGTCAGAACATGCAGATTAATTTATGCGTGTGTAATGCCATTTGCTTGAGTTCAATGTTTATTAATTTATTTTATAATTAACTTAGGCCAAAGAGATCATATTTTTGTTGAAAGGTTTAGGTTTTCTGCGGGGGGAAAAAAAATCACATTAAATATATTTTAACAATTTTCTGGGTTTTTCTTTAGTTTAGTGTTTGATCTGTGTTTTATAAACTTTATTTTGCTTGGTTTCCCTCAAAGGTAATTTTATTGTTAGGAAAATGTTCATTTTACTTGTTGGTCAAAAAAAAAAAAGAACTTCAGGTTAAGCAAAAAGTCCTTGTCAGGGCATACAGCATTTCAATGAATATAGTTTCACATTTGGAAAAAAGAACGGAGGCAGCTTCACTTTTTTTGGTGATTTTGCCGAAATTGCACCACAAATATCTGCAGGCATCTGCAATTTTTTTACTATTCCTTTTTTTTTAATATGTCATTAACAAGGGCCTCTGCTGAAGTATGGATTCCAGTACTGAGCACTGGACTTCAAGAAGGACCTAGACCAACTGGAGAGATCAAAAGGAAAGAAAAAAAAATTCAAAAAACCATAACCTAAGGGGATAAACAATAGAATCATAATTATTTAATTTGCATAAAATGAGAATAAACAAGTCCACAAACTGTAAGTGGTTGTTGCAAGAGGAATAAATAACCTGGACTGTAGTTACACTGTGGATAAGACCTGAAGCAGATGCAGGAGAAAAGCTGCAATTCAAACACTGGAAGAAGCTTTTAATAGTAAGAATAGTTAATAATGTAAATAATATGTTTAAGAAAAATTTCTTTTATTTTTTATAAAGGTAAAACAAATATCCATCAAGCTTGCTACAGTTCAAACTGACATGGCCTTGAGGCAGGAGGTCTATTACTTCTCCTCTAGATTTTTTTCCTATTTTTGCATGATGTATAACTATTTAACACACGAAGTACACATATGAATACTTGCATTAGACACTACAGTGACTGAACAGCTTTGCAGGATAATCTCCACAAAGTTAGGGAACAATATCAGGAATAAA
Source organism: Empidonax traillii (assembly GCF_003031625.1). NCBI lineage: Eukaryota > Metazoa > Chordata > Aves > Passeriformes > Tyrannidae > Empidonax > Empidonax traillii. Next base: position 3,114,439 of record NW_020955228.1, on the reverse strand, counting down.
GATCTCCTATGCAACCACATCTTATCTTATGTACATACCTTCTGATACTCTAATTACATGTTCATTGTCTGAAGCAACACATACTTTCCAAACTTCCCCACGTCTGCAACACATGTGGCATGGATCCTGATTACTGATGAGGACAGTGGCTGATACGCAATCTTCATCTGTCCCCATAGCACCATATATCTTATACACTGAAAGAAGGAGGGATCCTATGAAGAACCCACCCTATCTGCAGCCACTTGAGCTTTTGCCCTCCTCCTCTCCATTCATATTTCCTTAAATTCAAGTCAGGCTCTGTTTTTTATTTCTTCATGTCAAACAAAGTGGCAGCACCACAGAGTACAGCATAGACTACATTCAGGAGTCAGAGGAAGGAGTGTGTTCAGTGCAGACAGAAGCTGTGCAAACTCAAGTTGCTGAGCAGTAACAAACCTAGCCAGGCTAAAACACAGAGACATTTTTTAGAGTCCTATAATTTGGAACATTGGGAAAATCTGCCACACTTCTACCACATTTCAAGACCTTGCTCAAATGCGTAAAGATGTCAGCACATTTTTTAATAACTTGGGCAAAACAATGCATTTGACCCTTAATCTCATTCATAGAAGCAGCAAAAATTGTTTAGACACAGTCTATTCAAAATTTTTGTCAAATAAATATGTCTGACATTAAAACTGCCAGCCATACTGAGTAGCATTAGAAAAATTATTAAATACTGAAAGTAAAGTCTTTCAACACAAAGCACAAGGAATAGCTATTAACACATCTTTAAGAGCACTGAACAGGAAATAGTAGCAGATTCATAAATCTCTACAGAAATGATATATAGGAATCTCAGCTAAAGAAAGGAGAAGGCTATAAGGCTAATAACTGGAGGTAGCATTTAGAATTCATTGTTCTGTTGCTGCTTTCAGCATTACCTGAATTCACATGACCAAAGTAACAGCTAAGAGGGTTTTTCTGAAAGAAATAATTTTTTCTTTTAAAAATGTACACAGTGTTTGTCACATCGCACCAGAAGAATGGCATCCTACTTTTACTATAATATTGTCTTACAAACTAAGACAGAACTTTACTGCTGCTACTCTGCATATAACGTACTAGATGAGATAACCTATATGCTCTGTGTTCTTCATTTATTTTTCATCCTCCATAAGATTGAGGGAATTAGAATGTCAGATCTCATCCATTTTACTGTTCTTAATTTAATACTGAACAGAAACTCTAAGGACTTTTCTTTTAGAAAGATATTAAGGAAAACATAATCTGTTTACTAGGATAGCAACCTTAATTCTTCTCTTAAACATCTCAGAGTCCATGGTCCTTGTTACAGCAGCCAAGACTACTACTTGGTCTTTCAAAAGGATGACAGCCACAAGTCTCTCATTTGCAGAGAAGACCATACAGACCTTTGGTTCCTAAATCTTTAACCTGGTCTTCTGCATTAACATACAGACATTTAGGTTCCTCTTTTGAATAAATGCTGTGAGATCTCTGCTCAGAAAAGAGCGGCTTAGTGTCTGGAAAACATCACAGCATTTTGGTTTGGCATTTGTGTAGGTAGGATATTTCCAACTTTTGTCTCGCCTTGGCAGTAAATCCTTTGTGGCACAAAACAGACATGTAAATTCCTTTACAAAATTGACAGATACTTTCCTTGTGTTATGAAGTTTTATAAGGAATGACATATACACACGGTGTTAAATATAGGCTTAATTTCACCAGGACATAAATAAAACCTTTTGTCATTTGCCACCTCTCAGGCTTCAGCACCTTCATTATCCCTGAATATCTGTCTTTAGAAAAATCACGGAATCATAGAACCTTAGAATAGTTTGGGTTGGAAGGGACCTTTAAAGACCACCTCGTCCAGTCCCCCTGCCATGGGCAGGGACAAAAAATGTTTTGAGGCCGGCTGTTGTAAAGAAAGCCTACACAAAGCAACATGAATATCACTTCTCCCTCATAAAGAGTCTTCTCCCACCTCAGGACAGTTGGATAAGCAGGGACAGCTCCTGATCCTTCACCATCACTTGGGAGCAGAGAATCCCCAGACCTTGTATCTTGCACCTTTTCTATCCCACTTACACTCTGGAGGGCACAGCAAGGTGTAAGAAAGAGACATCATCCATCAACTACCTCCAAAGGAGCTCCCATAACCATGGTACTTTCCTTCTCAGTTGCCTAAGAATATAACCCTCTGAATCCAGAAAAAATAGGTGGCTTTTTTTTTTTTTTCCATACAACTAGCATTGATCACACACTAATACATATTCATGTTAACCTTCTCAGATTCCTCAGACCAAACCTCTGCTCAGAAGTCAGGCTGCAGCTGCCAGGACTTGTTATGGTGTGAAGGGTCAAAACTCTGCTCACCAGAAATCCTTTGCAAGAGTGCACTGGCAGCCTGCACTGAGAGATAGGTAGGAACAGTTATTATCTTACACACAGCAGGAGTAAGAAATACGATTTGGCTTCTGACCATAGGTCACCAGACAGGTACAGACTGGGGACTGGAAGGTCACCACTTCCTGTTTGAAGCCAGTCACGCTGCAGAGGTTATCAGGAAACCAAAGTTAATACTAGAATCCTTCTCTAAAAAATGAGGACCTTTTGTCAGAAGAGAAATTAATTTTATTCATCCACTATGACTCACTCTCTCCTACACTCTCTTCTCCAAAGAAAATAAAACACCTAAAAGAGATATTTATTTTCTGTGATCTTGAATCGTATAGAAGCATAAATATTTGGTACAGCATATTCACCTAATGATGACAGCAGAGTTACAGGGGCATCTTGCCTGGCTGACTCTTTCTTTCTTTCTTTTCTAAATCATTTTCATTAATAAACATGTCAAAACCTGAAAGCTTGAGCAGCTGCATCACAGAAGTTTTTTATCCATGGTAAACCTTGCAGTTACAATGAAACTGTGTCCTCCAGCCCAAGGCAGCATAGATTCTCCTTTCAGTCTGAAGGTACTGGGAATAGGGAATGTGTCTGGGAAGCTGAAAAGATTTCTTTTTGTCCCACTAAGGAGATTTCCCCAAAGAATTAATATGTTCCATTTGGGTATGTTGCTGTCTGCACAGAAGCCAAGGGATGGCTTCCAGTTGGGTGTAGTTCTAGGGAAAACATCAGGCATGTGATCCTCCCCTTCCCACCAATCTGAACATCAGATGCAAGACATTAAAGAGATTCTACCAAGGGACTCTGTTCTTTTTATTCTTCCCTTCTATTTTTGTACATCTAAAGCACATGGTTAGGATGCTCCCAAACATTTGTTCTCCCAGAAGAGATTGTAGAGAAGTACCCAACCCAGAAATGACTCTCCAAGTACCATCATATAGAGCTGGAAATCTCCAAAGAAAGTTAAACTTATGCAAATAGCTACAATTCTTTTGCTGTGTTGGTAATTTAAAAAGGAAATGAGCAGGAATACCAGTCCAGGACAATAATTTATGTAACTGAGAAAAATAATCCATGCTGTTCTAAAACTGCAGATTGGAATGTCTTAGTAACATAAATTATTTGCTCTTTCCCTAAAATCCTCCAGTGTTTTCATCTAGTGATCTCAAAGTACTTTCAGAACACTAAAAAATGGAAAGGCTCATATCTTCAGCTGGTATAAATCAGTATAGCTGTTTCTGATTGCAAATTCCTCTAAAGTATCCCCTTCACAGATGAATCAGCTAAATCTAAAAGCTGGTAAATGACTTGAATAAATTACTTAGTTGTCCCTTGAAAAACCTTGAAAGAAAATGCAGAAGACTCGAAGTCCATTACTTCAACTAGTAGAAAACACAATCACCCTAAAAGCACTGTTATTTTTTCAGTTATAAGAGATTGTATTTTGCAAGAAATACATGTACAATGTTTTAGTGCTACTGTAGGGGGGGTTTAGCTGCTGAATGAGACACAGAATTCGACAGAACGTAGATCTGCCTACAGTTTCTCATTTTCACATTCTGAAAATAAAATATTGTTCCAAACAATGACTATGTTGTCCTACTCTATAATTATACAGCTTAAAGAAAACTGTTGAATGCATCTTGATATGAACAGATCAGAAAGTATTTAAAAGATGGTCCCTATCAGTATGTGTAACTTATGGTATCTATTATTTTTACGTGTTGTTTGCATTTATGTTTTAATGTAGCACAATACCAAATAATTTTCTCATAGAAAGCTACATAGTATTTCTGTACAACTCTTAGATCTTTTTTTCTGCACTAATTGACTTTATAATAGTGTGTCTCACTAGAATTTTGGTTTACTTTCATCACATTACTTTATGCCAGTTCTACTGTCAACCCAAGTACATCAAGGCCAAACTTGAGAACTTTCCCCTAAAACTCCTTGCTGATTTTTATATGACCATCAGTTTTGTCCTGGACTTATCCTTTAAGGCATATCTAAATTCTGGCAATCTTGTCTGCATTATTTTCTAAATTATATATGTTGCATAAGTTTTATCTTTTCAGACTTTATTTTCATATATTTTCTTTTATCATTTTAGGTTTTCTTTTTATATGTTTTGAATAATTCTGTTTCTCCTTTATTTTTTTGTAAGCACAGTCAATATTCCTCTTCTTAATTTTATTTTTTAGTTACCTTATTTGCTTTCTGGAGATCCAAAATTTTTTTTTTTTTTTTTTTTTAAATTTCTTCAAGGGTCAAGAGGTACCACATCAATACAAAATCCTCACTACTGTAAATCATGGTTATTTCACTGGGATTTGCACATGGTATTAAATTTAAGTACATGCCAAAGTGTTTAAAGGGTCAAGGTCTTCCATGGATGCACCCAAGTTAGTAATTTTAAGTGTTAAATTTGTAGGAGTATCTAAGTGCCACTGAATGAAAAGTTTTAGGAGGACCAACAGCTTGCTTTCTTTCTCTTCTTGTTTTTTTTGGTTTGTTGTTTGGGTTTTTTTTTTTTGGGCTTTTGAAGACATTTTCAGAGCCTAAGGCTATTATTTGTGGGTTCCTTTTTAAATGACTAATTATTTTGGCAGTCTGCATGTAAGTTTCCTGAATTCTATTACAGCTGAAACTGCAAGATCTTAAGCACTCAAAAAGCATATGAAATACTGACTACAGTATCTGCTCATCCTTCTATTTTTATAATTTAGAAAGGTGGTTTCAATGTAATTATAAGGATTCTTCTACATTTGATCTATGATATGTCTCAGTCAGAGTCTCTGAATTAGTACAAAAAGAACCTAAATAAGGAAAAGTTAACAAACAGGAAAAAAATGAGAAAAAGTATAATTTTTTGGTTTCCAGAATTCACTTAAAAATGAATAGCATAGTCAAATAAAATTATCCAACTTCGAGAAACATGGGCAAATACATATACACACCTACTATGGACATGCATGTCCACATTCAGAAGTGAGCAAAATTCAAAGTTCAGTGGTAATAGGAGAAGGTATTGGCTAAAAATTATGGTAAGCTTGCTCAAAAATTATGGGTCTATGCATCTCTCAAAGAGTATAGTTGAAAGAACAGGTTACTTTGAAAAAATCAAAGGCCAGTATGCAAATATAAAGCCTTCCATGGAAATATAGGCCAAGGCAGCTCACGCAATTGCACAATATCTCCTTACAGAACAATTCTACTCTTAAAAGTAACAGAGTTTGGAAGATCTGCATTTTTTATTAAATGTTCCTCTATCTTTTTGGACTCTTACTTGTAGAATCACTGGCATGATGAAAAAAAAAAAAAAAACCTGTCTTTTACCTTTTATTTATTTCTCAGATCTCAAATAAAACTGGTTGGTACCATCCCACCTTGTGAACATAAACAAAATTTATTTACTAAATTCCAGCTGGTAGCTAAAGGACTGATTTGGCTTCCAAGAGCTGTATAACTGAAGATGATATATGAGGAGGAAGCAGAGTTTAATTTGCAAAGATGGGGCTTAAAATAAAACATAGCATGACTTAAAATAGTATCACCAACACTTGAGAAAGCAAAATGCTGTAAATACGGAATCCCACCCTTTTAAGCCAATTATTTTTCTATCAACATCATTCTAACATGTATGGGAAATGGTATTATCACATGCATACATACTGCAAATTTAACCCTCAAATATCATTTAACATAGTATTTAGTTGTTATGGTGTAACGTGCTTATCAGAAAAATAAATTCAGTGCTCATTACTTCATTTTATGGAAGAAAAAAAATCATTACAAGCTTTTCTGCCACAAATATAATCACATTTGGGGGTACTACAAATTTTCTGTTTTGAAATTTGTATGATTTCTTAGAAAACATATCACACCTCTATCAAGGCTGAGTATACTACAGTATTTTTTGTAAGAAAATAACTATTGGTTTTGCCTTTCTACATAGAAATTTATTTCAACAGTATTTTATTATAAAAGTCAGTGGACTTGGCCTAAAATGTTAACATAATAAACTAATAAGACTACTAAAACAGTTCCCCGCTCCCAGTAAATCTTATTATACAGTAATAAGATTGTTCCTAAGAAGATACAAATAAGTGCTACAATATCAGAAATACTTAAATACAGAGGTAAAAACTTGCCTCAATGTGTTGCATTTATAGAGCTCACAGAATAAATGATAGCATGGCATACTCTCTAAGGGATTTCTTACATTCTATGAAAAAGTATACTATTTTGATCATATTCTACCTTTCAGTGTATTTTTAGGTACTTGAAACTTTTAAAATCCCTTCGCCCTCTTAGAACAGTAAGGATAGCCTAGTTTCTATTTTAACTACATTCCACAGGAATGGTGGAATTGGGAAAAAGAAGGAAATGGAGGTGTTTTGAATAAACCAAAAGGAGAAGAGGGGTCTCGAGTATGAAGTTTGTCTTTAAGTCCAAAATCTACATGCCTTCTTTATGAAAAAAACTTTAAAAAAGCTTTCCAAATTAGGCATATAGCATACATTTTGACACATAGCAGCAATGAAGAAAATACAGTACCTATAATTTACTGCTACTGATTGTATAACAGCTCAGTCTGCAATGTTAACAATCTGCTTATGTCACCTCTAAACGATTATTCGAGAACCTTAAAGTAGTTTTCAGTTCTTGCAAAAGTGACGTGGGGAAGAAGGGAGGGTAAATCTTATTACAAAATGCCTGGAGACATGAAGTGGAGGGGTTATGCTTTTCATGGGAGCAATAGGTTGAGCGGATAAAAGATACAGAAATCCCTTGAAAGAAGTAGTTTTTCCACAAAATTTGCTGCATTTCTGAAAAGTGTATTTTACCCAGAAGGTTTTTTTTTCTTTCCTTTTAAATGAAAAGAAAAAAAAAACACTTTCTAGAAATCAAATCATTCATCAAGGTCATGGCCATTTGCAAAAGCATAATTTTTCACAGGCTGTATTCATCAATATGGTTGTGCATACAAAGTACTTGAAGTTGTCTTAATTTTTTTCTCAGAGTTTTCTACATTCTATCTTACAGATACTTTCTTCCTTTGCCATATATTTTATTCCATATACTCATAACTACTTTTAAAGGTATTTTCTCTGTGTTTGGTTTTCTGGCTTACCATTAGATGGAGATTTCACAAGTTTCTGGATAACCACTCTTATATTTTCTCTATTTTGACACTTTTCATTCGAAATAATGCTATTCAGAAAATCACTTATATGACTAATCTTATTTTTCAGATGTTATAAAGTATTCTTTCAGAGGAATGATGCAGACACATGTAATTTCCTCTTGTTTTTTGCTGAGGAACAACATACACTGGTAGGAAAGGAACAAACAGACATTTTCTTACACACAAACCACATTAACCAACAGGAAGTGTCTCTGATCTTAAACAGGAAGACACTGATGCTACAGGTAGCAATAGCATTCAACACTTCATGATTGGCAGAGCTTTGTCAATGGAGTTGGGGTCACTTTGGACCATCTCATTACTCTGGTATGTATTTAAACAGACCAGCTGACCTTCATTCTGATAGCCAAAAATACAGCTTACTGCATATAAAAAGTCTTTATACAGTATAGAAACTTCAAGTCTGCTCACTTCACCTAAACTGAAGGCCTCTTAATGGGAGCCATACTGATATAATTTTATTGGGGATTTAGAATCAATATTTACAGATAATGTAAGGTAACCCAGGTAACCCACTTTTCAATCCCTGCCCTTTCCTCCTCCCTCTCCACTACCTGTCCCCCACTCCCAGAAAATTTTCAGAGAGAAAGAAAAAAGGTATTTGTGGGAGCAGGGGGAACACTCTCACTAATGCACTAATGCCAAGATATCATGTGGTGTTAGAAACTACAACTTTTTCTGGTGCAGCTTCAGCTACAACAGTTGGCTTAGAAATGTGTTGGCTCTGGGTTGCTTGGAGGAATCTTGTCTCTTTTATGTTATCCTATCCCCTCTCTTCCCTTACACTCCTTTTACTCAGGAAAATAAAGAAAACAAGCTAGGCTCCAGAGAAAACTGGATGTCAGCTTTCACAGATCAACCGAATTGAACATGACTAGAAGGACTCAATTCACAAATAAAAGTACCAGATTTGTTCAAGGAATATCATCAGGTAGGCTGCTTTAAAATGAGCAATACTCTCCTTCCTGCAAGAGGGTTACACCTATAACTGAAGACTGAAGCCAAAGAAAGGTTTGGAGAGAACTAAGGCTTAGAAGAATAGAAAGCCAAATATGACACGATGAGGACAACAGTAATTTTGTTTCTTGCTTCGATAGTATGAAAAAAGTAGTTTTGTACCTGAAATTCAAAGGGAAGCATTTTCATCTAGGAAAGAACTTCAAATATTAAGGAATCAATGTTACAGATAAGAAGTTTAATAAAATGAAAAAGTACCAAAAAAATACGCATTAATGCAATATCTACAAAACAAAACCCAAGATGATCAGAAGATATTCTATCAGCTTCAGAGAAACTCAAGTAACAATAGTAAAAAAAGGACATATATACATTCCATTCCTGAACACAATGAGATAAAAAGGAGAAGGAAAAAAAGAAAAGCAAAGAGCTCTGAAAAATAAGGAATTAAAAGACCACCACAGAACTCAGGAATAACATAATGCCTGCATAAATGTTTCACAGAACCTTTTTTTCTTCTTCTTTTTTTTTCCCCAAGGAAGGAATAGTAAACAGCAAAGCACTTAGAATCTCAGCCTGAGAAACAAAATATGAACATGCAGATAAATTGCAACTTTATTTAAGCTTCCATTGACTTCATGGAACCAACATTTCTCCTAATAGATTTTGGCTGCAAAAGAAATGTGGAAAGTCTTGTGGTCCTAGATCAATCTTAACTCTTTCAGTGGTGTACACAGAAGAAGACTTTTATCTGTGCTAGGCATTTACAGCAGAAACGCAATTCCGCTCACCCCAAGTCATTCTGATACATTGATAATCCTAATACAATCAGTTGCAACAACTCTTCATGTTGCCAGGACCCCTGAAGAAGGTCAGAGGAAAAATGAGGGTGAAGTTTGGGATTTAACTGAAGACCATATAAAAACTACATTTTTATGTTTCTGAATTTGCCTTTCCCCCATGAACTCATGTCTCTCTTCTCTTAGAAAACTGAAGTGCTCACACCTTCTTTAGTCATTTTTGGATCCTATCTGGAGTGATAAATTGAATACTCGCCTCAAGAGCATGAAACAAAAAAGACTCTTTCTACCACATGCTACAGCAATAAAAAAAGAAAGCTGTTTCCCATTATTGGCTGGTCCATCCTCATATAGTTAGTTGTCTAGGAAACTGAGATTGATTATAATTTCAAGAAAATGTAAGAAAGAACTGAATCACATAGTTCCTTCTTTCAATGTCTGTCTCAATTTACAATGTTGAAACTAGCAACAAAAACATCCCTAAGCATGATTTCCACTTCTAGCTTTACTTTTGTTGCACTTATCTCTCAGAGTGACAGTCAAAATAATATAATAACTGAAGTTGGCTACATCAGTAAAATAATTGTGAAGTTTCAGAAAACATTGAAATAAATGTAAGTCAAATGTACATTCAAATCAACTTCACTTAAAAATAAAGTAGTTCTTTCAGATTTGATATCTGGAGGACACAATATATAGGTATCACATAAGTCAAATGCTTCACTCTGTCCAAAAACTGGAGCTCTTACTGAAACCAAAATATATTTGATAAAACATTTATTTTCCAAGTATTTCACAGACCCCTTCAGGAGTTCATAATCCTTCCTCTCCTAAGGATTTGACTTTAGGCAGCTTTCATGTACTTACTGCAAAAAAGTTACACTTTTGTCACTATTTACTTAAAATTGCCAACAGATCTTGTAAATTGTGCAATGGACTAGTTGAAAAGTAGCACTTTTCATGCTGCTATCTTTGGATTACCAACAGTACCCAAAACTCCGAACAAAAATCTTTTTGCAGTGAGTTCTTCATTTCCAGTTGCCAATCTGCATTTAAATACAAGGAATTTTACATGACCTGAGAAATTTGGCACACTCTTCCCTTCTACTCTTCATTAAAATAACTCTTCCAACATGAAACTGCCAAACCTGTCATAAGGAGTTGTGCAATTACAGTGAGTAGGAGGAAGTTTTTATCATTGCTAATACACAGGAGGTGATCCAGTAGATTTTTAAGTTGTGACCCCCTCAAGAAAGGTTAGAAGACTCTTGGCACCTAGGCAAAAAGAATTTGTCAGCCCTTCATCGTGAACAGCTAAGGAAAAAATTACTCATTAAAATCTGTATTCTTTGCACTGTTTTGCTGTAAGATAATTCAGTCTTTGGCAGTAAAAAGAGAACCCTAAGTTAGTATAATGTTATGCTAATTTTAAACCTTGAATTCTAAAAAAATCTGAGCTTCAAATTGTAAATCTTGAAAATTAATTCCAATGTCAAACATCAGTTGGTGCCATAACAGTAGGGCAACCTGCCAGTCCAAGTGAAAATCCACAGTCAGGAAGGAAATAGTTATCTTTGAAGAGACCTGACTGTGGAATGAGAACTGGTAAATCTTGCTTGCTAAAAAAAACTGCAACCCAGCTTTCCCACCACCTCGTTGCAGTGCTTTCTACAGCAAGAAAAGCTATGTTAGAGATGAAAAGTATCAAAGATAAAAGAGTATGTAAAAATAAGCTCATCCTGCTAAGGCTGGTAATTTCATCTCCCTCTGGTTGTACTCCATTCTCTTTAAATGCCATTGAATCACCAAAGAAAAACTCTAGTCTGATCACGAAAAAATAAAAAATAACAAAAAAAGTAGTGAGTAAACCAACAGATTAGAACTATTCTAGCTTGTAATCTAAATAGAACTCATTCTAGCAGGATTGCTAATTGATGAGTACAGCTCAAGAAATGCTTTAAGAAGCTGCTGAAGTTCTAGAATACTAAGTATTTCTATAAGTCATGTAGATGTTGTACAAAGCATTAAAAATTGAAAAATGCAAATGTTGTTTCAACAGGTATAGGGTACACAAGCTGTATTTCTAAATGCAAATGAAGCAAAATCCTGATGTGAAGTTTCTTCAGACTTGTGTTTCTCAAACTCTTCCAATATTTTCCTTCCATATGTTAAAAAACTCCATTAGAATTTTTTTTAAAATTCACTGTCCAATATAAATATAAATAACTATTTATTATTAAGGGAATGAAGATTATTATTAGACCGGGATAATGTGAGAAAAAATGGTGTTCCAGCACATAAATTAAAAAAATATTTTTTTTAACTAGTTTCGTATGCATTCTTGTTATACATTCATGTTATACATTCATGTTATACTTCTAATAGCCTCTGTACAGCTTTAGAAGGAAATGTATATTAGCAAAGAAGAGATCTCTAGGGATTTGAACTTTGGTTCATATAAACATGTAAATGTTTTGATGTTTATTTCAATCTTATCTATGCAAGGTCACCCATACTATCAGAAAATCCTGTTATAGTACCTCTGTTTTTAATTCCAGGACGAAAAGATTCACAAAGTTTTGCCCTAACCTATTTAAAATCCTGCTAATGTTTTGTTTTATTCTGAAGTTGGACTGAGTGTATAAGTTTCTTTCATTGTTCTATCCAGACTAGTTCCACCATGTCTTGTGTAAATCATTATAGTCTTGTCTCTCTCACTTCATTGGCTTTTTGGCTTACATCTGTTTTCTCTCATCTTTTCTTCTAGTCTGTCTCATCTAAATTCTCTTTCTACTCTGTTTTCTCTCATCTGCTTGCTCATTACTATTAGTCCAGCCTTCTATTATCCCCTTTACTTCCCAGTTGTCTAAAAGAGGTGGAGAATGCATGAGACCCAAGAACTCCATTCTGAGAGATGTTGACCACTGTGACTTCTTTTTTTGACCTGCAAACTTTAACTACTTTTCTTTTAATGTAGTCTTAAGACAGCCTGGATGACTTCACTGACCTGAGCATGTTACTTTTCTGAATGTTGTCAAAGGTGCATGGCGCTGCTATTCCTGGAAGTATTAAATTCTACAGTACCCATTTGTACTTTCCATAGAAAACTGTAACTCCCTAGTGTCCTATCTGCGCACAGGTTAGCATAAAACCATGGTATCTAGTTTACTAATCTCTGAAGGGAAACTCTAAATGCTTTATTTTTGCATGTTATTCTATACGTTGAGGAATACTCAGGAATGTGTTCATTTTAATAATAATACAAGCAATACAGTGATGTTGGAATACAAAAATTTGAGTAGTTCAAATTTAAAAAAAAAAAAAAACAAGACAAACATGCATTTAAAACCTTTTAGGATCTGGATCCAAATGTATGGCTTAGCATGGCAGGTTTAATCCCCTACAGCTACCTCTGTGACACTGTGGATATCCCACCTCCCAGCTCAAAAGCAGTAATCTAGCCGTTGTTGATCAGGGATAATCCTTAATTCAGTCAGAATTCAGTCAGAAACTTCCAGCTTGAAGCTATTTGTTGATAAAGAAAACCTCTTGACAAATATTCAAAACATTACAGCAAAGTACTGACCTTCCAGGAGTGTGCATATGGTCTTACTTCCTGGGCCTTCACTCATTTCTCATGTTTGTGCAATTTATCTTGTGATCTCTCCAGTGCAGTCTCCTGTGACCTGCCTGGAGATGCAGTGCCAAAGACACACAAGACCATCACCTCAGCATCAGGTCCATCACTTAAAGGATGCACTGGTGCATAATACACAGAATTACTTGCACATTTCTGTGTCTTGGGCTTGGGAACACTGGCTGAACACTTCACTGTACTACCAGCTTCAGCGAACACCCCATGCTAGTGTCCTTTTCCCTTGGGATAGGTCCCAATTACAGCAAAAGGCTTCTCCTGCAAGTAAACACCCCTGAAGTAGGAAAGCAGTAATCTACACAACCTAAAAACTCCAGAAGTAGGAAAGCTCTATTTATCTTACCATGTCTGCTCATGTGCCAGCAGAGATCTGCATCAGTCAAAGCTATAATTCCTCAAAGTCTTCCCTTCTCCTCATGCCACCCAAGGGAATATTTTCAAGCACTTGCCCAAGGAGGGGCAAATAGTAATGTTCTTGCTCTTTCCAGAGTCAGTGGAAGAGGAAAATCACTACAGATCAGTGTCTTGCTGTGGAGAAAATTTCTGGAAACACCAGAGACTTCTACAACATTCCAGAGGTTACAGATGAGGTTTAGAGATGTAGCTTGCAAGTTGCTTTAATGACGTAGTCTCTATCTCTTCCCTGTGATTGTGACAACTGTGAAAGTTTTGAAATTGTGTCTGGAGATAAGTCCTCTGACAGAAGTTGGCTGATTTTAATTTTATCAAGTAGCAGCGTTATTCCATGTCATTTCACACTCCATGACATACCATACTCTTTTTTAAAGACTACGACAATTTTTAAAGCTGTGAGGCTAATCTGGAGCTCTGTTACAGTAAGGGTTGCTACTGAAAGATATAACTAGTCCTTCTTTCTTTCAGAGACGCTCTATTCTAAAAGCAAGTATCTGTGCCACAGCCAAAGAAGGGTTCATCTTTCAATGAAATGCTGGAGTCATGAACCTGAGTGATTTGGGGCTGTTCTATTTATAAGCAGATATTCAAGACAACATTTTTGGATGGCAGCCACTGGAGTACACTGTATTAGAAAATAAATCACACTGAGAAAGATGCTACCTGTCAAGTTGGAGATACTTTTAGGAAAGATCAATTACAGAAACCATCACATTTATGTGACTGTTTCTACCTTTGTTAGTGACAAAAGCTTATTTCATACACAATGTAAGATCCCAGGTGAGTTTCCTGAAGATTTCACATAGATCACAATACCACAGGCTCTTAAATCTAGTGGAGAGGTCTCATTTTTTACAGTTCAGTGAAGTACAATTAAGGCATGATCTTCCCCTGACAGGTCTAAAATGCTCTCCATCCCAGCTCCTTAGGGAGTGTGTTGAAATTTAGCCATTTAAAAGATCTCTAGCCAATGTTTCAACTGCTCTGAACTCTCATAAATATTATCAACTCTAAATTTCTGGAAAGGATCTCTGTTGAGAGGTAGCCCCTTCAGGAGAATACAGTAAAACCTGATTAAAATACAACCTCTTCCCAGGTTCTTGTTCTCATGTATTTTGGTCTAAGTGGCCAACAATACCGTCTATGGGAGATGCAATACAAGGATATAACAAAAAGCTACAACTGAAGTGGCAAACCTCCCACTTCATCAATAAACTGAAGTGGACATCTTGCCTAGGGATATGACTACAATGCAGCTACATGCAAATATGTGTAGCTTTGAAATGAGCCACTGTGGATACTGAAAAACTTTTGCCAGAGGGACTTGGTTTTGTACAGGCTATTTCATACTGCTAAGAAAAGGTAATTTATCTCAGCACAGTATATCAGCCTCTGTAAAGCTTCTCCCAGAAAGATTCTGGAAGATCAGTTTAGCAACAGATATAAACTATTTACAGGGTGTGTGTTTATGTTTTGACACTGTGCAGCAAAGACAAAATCAATTATTGTGGGTGCTTCATGAGAGTTCTTCAGACATTTCATAGGTAGCTTAAAGCTGGATTGAACTTGTTTACACTTTTTTTGCAGGTATATAAGTATAGACACACTCTGAAACACTGGCCTAAAACAGTATCCCTTACCTTATATGGATGAAATCATGATTAATTGAATTTTCCCAGAAATACATAAATAAAAATCAACTAAAATAGAGATGCATTTAACGAGGAAAGGCATCCAAATCCAGACACAGACATCTAAGGATATACTACAGGAGTTTATATGGGAGCTGAGGGTCTAAACTCTCCATGTATTCCATAGAGACAAGAGATTCAGTTACCTACATGAAGATAACTCGTGGCTTTTGGGAAGCAGGGGAATCTGTTCTGGCCACCTCCTGGCTCTCCAAACAGGCACAATCTCTGAGAGATCCTCTGCTATAGCTGTCAGCCACAGCAGCAAACCTCAGCTCCTCCAGTGCATCTCTTATGTCATTGGACTTGTATAGTTTTGAGAACTGAATCCAAGTCTAGCCAACACAGGCAGTGAAGTCTAGGAAGCTGTTCAATCAACCAGTGCATGTCCCTGCTTAAGGGCAAGTCGCACAGTTGCCTCAGCTGGGCTGGCTGTGTCACCCAGAGCTCCACAATGGGAAAGCAGACACCTTGCTGACATGCAGACACCTACACCGCAGGGATGGGGCTGTATTTTTGAATTTGATCTGAATTTATCTCAGTTTATATACTAGTTTTTAGCCATAACCCAGTGTGAAATGAGAAAGCCAAAAATCACAACTTCTTCAGTATTATTGAGTTATTCAAGCTAAAAGCTCCCGCAGAGAAACCTTTCCAGGAAGCCTTCCATTAATGCTATTCTTAATCCAGTCTTAAGGTACTGGGGCATAAAAGGTGTCCTGAGTAGAGATCAGAGGAATTCAAGCTTCTTATTCCAAGTATAAAGTCATCTCTCTTCATGTTCAGAGCAGAAAAGACATAAGGAAGCGAATCACATCTGTATAATCAAATTTTTCAACTGAGATCTGAAAACGTATGGCTGCATTCCACATTTTCCTTTAGGGTACTAACGCAAATTGTTTCTACACAGCAGCCTGAACCTTCTGTTTCCTCTCAACGGCTTGTACTTTGATGCTTTTTCAGTGCAAAAGTCATAGTCTGATCTGGGCAGACAATACTGTTTTATTAACTTATAACCATAATTATCTAGGTTTTACCAGGAATGATAGTATTAATAAGCAGCATTGGCCATACAGGTCTTTGCACTTTGATGATTCCACAATCTTTACACAACCTAATATGCCACAAAAAGTGGAACTGTAGCTCCCATTAAGTAAAAAAATTGCATGTTTTTTAACTTAAGAGTTGTGAATTATTAGTCTATATTTTAAGACATCATGGATAGGATTGACTGCAAATTGAAAATAATGCTTCATGTTACTGTTAGAATTGAATTTTGCTTCTGCAAAAAATATTTTTAGCACAATAATAAATAGAATACAATGGGAAGTCTTTTAAAGAAACTTTGGATTTGTGTGTATTTTCCTGTGTTTTATTACAGCACAATCAATCACTGTGGTTATTTCGGAATACTGTACATATGAATTAAATTAAGGAAACAGAACTATTAAGAGAAAATATTCAACTAAAAGTACTCCTTATTTTTTCTTAATCCTAAATCTGACCTTGTTAACAAGCAGGTGCAATACTTCACACTAAAACCAGGAACAATAAAGAAGCATGCTGTCCTCATTTTAACTCTAATTGTCCTTTTCTTCAAATCATATAAGTTCCCATTGGTTTTATGCAATATTCTCCACTATTCCCTTTTGTTCTTTTCAAGTTTATTGTAGTCATGGAAATAGGAATACAATCCTTTGATCTCTCACATCACACAAAAGTAATCTATGAGACTATAGCATATGCCATGATATGAGAAATGTATCCCAGTTGAATTCCTTAGTCAAAAGAATTATGTACCTATGGTATCCTCTGTGAAAGTTGTCTGCAGTGAATTATTCATACTGTTGTGAGTACAGCAATGAAAAGGCACAGCCAAAGTGCCTTGTATAAACCTTAGGTAGGCAATGTCCTTATTAACTCTTTCTCTATTCTTTACCAGGATAAGAGTTGTCTGAAAGCAATCTGTAATTATATAAACAGGTAAAGCAGCCAGCATCCAATCAAATTTTCTTTATGGCATTTATCTTCCAGCTACCCTCTTGTTATCAAAGAGTGTAAAAAACCAGGTAATGAACAACAGAATGCAGTCCTGCCAAAATGTATGTTGCAGTCGTTGCACAGAAAAGTGACTTACTGAACCCAAGTGGTTCAATTTACCTCTTCTTTATGCATTCTAAAATGATGCAAAGGAGTAATAATGAAAAGCAGAATCAAAATCTACCTTTAAATTTTAAAAGGAAAGCAGATGGATTTTCTACCTGAAAACATTAACAGGAGAGCAGATGGATACACATAAAGATGACATCTAACAGTCATTTTCTTAAATCTGTCATTTTAAGGATGCAGGAATTAGTGAAAGTAATGAAGCCGAACATTTACTCTTGGCTCAGCCAGTGATGTGCTGTGTGGACTTTATATGTTTTGAAAATACACAACAGAACACCGTCACATCAGACAATGGTTACTTTATGAATATTTTTGTTAGTTTTCCTTTTATTAAATTGCAGATTTACAAGCAATTGTGAGCAATGTGAAAATTATGAAACTATGTCATCAGTGTCATCAGTTCCTCACAAAACCCCAAAAAACCCCAAAAAACAAAAAAAACCCCACACCTCTTTTTACTAATAAGCATTGTACTTTCTTAAAAACATTGCTAGAAATCTTGGAAATAAGTGATTCAAGCATCCAGGGAATTTCTTTCTGCCATAAAATGCTTCCACAGTCACTATCCTCTGCTTGACTTACACCACCTACTTAAATTTAACTTGACAAAGTTTATAGACAGATGTGCAAAGGTCAAATTAAATCACAAGTAAATTTTATAATTCTATTTCTTCTGTTAAAAACATCATTAGGCATATCTGCAATGTATGCATTAAATCACGAATAGATTGTATAATTGCACTTCTCCTAGTTAAAAAATCTTTTCCAGTATATTATAATATTATTATCACATCATATATGCTCCTCTCAATCGCATTAGCCTCTAAAAACGTGAATGCAGCTGATAACACAGTCAGACAAGGATTATGATTTACAATTATGGGCTACGATTAATAGCCCAACCTATCTCTTAGGAAGCATGGTATCAAAAAAAGAAGTTTGTGTCTTGTTTTTCTGTTATTAAAAATGAGAGCAAACTTAATAAAGAGCAGAACATCTGCCCATCTGGAAACATTCCTTTTAGGAACTCTCATTCTCTCATTCTCTCACACTATGACACCTACAGCACTGTTTTCTCACAAAACAAGCTTTTGTATTACAAGGGAAATTATTGTTTTCTGATAATTGTAATGAATTATGATGATTTGTAAAGTTATTTTCTCAGCTCAGAGAGAGATTCATTAATGCTAATAAAATATGCATCAAGATATAACCAGCTCCCTGTGATGCTGGCTATGAGTTTAACACGTTAAAATTTCACAAAATGTCAATAAAAATATTAAAACCTGCTGCTTCTCTTTAAAGCATATAACCAATTTGCCATTCTACTAACATAAAACATGTTAAAATGACAGGCCATATGAAAGAGAAGAAAAACAATTACCCTTCAGGGTCCTTTGTGTTAAAAAATCTTCAACTATATGTACCTAAATGTGCATTAAAGCATATATATTATTTATACAATAACACAAGGTGAAACCTTCTCAAATACGGAAGCCTTCTCTGGGAAACAGTGTTGCCTTAAAGAAAGGGCTGAATAGTCTGATGAATGTGTCTTTCTAATTTTTATTAAGGAATCCAAGATATTTTCAAGGATTTAAGAAAAACAGAAATATTAACTCCATGAAAACAAAACAAACAAAAACACACAAAATTTACAAGCAAACAAAAACACCACCGCCAAAGGAAATAAAAACCATAATAAAATCTCACAGAGCAGACAGCAACAGAACTGATTTTTCATTTGTTTCTAATTTTCCACCTGAGCTCATGGAAAAAAATGTTTGTGTATCTTGAACTGAACTTCACTAGAAATTAATATTCATCAACATTTCTTTTATAAAGTGTTAGTGTTGGTAATATGGGATCTGGCACAAATCTGCCAATATGACATGCTTTCATTAGTCTCAGGAGTCCCAATCCTGCAAACATAAATGCACATGTATAACTTTACTTAGGCCAGTAGCCTAACTGACTTAGTAATAAGTTAATATGTAAATATATTTGTCCAAGCATTTGCAGGATCCATCCTGTATTTCCCGAGTGCAGTCTTCCCAGGAACCTCGGTGGCCCCAGACTATGGATTTCTCTCCTGCTACAGAGTGTCTAGATCTGAAAACCAATTCATGCATAGAAGTTCAGCTTCTTTTTTTTCCAGCAGCACCACCAGCTGGAGCAGCTAAAGAGATTAGGACCAAATTCTGAAAGCAATTGTCCTGAAGAGAATAATTCTCAACTAACATTGCTAAAATACCTCAATTTTTGCTTGCCCTTAGAGTACTTCACAGGAGCTTTTCTGGTTTTGGAGAGCACATTACAAGTTACCCTGAAGATATCAGCCTGGTTGTAAGGAGTCGGTTCTGTAGGGTGTCAGGTCTGCAAACACACCATAGGAGTTTCCTCACTTATTCCCACTTCAAAGAAGCATTAAGAACAATTTCTCTTTATTACAGTTTTTAACTACATTTCTTTCCCCTGTGATGATTAATTAGGCGTTTGTTACAATTTGCTTTCTTTCCACCTCTAAGAATAAATGTCCCCTTCTGCTAATCAGACACAAACAAAATGTTTTGAAAAGTAATCACTTGCTAAAAAAAATGGAAATTGGGCTTCTGTGTTGTGAGGAATGTACACACATAGCACAGTGAAATTTAACACGGGTAAATGATCTGACTACCTCAAAGTGAAGTTTTTGCCTTCCTACAGTGGCCTTTCACCCTGCCCTTTCCTCCAATCTGAGGAGAGCTGATGTTGATGGAACATATAATGGCTCCTTTCCTGTGTAGTAAAGTCAGCAATAAAGCTCAGTAATTAAGGTGACCGGGGAGGCCCAGCCCAGCAGGCTAGTGGTGTGGCGAACACTTTCAGAACTTCAAACAATATCAAAGTCACTGAAAAACGGGCCTAGTTCAGGACTGGTTTGAATTAAGCCTCACTTCCACACGCACTTTTCAAATCCAAGCTCAAACAAGAAAGCCAAGGCCTTCTGGATTTCATTAGAGCCAATTATCTTATCTGTTTCATCTCAGGCCTGACCCTAAGGCTGGCAAACAGCTATTCAGTGCGTTTGTGTGGTTGTTTGAGAAAGCCTCCAGCCAGCCAATGGCCTGAGGAACCGCTAATTAAAACACAGTTGCCCCCTGCCTCTAGTGATTAAATATTTTCAAGCTTTTGTAAATAATTTTTCCATTCTTTGCCCCAAGCCTCAGAGGTCCAATACATGCAGTAATTTATTTAGTTTGTCAAAGAATACTGCTGGAAATAAAACTATAATAGAAACTTGGGAAACTCTTGTATCTTGCCTAACTTCTGCAAGTGACATTCTACAAGCTTGCAAAACATGTATACTGTTTCTTATGTAATTAGGCTTAATAACCTCATTGTGTTTGAAGCGATACAGTGCATAATAGGCCCTACATTTAGTTGATAATCATCATGTTTCCTCAGATGTCAACAAGATATGTGTGCTCATGGGCTTCATGAGATCATAACGCCGAGCAATATCTGTGCTTCTGAGATGGATGGACCCTTCTGAGAGGGTGGATCACACTTAGAAAGCATATTTGGGAAGGACTGAATCCTAACAGTAGCATACTTCTGGAACTGAAAAACAGCTCCAGAATACAGGTCCATTCCCCCATGTCCCAAATAAATTTTAGTCATGAAAATTTGCATAGGAGACATCTGAGCTAGAGGACTCAATCCCTTAATCTATTTCCCGTTCTCAAACCCTGGGAAGACACTCCCTTTTGCATTAGATAAAGAACCTGATTCCAGCCTGATTCTAGCCCTGGTCCCCTCCAGTGCACCAGCTCATATCACCCCATGTATGACATGCTGCCAGTGTCACCAGTATTGGGGGCGTGTACCTCTCATGCAACATGAGAGGGGGAAAGGAACTTATATCTCCTAAATTAACCTCTTAACCCTTACATCTTAATATTACCCTTAATAATACAAACACTTATATTAGTACAGGGCATTGGACGTACTGTCATGAACCAAAACCCATGGCATAACACACTGCACAGAATGAATAAAAAGGTGTCTTTGTACTCTAGCAAAGAATCACAGAATCACAGAATCAAGTAGGTTGGAAAAGATCTCTGAGATCGTTGAGTCCAACCTATGATCCAACGCCACCTTGTCAGAATGTGGCACTAAGTGCCATGTCCACTCTCAAATACCTCCAGGGACAGTGACTCCACAACCTCCCTGGGCAGACCATTCCAATGTCTGATCACTCTCTCTGTAAAGAATTTCTTCCTCACATTGAACCTAAACCTCTCCTAGCACAGCTTAAGACTGCACTCTCTTGTCCTCCTGCTGGTTGCTTGTGAGAAGAGATTGACCTCCACCTGGCTACAGCCTCCTTTCAGATAGTTGTAGAGAGTGATGAGGTCTCCCCTGAGCCTCCTCTTCTCCAGACTAAACAACCCCAGCTCTCTCAGCCTCTCCTCACAGGACTTGAACTGGAGTCCCTTCACCAGCATCGTTGCCCTTCTTTGGACACGCTCCAGCACCTCAATATCCTTCCTTACCTGAGGGGCCCAGAACTGGACAGGTGCAATCTAGTTAGTGCAGGGGCAAAATCACTTCCCTGGTCCTGTTGGCCACATTATTCCTGATAATAATACAAAATATGGGCCAAAATGCCATTGGCTTTCTTGGCCACCTGGGCACACTGCTGGCTCATGTTCAGCTTCCTGTCATTCAGACTATGGGGACTTGCAGAACTATGGGCAGAAGTGGTACATGCCAGAAAAACAGAAGCCATCTTAGCAGTATAGGAATTTAACTATTTTATGTGTTACATAATGGGACATAAAATGTCCCATTTAATGTGAGGTAACATAGCAAAACAGAAGTGTAATAAAAGATTTCAAGGAAGCTAATGAAGCAGCCTTGTAGCTGTTTATAAGAATATACTGCAAGTACGAACATTATCACACAGAAAAGCAGAAAACCTGTACCTGGTATCACAATATGGATGAAATTCATAGGAGCACTCTAAGAATGACACTGCAATAATAAACAAAATGGCTGAAAATCAGAAATCACTTTAGCTGGTTGGAATGGTAACATATTCTGTATTTCAAAGACGTGCTACAGAAAGAATTTGCAAAATTCAGACATTGCTGTGTTGTGACTTCCAACAGAGAAGGTCAAAGGTAACACAAGAACTTGTCTGACTGACAGGTAGAAAAATGGTTTTGCCTATAGAAAGTGACAGTAGTAATGGCTTGAGGGTAAAAGTTTGGTAAGGCTAAGATTGAACTAAATGCAGATTTGCTCAATTAGTGTTTCATAGTGTTACTATGATATATCCTGATGTACAAAGGAGACATACCTAGAACAGAGAAACAATAAGCATTGTGGATGAACTGTCCTCTAGACAACCACAAAGGGAAAGAGAAGGGACTAAGACCAAAATCAGAATGCCATGGAATCACTGAAGAAAGATCAAGGAGGAAAATAATAATTCCAAAAAACAAGTTAAAGGTGCTACTTGAAATGCTGGGTGGAGGCCAGGGGCTACCAAGCACAGAAGAGAGGGAAAGATGAATTTTCAAGAAAAAGACCATCAGGATAAATAAAAGTGAATGACGCGCAGGCTAAGAAAAATGAGAGTAAAATATAGACTATGAGCTTTGGGCTAGGAGGGGTTTATGCTAAGACTGGTTTCAGAGGAAGGCTGAGATGTTCTTTTGGAGAAGGTCTAGAACTGAACCATAGAACAAAAAGCAATCTATACGCTCAAAGATAATAGATAAAGAAGAGAAGAGAAAAGCTTGTGTCTCAGGTAGATCAAATGATAAAAAGAATAAGGGCCTGGTGACAAGCAAAAGAGTTTGAGAAGAACAGATGAGGAGCAACTTTGCGATCAGAGGCATACAAACAGAGGTGTGGGAAGAAAGGGGGAGTTACGGATGCTGTGAAGAACCTCATGAATGGTCAAATTATGACTTCAAGAGAGAAACGCGAAGCTGGGAGGGAGAGTATTTGGAGTCTTGGAACACTATTTATACTGTTTGGTACTACTGGAAAAATATTTCCAATATTTGAAAGTTCTCAGATTTGCTTTGCAAGGCCACAAAAGACAACATAAAAAATTCTTGGTTTGCTCAGTGATTTTTTACATAGTGGCCAATGACCGAACTTAACACAGTGCAAATCAAAACGAACTGAAAAACACTCATTCAGGGCATGTTTTTACTTTCAGGGGCAGTTAATACTTAGCAGCGGCACATCTGATGGTACAGAGTGAAAATGAAATCACTGCTTCCTTGTTTATTTGGAAATTACTCTTGAAGCTATTACAAACTCAGCATTTCTTTTGCTGTCTTTGCAGTTTGTAATAAAAATTACATTGAAAATTATGGGAAACTTTTTGAAATACCTTTTCTTTGTAGAACAAAATGAGGTAAATGAGCAGATAATAAACTGTCATTTTCAGATCCAAAGGGGATATGTTTCCATAGAGTTCATCACACAGAAAGTGAGGCAGATGTTAATGAAGCATGAGGAATGAGAAGTCCCTGTGGCACAGGAATTGAAGCACTTGCTGAGGTTTAACAATACATTCTTAATCTGCAAACATCTTGGCTGGACAAGTAGGAGGGTTGGAATGGACAGGGTGGTAGTTAGCCCCCACTCTTCCATTAGCCTAATAATTAAGGAGTAGACTGGTAACTTTTTCAAGAAATGTACTCTTTTACTAAAACATAATATTTTTGTATATGTACATATCTTTGATAATTTTCAGAGGAAGACTTCTTTTAAGGATGTGAAAAAAAAAAAAATCAAAACATTCCAAATAATCTGATTGCAAAGGCATTAACTTCAGATATGATGAGGTCAGGTTCAAGTCCCTGATTTGTAAGAATGGGGGAAAAGAAACGGTCTTCAATCTTTCACAGTATCACAGAATCATCAAATCTAGAAGAGACCTTAAAGATCAGGTAGTTCAGCCATCAACCCAGCACTATCATAATCACCCCTATACCAAGTGCCATATCCAGACACCTCTTGAACACTTCCAGAGATGGTGACTCCACCACACCCCAGGCAATTTATTCCAAACCACTCATTAAGTGATCTTTTTTTTCATAATATCTAATCTGAACCTCCCCTGGTGCAACTTAAAGCCAAGTCCCATTCCAAAGAGTTAGGGTTTTTCACTTAAGATTTTCTAGCTTCCTAGAGTGATGTCCTCACCATGAGGTTAGAGATGAACAATGTCACAAAAGGGTTTGAAACACAAACTTAGCTGTTTTCTTGGAAACTTTCAAATAGTTTTGGTTTTGTTCCAGTATAGAAGAAAATCAGAAGTCATAACCACAGACAGTTGCTGCTTACTGGAAGTGTTGTCTTTAGTCGTCTCTGCTTTAGTAATGTACTCCCCGCACAGGAGGGACAAAGCACCAGACTCCACTCAGTTTACTGACACGGAGAAAAAGAACCAAATAAGCTGCATCTTTTCCTTCAGCCCTCCGCCGTTTATCTTCTGAGCATGTACACTCCTATGGCACAGGAGAAACGCATCCCGGGCATAGCTATTCACCCTGGTTTAAACTGTGCTGTAATTTGTTTGGTTTCATTTTCATTTTTTAAATATAAATTCATAATTTTGGTAACTTTATTTTAACAGCTGATATACATATCAGAAAAAAGCTTGTGGTAGGTAAACATATAAATCAGCTAATGAGATACTTCCAAAGCTTACTTTGTTTCAAGGCATAACAACTCTTGAAACTGCTTGTTTTGAAGTCTTAAAGATTTGAGGGCTTAATTAGGTTAAACGTGGTCACAGTATCCAAGATAAGATCCTGCCACATGTACTTGGTGAAGAGTCTCTGAATTCGCAAACTCTTTCAACAGTAATTTCTGCAAGAAGCTATTATTTTGTGTAAGTAACAACTCTGTATCTTGACTATGAATTATGTTGGTGTGCACGACTGAGACCTGCATAAGCTAATGACCCAAATGATCAATTTACTTCTAAATCCTGACCCTAGTTTATGTGATCACAAGACAAAGATCCCAGTTTGCCTGAAAAAAAATATACACAATGGCACATCACTCTACAACTGAGCATTTTTCTTATACTGCCTGTAAGAAACAAATAATATCTCAGAGTCTGAAGTCTGACGGATTCCCTCACTGGGTAACAACTTGTTGTTCAAGAAGCTAGACTGATTTAATGGGATTTCTGGTGGCCCAAGCAGTATTATAATACCACATAATCATGAGTCATAGACCTCCATGAACTTATTCATTAGATATCTATTTTTGAGACATTTCTGTTTTCATACTTTGAAACATCTCTCTGGAAGACCAAAAGCTGACTTTAAGAAGTAATTTAATACTTGGTTGGGGCTCTAACAATATCTAGTAACAAGAACCCTCATAAGATCTTGCAGCCCTGTGCTATTCTATTCAGTATAATTCAAGATTTCAAAAGTCTGGCTCTTGCCTGATTTTCTATTTTTCTTCAGAATTAATGGAGCTTTACTTGCTAGAATATTTTTTCTATGAAAAATACTTATTCCTTTCATGCAATTACTTTATGGGCGAAGTATTGCACAGGTACACAAAATCATTACCATAAAAAAATATCTCCAAGGAATTATTTGTGCAAAAGCATGAGAATATCTTTAAGCACAGGCATGCCTTGGAGGTAAACACACAAACTAACACTGAGACACAGGTGTGTGAGTACACACAGGACCTTACAATACTTCTTTGCAGTCCTGCTTATGTTTGAAAGAATCAAAATAAAAACTTGCATTTCTTTTTCTTCTCTAAGATTGAAAAGAATAATAGTGGAGGTCTCATTAGCTAAGCTGGCTAAAGAAACCTTGAATAAGAACTGTGTAGTTGAAAGGCCTGTTTCTGCTGTTCTTGAAACAACACTTCTGTCTGATTCTGGATAATGGGCTTTTAATAAAAATATCCACCAAAGGAAAACAATTAAACAATACATAAAGCACCAGGGTGCAATCTAGTGGTTCTGTTACAGTCTGGAGCTGTTCCAGCAGAGAACATGTGGATATTTTTTACAGGCTACAGTCTAGTTCTCAAAAGTTATAATAAAGCAACAAAATTTAAATTGGGGCTGGACATCTACACAAACACTCAGTGTTGCCGTAGGACTTTTAATTCAGACCTGAAATTCATCTCCATTTAAATGCCACAGAAATTTTGAATTTTAGGATAAAAATATCTTGTGCACTCTTGCTGCATTTAATTTCTTCCAGGATGTTTTTGGTGGTATTTCTCACCTTTCCATCAACATACTTGACAATATGGTAATTCTTTATCCATACACCTTTATTCTTTCATCTTTCTGGGTTAACAAAAATTGGAAAATTGTTATATTGGAAAAGAGTTCAGGTATTTTTCAGTACTTTGAAACTACAGACCATGTATGACTTGGGGTTTTAATCAAATAGTTTTTAACCTGAACCACATAAACCTGACACATGCCATATTTTATTATCCTTTCTTCTCCACCCCCTAGTCTGCAATGTCAATAAAAGAAACTGCTTCTGTAGAAAAGTAAGCCAACACTAATTAATTTCTGTAATGAAAGGTTTCACTTCTGAGTTCCAGTGAATGAAAGGAGCGTCATACATAGTTTTAAAAATCCTAGTACAGAAAAGGTGAAAATTTAGGGTACTTTAGTCAGAAGTTAGATTTTCCAAATAAAAATAAAGTAGTAGGAAGAACAAGAGGTCACAGGTTATAAACACTGTTGCCAGTTTTAGTTTTATGGTGAACTTTGAAGTATAAAAAAATGTTGAAAAGCTGTTTATACCAGTGTTTCAAATGCTTTTAACTCTGCTTCTCCATTTTCTAAGGATTCTGTCCCCATCCCCATGATACTAATCACCTCAATGCTCAAAACATTTGTCAAGAAAATAAAAAAAGCATGAAAATTTACCATTATTACAAAACCTTCCCCATCACACCCAGAAAATATTTTAAAGTCACAAATCATCTGGACTATTGAATATTTATATAGGAAATTATACTCTAAGCAGATTTTTAAAATAATATTTAAAGCAAACTTCTGCCTTCTTCAAACTTCTTCAAAAGAAATTGCTCAGATACTCTTAAGTTATCTGTCTGTATCTGTTTGGTATACCTTTATTTGAATTCTCCTACAACATGTTCTATGGCAGAAGAGAAAAGAAAGACATTTATGGTTGAAATGTGCATCTTTTAAAGACACCTGGTAAAAGTCAGCAAGGTCAGAAAAGAAAAACTGACTGAAACTGTAACTTAAAATTCTGCAGGATGCTGTGGGTGACTGAAAGCAAACTACATCCACACAGAAACCATTGTTTATATTTCCTAGAGCTGCCATGACTGTGTTCTGCTCAGCAATAATTTTTCTTAACAAAAGCACCGCCCTTGACAATGCAGAAGGACTGTGGCTAACTAGCACTCTCAATAATGTCCACCTACATTTGCATAAATCATTATCTGCCTATCATACACAGGACTCAGGGATTCCGCCTTCCTCTTTACACAGTGAAATGCTGAACATATCAACGTCAACAAACAGACAAGAGAGACAACCATAGCCGGAATAATCTTTACCAGTTATTACAAAGCAATATATTGAGAAATAATTAGTTTCCATTAGTAAAGATAAACCTGGCATTTTGCTAGTCTAAGGCTATTGCAAATGGAATTCACTGATAACACAACAGATTAAAGTTCTAAAGATGTTAGCACAGTCTACTTCTAGTTCTTTTATTGACTCATGAGGCTGGGCAGCTCACTTGGCTTTTTCCCCCCCTCCCATACTTCTGTCTTTTCATCTCTCTGAAGAGATACCAAACATTATCAAACATTTGAATCAGAAGCTGAGTCTTGCCATATTTTTTAGATGCAATCTAGCACAATATAACCTCAGCAGCAGACTCTAGATATTATAGTCATAAAAAATTAACAGCATTAAGTTATAGGTATTTAGAATCATTGTTTAAAAGAACTTTATTCTCAAAAGCTATTCTCGGTGGAATTCATTAAACATCACAATATACCACTGTACTGTGACTCACTTTAAATAGGTATAGTTAGGAAAAAATGCTGATTTTTGTCTGCTACATTATTTTGCTATGTTTATCAGAAACCAAGGTTTCTACTCAGTTAAGAGTTATTATGATATTGCAGAGCAGTGATGTCAAAGATAGCCAGAATAAAATTCAAAATAATATAAATCGATGGTTCGCCCTCATGTGGTGTATTTAGCTCATTTCCAGAAAATAGCCAAGCCTCAGAGATGAGCAATTAAAATTATCTGGCAACTGAATACATTTCTAAATGAAAACAGATTGAAAAAGACCAGAAATACTGTATTTCAAGAGAAGAAAAATAGGAAAGGACCTGACAGAGATCATACAAGGTATTTAAAATAATAAATGTGAATAGGCAAGAATGTGAGTTTCATCTACACATAAACAAACTGAACATACATCTACATCATCTACACATAAACAAATGGACATTTAATGAAAGTGGAAGAGTAGTGATTTGAGCTAAATAAAGAATTTTTGTTTCTCAGACACACATACTTAAGACCATGAAATTCAATACCAATAGGATACATGAAACTTCTTCAAGTTATCTCCAATTCCTCAGTGAGCAAAAAGTTATAAAAGTAGAATTTATAAGAAAATTAAATTAATATATAAAAATATACGCTAGCTGTGCAAACTTAAATGAACAAGCATAAGAAAAATATAGCAATATAGTGTTCTTCTTAGGGCTTATATGTTAAAGTGTAGCTTAAATAGTAAAGAAAAATTAGTATCTATGCTGAAACAGAGTTAACAAAGACAATGTATTTGACAACAATAAAATTACACTTACAAAGTTTTTAATTTGAAATGTCAAAATTAAATGTCACCAGATTCAGAAATACAAAACTAAGGAAAAAAGAAGGGTTGGTATACATCATCACAGTCTTTTAAATAATCTTAACTATGCCCTATATGGCCACAAGATGACAATGAATATTTTTGTTAATATTTTTGAGATATTAGAATACAAACAGTTTTAAACGTATTTATTTTCTTTCAGAACAAACACTGAGAACTGCAAGACAGGGCAAAGATTTTCTGCATACCTTAATTTTCTTTCATTTTTACATTTTAACACGTGGTTCAGAGTATGATTTTAATTTTGAACTTTCTTTGTTTAAAATTATATTTGCAGGTAATTACAAATGTTGTGCTATATATTAAATTAACTTGTGCATATAATTCATCTTTAACTCTGCCTTAATGGCACCTATTTCTTTTGAATTTGCTCACCTTCTTAAATTAAAATCCAACATGTGACTGCTAAAAGATAATACTATCATACACTGTTTCTCATCATTCTAAGAATCACACACACATATATTTTTCATTTTAAGCAAAGCTTTTATGGCCACGTTCATTGATATGCTGTGGATGTTTTATGCTACTCTGGAGTAGTGTAAGGCAGCCAGAGCACACTGGCCGGTTAACCCAAATTTACAACCCCTCTGTTGAATAAAAGCAGTGCAAAGTGGTTGGAAGGCACACCCCAGTTCCTTCTCTCTCCCTCACTCTTCTCAACACTCACATTTGTTTCCACTGCCTCCTGCATCTTCTGTATTCTACTCTATGGAAACACATCTCTCCTGCCCTCTGTAAACTCCAAGTACGCACATAGACACATGTGCATATACAAACAGACCTGAGCCTCTGTCTGCTGCCTGTTTTACTGAGCACATCTGGTATAACGTGGAGCTCATGAAAATAATTATTTGAACATTACTAGTCACCCATTGCTCTTACTTTTTTCTATAACTGTTGGCAGAAGAGAGCGGATTACATCCTCATAAACTCGAGAGTAAAATCATCCTCTTAGAAAATAGCCACCATCTCCTATTGCTTTCAAAGAGATTAAAGCAAATTTAATCTGAATAGGTGGAAGTAAATTATGAAACAAACTCTCTAGAGGGATACTCCAGGCCTTGAAAGTAATGTAAAAGAGCTGTGCATTTTTGTTATCTTAGAAGAAGAGACGCCTGCCCTTTAGAAAAAATGTCATTATTTCAAGGATTTCTGTAGCTATACCAACTGCATAATTATGGTAAACATCAAACAACACTTTTCTGGTAGAATTAAATGGTACAGTGATTTGATTACTGCACTTACTTTCTGTTATGCAAAAACTTCTCTCTCCTATATTTTGTACTACCTCCTCGTAGTTAACATGAGCAAACTCGTCTTCTTAGTAGAAATCAAAGAGAAATTAAAACATATTCTTCTATTAATGAATGAGCAGTCTTCATCTTCAAACTGGCTACAGCCATTTAAATTTGAGTTTGCAATAGAGTTAGTTCAAAAATACAATAAACTCTTCATGTTCCACTGAAATCAAAATGGCAGACACAAACCAGCACCATTATTTTTGCTCTTCCCCACTAAAATCCCAGCGCAGCCACTCACTCAGCATTCCCTTCAAAGTGATTACTCTGTGTTATGCCTTCAAATTTTCTCATTTTTTTACACTGAAAGTTGGGGTTTCCTGAAGAAATAGAAATACTTTCTCAAACAGTTTGGAGGAAGAGTGATGCTGAATATTATTCAGTTCTAAAAGGATTTACTGAAAATAGGTTCATCTAGTGATTTATGCGGTGGAAAATAACTAATATTCCACTACCTGCATGTATATATATGTAGGTGTGTAAATGCTTACACTCTTCTACAAATATATTCTGGCCTAAGAAGAATATAGCTGATATCAAACACATTGTCATATATAATACCTGATTACGAGCTGAACTCTAGAGACAGAAAAAAGTCTCTTTTTCTGTGGACATTACTATTCAGAAGGATCTCTGCTGTGAAATTTGACAGTCAATCAAGCAGTAACAAGTTACCTACTGTCAAGGCTGGTGACACTTCAAATACGTGCTGGGTGCAATTCTGGGATGAAATTAGGGCTCTGCTGGTGAGAAAGTGAAAGCTATGTGCACCCCCCAGGGAGTTTTAGATTATTTTAATGCAAATTTCTGAATTCTTAAGAACTCAAAGGATTAGGCTCTGGAGGCTGCCAATAAGCAGGAAGCTTCTCTCCAAACAGGCTCCACCTATCTGCAAACTTACACCTTGGTTACAAAGGAGAGGACCTTCACCAACACCCACTCCTGCCTCATCAGGGACTAAATACTGAGTAACCTCTCTGGCTGCTGGAGAGAAAGGTATGAAGTCCCTTATTTTTCTTTTAAAATTGAAGATATTCAACCTTTTCTCCACCCCTTAGTTCAGATATTGTATATAAAACAAACTAATTTAATAAAAAACCCAACATTTTCCTTTCTACGAAACTCACATATTTTCTTAAAAACTGATTGCAAGTCAAATTTCCAGAACAACAGCTGACTTGCTGGGATATTTTACCAACTCTTCTATTCATTTTCTCCAATACTGTACCTTCCTTTCTTTCTGTGGCTAAAGGATAAACTGTGGATCTCTTTTGCCTGACTACTGTCTCACAATCCTGTTCTGATCAAACTGAGAACTCAGGCTACATCATGCGTGACACTCTGGATAAAAGCAGGGCTAGATTCTGATCTATGGATAAAGTGTCTCTTTACTAGGAGTTGAAAATTTACCTACCATTCAGACTAGATCCATAGAAAAGAGCTACTGGTCTATCCTGTGTAATTCACAAATTTTTGTATTCACCCTTTAAAGTTCCATGCTGTTTGCTTCATTGATCCCCACTCAAAACCATCATACCAGTCACACTAATCCATATCAAGAAGCCTTACAGAGGGGCACAAAGACTGTTAGCAGGCCAAAAGGGGCTGGGAGGTAGGGAAACATTTCCTGTTGCTGATACTTGCTTGGAGAAGAGGAAAACAGCAGTATCTATTGTAATTGCTCAAGTATATTATTCTTCTTAAAAAAAAAAAAAAAAGGCAATTACCTATTTAACACAAGGTGTAATTTTCATAGTAATTACAAAGTTAAATGGATGCATTTAAAATAGCAGCATTACATTTTTCACCATCAGCAATTTTTCAAAGGGAAATCCTAAGCTTTATTTTGAATGCATGTGACTCAAAAATATAATAATTATAATGAAGTGTATGTCTGTACATGGTTAGTCAGTATGAAGTAGCTTACATGAGTTTTATTTTCCTGAATAGTGCTGCTTTGCTTAGGCACAGAGATTGAAGTTCCATCTAACTCTGGAGTAATAGGCACAGCAGCAATATTAGCTGCTCCAAACTATTTACTGGTGTGCCTTAAAATAGAATTGTGAACTTTGTATTAGCAAATGTACTATTAAGCCCATGTATTTGTCATCAGCATAGCAGTGGTACCAATTATGGTTACAGTTCAAGTTGTGTGAGTCTTCTGTTGAATAAGCTGCAACCACCATTCTCTACATCAGTAGATGGCCACATTACCTATATCATTAGTGGAACAGTTTGGATCCAAATCAAGAATGTTAGGGGGGAAATACCAAATATATTAATATCAGACACTAATAACAGTTATTTGTGTTCATCCATTTCCTTAACCTACATGAAAATCTCATCAAAGTATAAAATGTATCCTGGAAAGAGCTTGAGGCAATACTGAAGTGTAGGAAATTTGGAGCCCATCACATACTATTTGTGTAGACTCTTTTTTAAATACAGGCAAATGGAAATACAATTAGAACCTTTTCCACAGTAACAGTGGGATATTGTGATAAATGCACTACTTCAAACTATATATCTTAAAAGAGAGTGGATATACATGTTGGTTGTCTCATTGCCTTTCTTGCATATTATTTTCTACTAAATGAAACCTCCTTTCAAATATGTAGCATTTGCCCAGTCTTGAAAGGTGAGTGCTCACTAAATCCTTCCACTGGACTGCATTACAATGAAAGGAAATGGGGTATGTAAGATAGAACTATTGAAACTCTTAAAAGACTGTGTTTTAAACTGGTTTTCTTTTCTCTGGTCCCATGAAAATAAGACTAAATATGATGCATCACCTATGAATGAATAAAATTTCATTTAGAATGAGCTATTGAAAGAGAAATAGAGTATGCAACATTTCCTATTGTTCTTACTGTGATATTTCACAATTTTAAGTAAATAACAATTTACCACAATTCATAGAAAAACCTAATGCTCAAATCTGTGAGCATCATGATGAGTATTTTAGGTGAGGAACTGGATTTCAGCCATGCTTCACATTGCTTTCTATTCGCTCTACTGGCATGTAACTGCAATTAACGTGATCGTGAACAGAAATTTTCTTCTGCCTAGTGTAAATACTTGTATTCAAGTATTATAGATAGAGAAGTGAGCAAGCTCAAAGTCATTTTTACTGGCATGCTATAATAATGAAAAAAACAGTGACCAATTAGTAATTACAAATTATTTTGTTGATTCAGTGGGGATGATCACAAAAATTAAATTATCCTTTTTTATTATTTACTAAACTCTCATATCCTGGGATACCAGAATTAAGTTGGTTTCATCATAGGTCATTCTCCTTACTTTCAATATTACATTAGCTCTTATTCATATGCTTGTGCTCTACAACCAAAACTTTCAAAGGTACCAACCTGAATGCTGTGAGATACTCAACATCACCCATAGGGGGGTCCAAGCCACCTGTCCAAGCAATATTTATGTTATACCCTTCACCAGGGCCACTTCCAACCTGAAAAATAGGAATAAAATGCAAAAAGGAATGAAAAAAGAGGAAAAAAGAAGGAGGAAAAGAGAGAGGGAAAGGGAAAAAAATTCTCAAATGTGCTTTAGAAACAAACATCAAACAACATGTCAGATCCGCCTAGCCTTGTTTGACAAGGACTGCTCTGGGTTATGCACTTGTTCTCTACTGGTCCCCTGCTCCCAGTGGACAATTTGGTAATCTGGTGTAATTTAAAGAACCAGAGAAGGACAAGAAAATTAGGGGTAATCATGCAAAGCAATTACCTGAAAGATACAAATAAAAATGGGGCTCTAAAGAAATAAACCTAACCTCATTTGGGGCTCCACTGCCAGGGAAGAAGTTGCCTTCATCATAGCGATGGAGGGAAACATACAGGATGCTGGGGTCAGCATAAAAAGCCTGCTGTGTACCGTTGCCATGGTGAACATCCTAAAGGAGAAAGAAAACAGATGACAAATGTAATAATGTCCAACTCAGTGTAGAGAGCTCAGTTCTGCTTTCTTTTACACCCCCCTCCTCTCTCAGTTTCTCTCCCTCTCCCTTGCCCTCCTTTTGTCTTTTCCTTTCCCCCTCCCTTCACCACCCCATACTTCCTGAACTTTCAGGCAAATTACTCTTTAATGCACTCATTTTTTAAACTGGCTTCTAAAAATCAGGAAACCATAGCGAGCGTGCCCTGGAGACTCCAGATGAGCAGTCATTGAGAAATCCCAGTCCTTTTGTACAATTAGATATTTATACACCGGCTCTTTGTACTCCTTGCCTCAGTGATGGAATCTAGCATCCTGTTTTATGGAGGAATTTTATGACTTATTAACTGCCAACAGTTCATAACCCCTCAGGCTTAATTAACTAGCCTCATTGGCCTCTGAAGAAAGACTAATGTTTAAACTACAAACTAGTATTTTGCAGAAGGATCTATGGTTTACAGAGCTTTTTCACAATTCTTGACAGAACACTAAACATAAGAGTATTCATTGATTTGCCAAGTTCCACTATTGAGGTCAAAGGCTCTGCGACCAGCTGAGTAAATTGGCTTTCTTGAAACATTCAGTTCAGTTCAGTCCCTCAGCAGTTAGATCCACATCAAAAGAGATGCCAGATGCAGAAAGGACTTCATACTTCATTTTTGCAAAATCATGACGGCAACAGTTGAAGACATAGGAATATGATCTCATTAGCTATTAAATCATCTGGCAGATAGGATGGTGCCTTCCACAATCAAGGAGTGACCTTGGCTAGTCTCCATATTTCAAACATTATATAACGACAGCGAAAAAATTCTGTCATTACATAAAATACTGAAAAAGAAATGCTGACAGTATATGTATGTAACAAAGGCTGATGATACAGGCTTTTCCATTTTTTTCAGTTGTGCTTTTTACTGCTGTACTATGTGGTTAGGCACATAAGAATTTTACAGGTGAAAATCGAGAATCCACTTGCCTTTCAGTAAAAGAAAAGCAAAAAAAAAAGTTTCTTCACTGGCATTTCTAAGAACTTGAACAGTTATAGATATTACTAATTCTCCTCCTTTAAGCTATCCCTTTGACATTTCTGATTTAGAGAATAAAGAAGGAGGACAGACAAAGTACTCTGAATGGCAACACCCAGTCATCTAGTCTGTATTTACTTTACAAATGTTATGAGGTCTAAATCAAATTTAGTATCAGAGAAAGGTAGCCACATTTTCCTCAGAATGCCTAGACCCCAGGAAGGTTCAGGGTGTACCTCAAGGTATACATTGCCAACAACACAGCAAACACTGACCATTGCTTGTCCTCCTTGCAGATGATGTAGCCCATGACTTTCACCCACATTGTTCAGTACTCTCTGCAGTGATTGAGTCTTATTGTACTGCATTGTGCTTGACTTGGACCCCCTCTGGGACCTCTGTAGGGTAATATTATAAGGGTTTCTTTTCTCAGTTGAAAGTACTTGAAACAACATGAGGATGGAGTTACAGCCCAACTGTGACTTAATGCCAAGGTTAAATGTAACACATTAGAGGTGCAAAGGAGTACACACTGTTGTGAGGGTGTAGGAGATTTGAAGGCAGTCATCATAGAGTTAGAGGGTTCTGACTGGCAAATGAAGTAAACTCTGGCATGCAGACTAACCTTCAAAATCCATTCAGTCTTCAGCTGTGACAGAAGTGGTTTACTCCAAAACAGACTCAAATCCTGCTAACATGCATACAAGTATGGATGATCTTGGAATGAGGATTGCAACCTGAGAAGCTATGCTGGTCACATAGATAGATCTGCAAGGGATCATGACTAAAAACACAATAGGACTTCATTTTGTGATTTTAGTCTTTCTTTTCCATGCATATTTGGGGCTTTAGATAACAGTTTCCAAATGGGAAGAAAAAAATACTTAAGTGGCAAAGAGAGATCTTTTTCTCCTATTTTTTTTTTTTAAATCCATATCTCAAAGCTATCTTTCTTGTCTAAACCCTAATTCCACTAAGGGTTACTCTGTTTTGAAGAGCAGTAACTTCTCTGGTTAGACAAAGGAATGTGTTCTTTAAGACTGCGGATGTTAGCATGTGGGGAATGAGTTCATATTCTGCCCTTAGTAGATCAAATGTATTCAGGGTATGTAAGTCAGTTCAAAAAGAGAGGTTTATCCAAGTGGTGGGATAAGGGAAAGAAAACTGTCAGAGATATCTTTTATTTTAGTATAGAAATAATCAAAGGAAAGATTGATAATTAAAAAGTTAAGAATTTATATATGAAAACACGTAGCAGCTATGAAGACAACACTTTATTTGTAACTAGAGTATACTTCAGTGTGTGGGATTGGATATTACTTTTTAATATTTATATTGTAGTAACATGTATAGCTGCCAACTTGCATGGGGTCCCACTGTGCTAGTCACTATCAAAATATAGTCTTAAAGGTTAATTTCAAGTCTAACATCTGTAATTCCATTCTTTCCTTCAGATGCCCCGAGTTCTCTGTTGGTGGGAATAAAGACATCACTATTAACTTGTTCATTCATTCAGTTTGGCCTGTGATTTATCCATAGTTTGCATGCATAAGAAATCTTCCATATGAATTTTTGTACATCATTACTCTGACCATTGAGCAGACTGGGGACTGGACTGCAACTGCTCCAGGAATGAAGCAATCAGTGTCAGCCATATATTTCTTCCTTTTCATCAGCTGAGTTATTCTAGCCAATGGGACAGAGTTAGAGAGAGGCTGAGCATTCCCTATCTACTTTCCTGGGCAAGGACAGGCAGCTTCACAGGTAATCATTTGTGCAGGTAATGATTTGCACATCTAACCTTGCTTTGAAAAGCTAAAGCTGAATTTCTAAGTCCTTATTGCCTAAGTATGTCAAAGGGAAATGTTTTCTTTTCCTGACAAGGCAAATTTAACACTAAGAGACAAAAAGACTTAAAAAAAATCCACAAAATGCAGACTTTTAATAGGATTTTCCTATTAAAAAGGAGAATAAACAGAGACTTCACTTTTGGTCAGCACTTACATCAGTGAACTGAAAGATTCAAGTCAACAAACAACATATAGTAGAAGTGAATTTTTCAAAAATACTTGTTTCCGGCAGATTATGTTTCTAAATGATAGTAGCCCAATCTGAGAAATATTTGAAAAACATTCTAAGAATACTTAATCTACCCATATACTTATTCTACCACTCATTTTTCACTTGCCATTCCTTCTCCCATACTCCCCCTTTCTCTGCTTCTCTTCAACAGGCAGTATGCATGTTTAACTGAACAAAAGTGCTAGATGGTAAGGCCATGACTCCACAATAAGATTTAATTATGAGTGCAGATATGAACA
Organism: Empidonax traillii; assembly: GCF_003031625.1. Classification (NCBI taxonomy): domain Eukaryota; kingdom Metazoa; phylum Chordata; class Aves; order Passeriformes; family Tyrannidae; genus Empidonax; species Empidonax traillii. The sequence goes on along the minus strand of NW_020955228.1, from coordinate 3,076,577 downwards.
AGATTTCGACTATTAAGCCCTGCACTTCAAAAACCCTTTAACATATTTTGTCTTTAAATCTTTTATCACCTGCAAAAATTAATTAAGTGCAGATGTAACAGGTTAGGTTTTGATGCCAGGGTTCATTTCCTGTCTATGCTTTGTCAGACACCCTATTACACCTCGTCATGAACTGTAGGAAAACAAAAATGGTGCTCATAAATCAGCATTCAACTTTCCTTGGGCTGTGCATGGGGCTGATCCTTTAAGTGCAAGGCAGAGCTCCAATTCATTATTCATGAAAATAATACAGCCAACATGCCAAATGTCATCTGCATTTAAATAATCCATTTGTTAAACATATTAAGTATTGTGTAAGAATGCCTTCTATTAAAATACAAGACTAATCCAATGAAGTGGTTTTTTAATCACATAGCTTTCCTTCGGGGAACCATCAAAACCTGACATACATGACTTGAAAGTTCTTAGAGGGAATGACCTGTTGATTTGTTTAATAATATCGAAGTTACACAACAAGTTAAATCACTGCTAGCTGGGCAAAGTGGCCAATTTGGTTACCAATGCAACAACATTCTTTAAAGAACATCTGACTATTTAGAGTTTGTATTCTGTAGGGAAAAGTAAACTTGGGTTCTGTAGGGTTGTTTTAACAGTGGAAGTATCAATTCATTTAAGGACCATAAAAGTTGCCCTGATCTGTGCCTTCTTCTCATTAAATTGCAGTTAACACCATTAAAGTGAAACATACATGTTTACAGCTTCAGTACTGCCATCCTGGCTTTAATGAGTTTCCAAAATCAGAGGAAATGCACACCTTTATTACTTGTAGAAATTAAAAGCTGGAAAGTCTGACATATAAATACAAATTCATTATCTTTCATCTAGATGCATTGAAAGTGTGATGCTTGCCAAGAATACATACCAGATCTACAATCAATATCTTGCCTATATTTAGCTTGTCTCTCAAGTATTTGGCAGTAATTGCAATTGAATTAAAAAAGCAGAACCCCCTGTGGAATAGAGAAGAACAGAAATAAGAAAGCAAATCAGTCAGGAAAATAGCTATAAATAATGTTCAGAGCATTTTAAAAAATGCTATATGATCTCTGAGGCCATAAATCTGCTTCTGGGAGTACCTAGAAAGCCTTTTCGGTCATCTGCTAACAATTACAGTTCTTCAGAGACATGCACAACGCAGGTGATTGCCAGTAACCCTAGTGCTCCAAGATGGGCAATATTCCCTGGTACTTACATGGCTGTTGATTCTTCAGCATGATGGCCTGGGGGCCTTACAACAGCAAAGCCATTCTGTAAGAACAAGATAGGTTTTCAATTATCAGCTTGAAAAAATACTTGACTGAGTGCAAAACAGAGCAGCAGGCAGATGGGATTGAAATCTATTAGAGGCTCTTTCTCTGTCCAATCACCCATTCACAGTACTGCCAGAAATAATATATTTGAGAACAGTGGCATATAAACTTATATAAATACACACACGCACATACATACATACACATGCAACATGATCTAAAGAGAAGGAAAAAGGCAGGAAGAGAAAGCCCTTGTTATCACTTCTGCTGTCTAAAATTCACATTTAAAGGAAGCATCTAAGATCATGCAATCTTAATTTGCTCCAGCTTGAGATGCTTCAAAATAAGAGTAGCTTGAGGTTTATATTTTGCATGATTATCCACTGTTGACCTTACCTCTGTATGGACTAAATGATAAATTCAGGCCTCCACACATGTAATTTCTAACAGTAGAAAAAGGACGACAATGAATATCCCATATTTCTGCAAACCATAAATTAAACTTGGGAACCTGCCATGCTTGCAAGTTTAATAGATTCCCTAAAGTCATTTTCTAACACACGTTCTGGAACTGTATATAAATTTCATAAAGTACAGCACTAGGATCAGTGATGCTTAAGGAATTTTTTGCCTCTAGAGTCACTGAGGATACAAGAAAAATGAAATCTCCTTCCTTCCAGTGTGGGTAAGATAAAGGGAAAATGTAGAAGTTCTGGCAAGGTAGCTCTGTTCAGAAAGTCAGATTATAAATTCAAGAATCAACTGTTTCATAAGGTTGTGTATCATATCAAATTTCTCTTACAACAGATTAAGAAATAACACCACTGCTTCATTATATTTACTCTTTATTTCAGCTACTCAAGATGGTTTATTCTACTCAGCTATATATTTGCCATCAAATTAATGATGATTACCACATACATAAAAATAAGAATCTATAATCTCTAAATGAGATATCGGCCAAACTTGTATTTTCACACAGCCTCACACAAATACCATCAAGGACTGTATTTTCAGAGAGAAGTGGACAGGCAAAAAAAAGATTGGAATATTTCTGTATTTAATGATCAGTATTAAAGGAGTTCAATATACTCAGTATACTCAATATTCAGTTCAATATACTCAGTTCAATATACTCAGTTATATACTCAGTATTCAGTTCAATATACTCAAACTAGATAAATGTCAATGTTTTAGCCTTCTCTTATCTGAAACAAGCATAACAATCATTAAACTTTCACTCACACAAGTGTAAATAAGAAGAAACAACATGACAGTTAATAGAGTTAAACTGGCTCCAGTGAAATCTGTTTATTTATAATCCTATGGATGTGTGTTTTGTGTGTATCTGTGCAATTGTCTACCTATGTTGATTCACTGGCATTACTTTATAAACAAATACTATCAGGTTGTCTCATATAATTTGCTGCTAAATGTAATCCAAGCAGTCAGCTGCAAAGTTTTGTGGACCATGGCCAAAGTTCTATCAGACTTCAGTGCAAACGGAGTGCATCTGTAACAGTGGTTCTTCTGGCCACCATTTAAAGAATCTGAGGGATTTGACATCATGCCTTATTATGCATTAAATGTCCACATTAAAAAACCAAAACCAACCCCAAAAAATTACAACCACCCAACAATTAAAGGCACAAAATATATATATATGTTCCGATTTAGGCAGGCATTCCTGGAGGTGGGATAGAAATTGCCTACAGATCAAGGACACCAGCAAAAAAAAAAAAAAAGGCCTTGTGGACTGTAGTAATCCACAGAACTAAACCAGCTTTAGATTTGGCTAAATCCCTATTCCTTATCCTTCTGAGGGTTTTTTAACATTTCCTTTTCACACAAAATATGACTTAGAGAAGAATTCAGTGAAAAATTCTTTTACAGCATTCATGAAGAAACAAAGTATGTGTATGCTGAGGAATGTACAGATAATGATATGGAAAAAAAAACTCAGCAAAGAGGATATTACTAGAGAGAGAGCATTATGCTACCTCTATTTTGTTCTCTCAATATTTTTAAAAATTTGGAAAAAGTCCATGCACGGCTTACAACTGCCCCTGCTCAGCTCACAGTTCATTATCATCTAACTTCATCAGCATTCCCAAAAGATCAATATCATTAAGACGATTATCTCTGGTAGGATTTCATGGGGCAACATAGAGACAGAAAACGTCAATACTGCTGTTTTTGACAACATGACAGTTGCAGTACAGGCTTCTCTTTTCTGTTCCTGTACTTCGACATGACTCTTTGGAAGTCCTGTTTTGTGACATCTAGCGAATTTTTGCAGTCATAACTTAAGTATTACAGTTCTCCATGACAATGCAAGATATTCATGTCAGGTGACCATATTCTATGTGTTTTCACATTACAAAATGTTCAGTGTTCACATGGGAAATTTTCTTTTTAAAAAATACAGTGCATATTTCATACCAATGATAAAACATATTATATTATACCAAACACTGAAAACTAGTTACCATACAGTATTAACAGCAACTTTTGTGCAATTGATCAAAACACTTCATTTCTCCTCCTTTCAGGCTTTGCCTGCACACAGTGTACATTAGCACAATGGAATGTGGATTCTTTTATTTAGGCAATTTTTAAATACCAGACGGTGAGCTCAGAACAGTAGACAAAAAGACAAAAACCTGCTTTAAAGATAGAAACACTAACATCGAGAAATATGTTAAAAATTAAGCCAACACACATAAATTCAAAGCATTTTTGTACAGAGCCTTATTTATACTAGGATACAGACACCTTTATAAGTAGACAGAACATTACACTGACTGACAGACATGAACATTAGAAAAAGGATTCATGTCTGTGCCATTATGTGATTGCCTTTATTTAAAGAGTAAAGCCAGAATAGAGATATTCTACAATCTGTGCATATTTGAGTAACAAAGGAAGAGAAGCCTGTCCAAACTCAGTTTACACAGATCCCTAGCAGATAAACCCACCGAGTTGGACCTTTAATGAAAACTTAAAAGCATATTAATATTTTTCCACAGTAAGCTAATTAGTCTCTTCTTTCATGACTCTAGATAGGTAGTAGGATGTTTGATCTCCAGAGGTGCACATCCTACTGTGGCCTCGTCTTTGGTGGTAGAGTTGATTCCTTTCTGTAGTGTGCTCGGTTATAGTATTGGGCTACATCATGCCCAGGCCTCTCCATGAACCTTTCCAAGACAAGTACTCAAGACAATACCATAACATGGGTAGTTAATTCAGGGCTTTGGACTGACCACCCATTGTAGAGTTCCACTGGTGTTTCTATTATACAAGGCAGTAAAACAAGACTCTTCCCTTCATATGACAGTGAGGAGCTTGATCTGCCTAAATTCCAAGTGGACCAAAAGTGACCTGGCCAGTCAGGTACTCCAGGTATGGAGCCTTGCTGAGAAGCAGTGCATACTAGTTTCAGTCTGGTACTACTCTAGTAAAATCATCTGGCTACCTGTTACTGCAAGAAAAGCCAGTGCCATGCAAAAAATAGCAATGAATCCAAGCAGACGTTCCAAGAGCACTTACTGAGGCAGCAGAAGACTCAGGTTCAACTACATCTTGAACATGGGGGTGAATTTGTAAATATTTTTCCCACATCTCCTAGTGTATTTAAATTATGTGGTCCATAAAGTAGATATTGAGACACATCTTTTCAGTCTGAGATTTTTAACAATAGGTCTAGAGTCATGCTCTTCCTCAGCTCTTATTCAAACATCAAAACCTTTAATCATTATTACATTCCTTTCAGCTGAAAAGATAAGACACTGAAGGTACACCATCTAACCAAACTATTCAAGAGGCAATGGGCACAAACCAAAACATCTGAGGCTTTATCTGAATACACGAAAATAACCGTTTACTCTGTGGGTGACTGAGTAATAGAACAAATTGCCCACAGAGGTTGTGGAGTCTCCATCCCTGGAGATACACAAAAACCATCTAGACATAGTCCTCAGCAACTAGCTCTAGGGGTACTCTATTTGAGCAAGGGAAGGGGATGAAATGACCTCCTGAGTTCACTTTCAACCTCAACTGTTCTGTGATTTTGTGATTCTGTCCAGAAGTTCATAATCTTTGAGAAAAGGCTGTCAGGAAAATGGGTTTAATCCCTAATAATGAGCAAATGTATCACCAGAACTTTTTCCTGTTCATTAGCTGATAACAGCCGCACACCTTGCCAAGGACACCTTTCTTGGGAACCTCTATGTATTTCACATGGAGACCTGGTAACTAACACAGGGTCTGAATTCCACACTTGAAGCTCAACATCCTCTAAGGTTAGGTATCAAAGTTCCTATTTTCTATATGTCTAAATCTCTTAACCTATCTATCATTTAGCAGTGGTGTTCTTGGACTTGCACTTGTTTTTAATGGAAGTGTTTTATTTTTGCTTCAGTGTGTACAGGTTTCGGGATAAGAATCAAATCACTGCATCTAATACTTACTTTCTTTGGAGAAACTTTTTTAGTTATTATACAAAATTGTATCCGTTTTTCCTATCAAAACTTTTATTCCTTTTGTTTTATATATATAACTTCATATTCTTATGAAGTTATAGAAAAACTATTGCTTTATATTTCTATATATTTCTTTATATTTAAAAGGCAGTTCATACAGTGTATCCAACAGGTGTAGTCCCTGAAGTGACCATCTTTAACCCTGCTATATCTGGCTTAGTCAACTCCTACAATAACAAACATATGGCTGCTTTAAGTCTTGGCTGCCTACAAGAATGCCCCTGCAACTGGTACCAGCAAGAAGATAATCCTATTCTTACCAGTGCCACTTACGTTGTAACACAATCCCAAACTATGCCACCCATCAGGGAGGGTAAGCAAAAGGGGGAGTGGTATAAGGCTGAGACTATCCTTGGGTACCTGTTCAGGACAATTTTGCAAGCTACTCATACTGCCAGAGCAGGAGCCAGTATCTGACCCTGGGGGTCTGCGAATGCAGTGAGGAAGAACCTGTGATTTAACAAAGCAGTATTAGAAGCCTGTACATTTGCCAAGAAAACAGTAAAGGACAGAAGGAAATACCATTTTGTTTTGCAGAGGAAGCTACTAGAGGCCAAGAACACAGAAATGGACATTAAACATCTAACTCTGACAGAAACAAAGAGTACCCTGTCTGCTTTCCTGAAGGTCTAAGAGGACAGCACCAGAAAATACACATGAAAAGTTGGTGCTTGCAGACTAACTTATATACAACCACGATGGCCTGTTTAGCCACAACTAATGTTAACTATATTGGGAAAGAAAGCAGAGAGAGAGTTTTAACTACAGAGTGGTCATGGAGATAAGCTATGTACCACACATATAATTAAAGTTGTATGATTATATGAAATAATAACAGTCATTCAGCTATAAATATAACCATAATTGCTGGGATAAAATATATAAGAGATGGTTTCATATGACATCTTGCAATTTTTGTAACTTTGTAAAAGCAAAGAATACAAACTTCGATCTAAAAGATTTCACTGCTAATTTTGATTGATGGCTTTTATCAACCATATCTTTAACGGTAGTAAAATAAGCATTGATTTCTTACTGTTTCTTACACACTATGCACTGTTAAAAATGCTGTGTCTAGGTGTGGAAAAATGCCTCTTTCTGTGGCCATCACAATTAGAATTTTTTTTTAAGGCAGAGGAAGAGTTTTATAGGGCAGGGACGTAGAAACAAGGGTAGGGCAGGGCTTGCAGGAGAAATACTGTCCAGCAGGCACTTGAGCACAGAGCACTTTCCAGGCCAGGAGATTTTTGTAGGTTACCAGAGGAGCTGTATGGGGTTTTATGTTGTTCAGGCAGGCATGGAAATTTGCTGGCCTGAAGCTTTACTGGAGGAAGGGCACTGTAGGACTAGGAAGACATTTGTTTTCAGATCTTTTTGTTTATTATATCTTTAGAATGATAATTCATTTTAGTTTTTTGCTCCAAGAAAACATAGCAGTAGAGCTGTGAAAGACAGCTGAAGATTTTTAAACAGAATATTTTTAAGACTAGAAAACTAAGAACATGGGGAGAGGAGAAAGTTGATTAAGCTATTTCTGTTTATTCACTAGATTAGTGCTACTTACCACATGATGATTCCTTCACAGCCCTGTGTGACAAAGGCCTTGAGAACAGTAAAAACCAAGCTCACTTGGAATGAGATTTTCAGGTTCAATTTAAGTCATTGTGGATTATATAAAGACACCAGAGTAGCAATGACCAAACACAGGAGGTTTATTTTGGTATTGATTCAACCTGACTTACCAAAAAGAACCATCCCAGGAATGTATCAGATTATGGTTTGGAGGAAACTCATTTCAATTTGCTTTCATTCTGTTAAATGACCCCTAAATACCAGCAGGGCAATTTTACATGTGTGTGTGCGCACACATACATATGATAAGGAAGAAAAAGGCCTTATGCTTCACTTGATTCAGCTGAAGTGGTTATTCAGGATAGTCTCAGACCATGTTTTTAACTCATGTGCCTTTTTTCTTGGGTCCTCTTTTGGAAAATTGCTTCTTAATTCATTCAAAGTTGTTCTTTTCTTTCCTTTTTATTTTTTTTTTTAAACATGGAATAATCATACAAGTCCTATAAACTCTTGATAGTTTATTGTGTAGGTCTCTTCTGTTTCAAATTGGTCAAATTAAAAATATATGACACTATGTGTTTCTCTTACAGAAAAGAGTGTTGGCATCACCAACACTGACATATTTAAAGGATATGAAACGTGAACTAGACAGTAATCCTTATTATGGGTTCTGTACTTAAAATAATTAATTCCAGCTTATAATAGTACTGAAGAGGGTCATCTGAGGCTGAAGAAAAATGTTTCAGAAATGTTCCTTTGGATTTTCAGTAGTTCCATGGACTGCTCTGGCACTGAGTTACCAATGATGATGTAAAGTCATTTTCCATTGCAAAAAGAAGTTCTTATTAAATATACTCTATTTAAATTATATTTTTCAACTGTACAACTTTTATACCTTCCTGTCAATTTTAAGCTATCAAGGGACAGCCAGAGAAACGTACAATTTGTTATCAGAAAAGAAATGTAGACACATGCTGTGTTCACAAAACAACACACAATAAAACCACCATTACAAGAACAAATAAAATTTTGAAGGACATTATTCTACAAAGTATAATTACTGGAAAATTATCATAACAACGTAATAAACTATCTGAATTCCAAGTGCTTAAATGTAGTATTAACCATTTCATAAACACCTAATATATGGCAACAAAACAAATGGTAGCATCAGTTTGCATAATTTGGTTAACAAAATGAAAATATTAGCACTTTAAACTCTTTCAGGAAAAAACACACAAGAATTTGGCAAGCTAAGTCCTAACGGTGAGATTCTTTGGAAGCTCTAAGAGTTCCAGAGGAACTACAGTAAAGGAAATCTGAAACTTAAAGGACCGCAGATGCAGAAACTCTCCTTGTTTTCCTCTGAGACTTGTCTAATGTGGGATTTGGACAACCTCTGCACTCATCCAGCTGGGCAGCAGGAGGGAAGTACCTGCTGCGTAGGACAGACACATCTAGGCAAGGGGAGAGTCTCTTGGTGCCTTGTTGCCTGTGAGTGAAGTAGCACAACAGCAGGGAGGGGAGATGAACTGAGCTGAACATGTAAGGGAAGCAGTTGGGCCAGTCTGAAACAAATGGGAAGGCAGGACAGCAACTCCCAGTGCCACTCCCCGTGGCAATGAGAGAGGAACGAGATCCTTAGCAGACACTTTTAGGAAAGAAATGCTCTCTCTGCAGATGCAGATCTTTTAGGGCCCTCTCTCTAAAAGTCTGGTCATTAGGCAGAGGCTAGAGACAATGATTCATGAGCCAAGTTCATGAGCTATGCTGCAGGCAAAAAATCATATGCAGGGCACTACTTGTATTTCTTCCCCAAGTCCCAAGGAATATAGCATAAGACTTCTCTTATCTGATAAAATTATTTACTGGCTATAGCTAATGTCTGGTGGAATCCACATACTTGCCTCTTCTAAACATCTATGGCCAGCCAGTAGACTATTAAAAGCTATCTACATAAATTTGTTGGGAAATTAGAAAGGAGAAAAGGTAGATATATAAAACAGACAGACGAGAGACGTGGCACTAATTCCATATAACATAAATACCTCATTGCGCATCAGCAGCTCTTCTAATTATAAAAACCTTAAAATAGAGTAACCTTCATGAAATACTTAGGCTCATCTCCTGTTGTAACGTTACCAAGATGACATTCATCAGACATGTAAATAAATTCATGAAAAAAGCAAAAGCACAGCATTCAATTCAGTATAACATCACATGTATAGTACTTTATATTTCACTGGTGTAATTCTTTATTCTCTATTAAATAGTATCTCGAAAGTGTTTCAAATAGATATCCATGAGTACTCATTATACTGTTAAGCAACGCCCCAAAATGTTTAATTTTGACAGTTGGATGTAATCAAATAAAAACCATCCAGATTGGCTCCTCAGAGAAGAGACAATTTGTTCTGATTAAAAAACCAACAATAACAAAGCAAACAAACAAAAAACCGGCACCACCACAATAACTTACTATTGTGGTAGCAATAGAATTTCAGTAAACCAAACTGTTTTTCATCCCTTGTACTGTCGTATCGATGCTTTCCTCATTAGTCAAAGAGATCAAAGAAATCTAATGTCTCACAAGGGGTCTGAACTACAGTGAAGAGAACTCTTAACTCGTGGTCAGTTTTTGAACGCCATCCAAATCAGATAAACAAGAAGTTGCTGTTCTCAATGAGACTTGTGTGAAATGGGACTGATAGTCTCAGGAAATCCAGAACAAAGTAAAAAACCTTTGCCTTGCATATGAGTTTGACTCATGCCCAGCTCTGTAGTGAATCTCACAATTGTTCTGCAGGCTTTCATGGTTTATTTTGTAGTCTCAACTTTTTTCTCAGCAGCATGTACCTATAGTTCCAACCTATAACTATCACTCTATACAATAGCAAATGATATGAGAGAGACCAAGGAATAAGCATAGAAATTGAAATGTCCCGTCCTTCCTGAAATGAACTTTAAATGTCATATGCCAGTCAATACAGGACAGTTTATGTTTGTTAGTTTCTACACTCTAGATAGGAAGTACAGTAAAAAATTTCACTTTTGATTGCACTCATGTCTATAAAATAATTTAACTTTAGGAAAACATGTTAGACTTTATTAAAACATATATATTAATTCATAAAAATGTAAAAAATATTTGGGTTGCTCATACCTAACTACACTGAAAAATTCAATAGTTCTTACGTTGGAAAAGCACTTGTTAAAAATAAATACTTAGGCATCTCATTCCTGAGGCTTCTTGTCTCAAAACTTTGTCAACACTAGATAATTCTCCTCTGAGATTATCCTAACATCACCATGGCTGTTTCAGAAAAAGGCATCTGTGATTCTCCAGTGCAGTGGGGAGATAATCCACTGCCTCCTTGGCTGCAATCTGAAGCACTGCTCTGTGGTTAGTCCTTTCTGTGTATTGTAAATCTGCCACTGTGAACTTCAGAACATGCAGCTCTTCTCAGAGAAACCAGTATGCCCTGTTTCATAATTTACCTTTTTTCTTAAGATGACACCAAACTGACAGTACACCATCTGATAGCAACCCATGGTGACAAACATCCAGAGAACAACTACAGTGTGTTTCTCTACTGCTCTCATCTTGCTGTTTACATGTTGCAGAGCTGTGGTAGCTTGCATACAATTCTCGGAAGGCGCTTTTTTTGTCATCCAAAAATTCTGAGGCTGTAGCAGATCACTCCAGATTCCCATCAGAGCTTAATCCTCCCACTCAGCGCTCACAACACAGGCCTCAAATGGTTACTTCACATGCATATTTGCTCAGTGAATGCACATGAAAGTGGTCAGCTTCACTTTCTTACCCTCAGATGAGGATCAAATACCTCACAAGTACCCTACAGAATCGGTATTTTCCCTAATACAAACAGTTATTCAATGCAACACTTATTTTTCTAGAGAAAAAATGGCAGCAAGATGGAAATGGAACACGTACAGGCATAAAGGTAAACTGGAACATACAGATCTTGGGTCTAAAATCTTACAGCTACCTACAGTTTCATCCTGAACACCATGTAGAAAACTCCAGAATACAGTACAAAAATCTGCCCTAATGCCATTTACCATATAAGGGTATTGGGAGAAAATTTGCTAGCAAACCCTGGTTTTGTACAGATGCAGTGACAAAGCAAGCATAGGAAGACTGGCAAAATAATGGCAGAATCATTGCATTTACAGAACTTCTTCTAGCATTCTTTTCTTCTGTCAGTCAGGCATTAATAACCTTTCCATAACCCTAAATTAAAAATATCACCTGCAGATTTATAGTTCATTCGGATGCCATACTACCATGTAAGTCATTGGGCTTCATCCTGGAAGTCTAGGAGCATGTTAGATAAACACCTATAGGAATGGCAGGAGTATTCCCAATATTCTTTCATAGCAAATCCTTTCAATTTCTGTTTTCTTGATGATTTGCTACAAATCAAAACTGGGCATATCTACTTAACAATTACTTTTCCTATGTCTCAACTACAAGTTGCACGAGACCGGTACAATTCTCTGCATTGCAGAAAAAGCTTCTACTTAGGATCAACAACAATGTTATAGTAAACCACATATCAGTACTACTAAATATAAAATATTTAGATATAAAGTATCTTTTTAAAGACTGCTGCAATACCAACAGCAAGTGAAATCTCACAATGGCAATGTTTGATTCTTTTCAGCTATCACACACATAAATAAGCAAGAGCATTCAAACTGTGAAACATACAAACAGAGGTAAGTTGTAAAGATTCTGCAGCAGACTCCTGCTCATGTTAAGTGCACACACATTCTTCTTATCAAAACTTGCTTTTAACTGCCTTAGAGACTGCCGTGTGTCCTACACTTGCCAAAGATAAAAACAAGATTAAAAAAAATTTCACTTTCATTAGTCCTGTTGGGTGGGAATCATGTACAGTGAGTTATGCATCCTACTGTGCCCACAAAATCTTAAAGGGGATGATGCACCCATGAGGCAGGATTCACAAGAGGATCCCATATCATGCACTGTGTTCCTGATCTGAGATTTCAAAATTTGTACACTTTGTGTAGTATCTGGCTAAGCATTTCATTGTCTGAACGTGAAAGTTTAGTAACTGCACTCAATTGTGTCAGAGCTATAGTACTGCGTTTCACCTGAGCATGCAGTCATTTATATGCCTATATGTTATGTATCTATCCATATATGTATATAAATGAATGTACCCATTTGCAAATAGATAGCTAACATATTTTGACCAAAATAACAGACACACAGGAAGAAAATTCTCAAATCCAAGTAAAATTCAGAATTTTAAAAATCATCACGCCATGCTTATTCTAAAATATTTAGTTCCATCTTGATTCTGGAAATAGGACTGAATCCATTAGTACGTGGACTGGAAAGTGAATAAACAGTTTCATTAAGGAGATATGTTCGCTCCAACAATGTTTATTGGGGCAAGCCTGCACTCCGGCTGCATATGGTGTACCTTTAAACGGGGCCGTTAAAATACCAAATAAAATGTCAAAGTCTGTCAGGTCTGGAGCTTTTATAAATTGTTTAGACTGGGGATAATTTGGGTTCCGTACATCATGCCTTGCAGATCGCGCGGCACGGAGATAGCAGCAGGAAGGGGGCCCGGGCGGAGCTCTCGGGGCAGGCAGCCTGGCAGCCGGGCACCTCCCGGCCCAGCGCCCTCCTCTTCCTCCTGGACTGCTGCCTGCCTCCCCTCTCGCTGGGTGGTATCCTGAGGTTACGTACGTGACTAAATAACCATATTAAAAACAAACAAACAAACAAAACCAAACAAAAAGCAAATAAACAAAATAAAACAAAAAAACTGACTTCAAAGCCAGCGCCGCCGGAGATGTGAGTGCCATGAATGACTTCAGCTCAGGCTGCAGCACCTCTGCGCTGGAACTACTCACGGCTGCTCCAGCTCACGCACTGCCACACCTTCGTGACCGCCCTCCGAGCTGCCCTCCCGCCACCCTCTCCGGAGCAGAGCGCTGGAACAACGCCTGCCTTCAGACCCCCGCGCTCCCGGCCCGCCCGGAGCTCCCACCCACGGCGCGGCCCGGACCTCACCTTCAGCTCCCGGGAGGCCACGCGGGCCGCCAGCTCGATGACACAGCCCACCGCCATGCGTGCCGCCCCGGCCGAGTGCAGCTCGTTCCAAACGGTGTCACTGTCCACCTGAGCAAACAGCCGGCCCCGGGAGGAAGGCAGGGGAGAGGGGAGAGGGAGAGGGAGAGGGAGAGCATGAGAGAAAACAAACCCGTGAGGGAGGGCTGGCAGCGTGACAGCCCGTGTACAATAACATCAGTCTTCCGTGCTGGCCAGCTGAAAGGCCTTCTGGACATGGCTTTGCTTATGCTTTTTCTCTGCACGGGCTTCTCCAATGGAAACACATTCCTGTCATGCCTCGCTGCCATTCCCTGTTTAGATTTCTCATTACAAACAGTGTTACATCGGGCGGGCCAGGCCTGGTTGCCAGACGCTGCTCACGCCGGCTGGAGGGTTGACGGGGACTCGCCAGCGCCCGGAACGAGTGTCCATCGGGAACGGCCCCAGCAGCCGGCACGGGCAGCCGCCAGAGCTGGCCAGTGGCACAGCCCAGTGCCCCTTCCTTAAAAACGAAAAACAGCAGTAAGCACTCATCTTTCCTACCCAGGCAGGAGTTGGTTGAAAGTGACTGAAATCAGAACGATTTAATTGTTGGGAGTAATTTCGCTAGTCAGTATTGCCATAGACAGAAAATTGAATTAAATAAAGCAAGACCCTTGCTGTATCTCCAGTTCTGAGGGGCTAAAAAGTTTTGACTGAGAGGCCTTATGTCCCGTTTTGTAACAGGTGAGTGTGGTTATTTAAAGCAGAGAAAGTTATCTTCTGCACTTCCTAAATGAGCAAGTGTGACATGTTAGCTATTACATGTATGTTACAGAAAATATTCTAAAGGAAACGTTATAAAGAAAATCTTATGAAAATGGCTAAGCAGCACCGTTCTACAGCTTCAATCAGTATGCTAAAATTTTACTTTTTAAATCTATTTTTAGAAACTATTTATTTGCAGAAACATAGCAAAACATATACATGGAATGTTGTCTATCCCTTTATGATACTATGCCAAGCAGACATGCTGGTGTTAAATAGTCTGAAAAAGTTATCCAAAGAGACAGCCAGACTTCCTCGATGCTCCATGGGAAGTGCATTTAATTGTATCATACCATACAAATTAATCATGAAAAGAAAAGCGTTTAGGGATAGACAAAATACTGTGGCAGATGTGGATGAATTCCAAGCACACTAAGACATGTTTTCAGTTTGAACTAGAAGCTTCTGTTCCTAATTTCTTTGGGGGGAAAAAAAAAAAGAAAAAGAAGAAAAGAAATCAAGTAATTGAAAATGGATGCAACTGCTCTCAACTCTGGAGGTTCTGAGGAATTTCTCTGATTAGTCATTTGAAACAGAAAGAAGTTTGATCTTCTCTACACCTGTCAAATGTCTTCTGTGTTACTGTTACAATAATATTATATTTCAAGCTACTAAAATGATATTACTTTCTAGTGTACTGGACCTGATTTTTCTATCGTTTTGATCAGTTTTGTGTGCATGCAGCAGAACTAATGACAGTAGTTTTTATTCACAGTAGACCTAAGAAAGAAGACTGTATTTCACTTGCAGAGTTTAGAATAGCAGTAGTCTAACAGCGCAGTGTGTTTTCATCTGAGAAAGTCAAATGTTGTACAAACACAGTTAAGCATCATCAGCTTGATACAGGATGATTTATTATATCTGTTTTTTAGATTGGTACCTTGACATTTGATGAAATTTAGTACCTTTCCCAAAGATGCACACTAATCAATTGGTAACTAAGAAAATTACAACAAGATATAAGAAAGAAGCCAAGTAGTAAGAAAAAATTACATGTATGTAACATTAGGCAGACCTCCAAGTTGTCTCTCTCTTGCTTTAAAGCAACTGTGATTCAAATTTCATTTTTAAAACAAATAAGGAGATAAATAAGTAGAGGTCATTGGTTAAATCAATTTAATCAAATAATAATAAAGTTTGAAAAATACTGAGCAGTATTTTAAATAAAGAAGTATCAGCGAGAGGGCTGGGAGGGAGTACTTTCTTACCATTTTTATGGCTAGCAAATTAAGGTTAACATGAAGGAGTGGCTGATGAAAATGATTCAGTGGCAGCTGCTCGGTACACCAGGGCACGAGCAGGAACCTGCATCCTCAAAGGGACTATGATTCATTTCCAAGAAGGCTGATTAAGTTAAAATTGTAGCCACAGCTTGAGAGTACCCACCCTTCAAGACAGTTGTCTGCTCTGACATGTGAGACGGCAGCCTCTCCATTCGCTGAATGCTGAGTATTGGCCAGGGTACAGCATTTATCATTTTCTGCTTTCAACTGAGTGCGAGGAGACTGAACTGTGACAGTAAGACCAAGTATCTTCCACTGAAAAATTTCCTTCAGACCACTTGAATGACTGCTACCTAAACATACCTGGACTGTTAGAAAAAATGGACAATTGGGGAACAAAACAGTGTTTCCTGAGAAATTTTCAAAAATGACCACCTAAATGAACACAGGAAATTCAGGCTATTTTAGCTAATCTCTTGGGCATGGTATGTGAAATGAATGGTAAAGTCTCAAAGTCAAGGGTAGTCAACTGAAGCTGCGTACCTCAATGCACTATTATACAAGAGAACTAACATAAATATATGAATAATTACCCTGAAAAGGCACAGTATTACAAACTTAGATGTCAAATTCTGTTTCATATTCTTGCAAAGTTAAGACTGGATTTCTGAGGAACATCTCATGAAGAATAACCTAGAAGAACTTGCATGACATGGTCAATGCTTTAACTGTAACTAGAAAGTGCTATCTCACTCCATTTCATATCTATTAGTTCTGTGTATTGCCTTAAATGTTTCAGGTGTTTAAACAGAGATTTTCTTTTAGCATTACTCAATGTTTACTTTGTAAATTGCTGTTGAAATACAGTGGTATAAATGGCAAACCGATTAAAATTACAGCTACTAGCCTGGCCCAGTTGTCAGGCTGTATATGAAATGCAGCTATGTAAAATCCTACTTGATATGCTTTTCTTTATTCCAGCGAGATGAAATGGTTAGATTTTATGCAAGTAAAGGGAATAGGATTAGACACTGTGGTTTCTGGTTCTAGTTCATGTATATATCACATACATCTGACAGCCTATCTAGATGCTGACTGTGCATGAATTTGTGACAAATGTGATGGTTTCTGAATCACAGACTATGAAAAAGTCAGATGGTATTTTATAAGAGGTTATTTTTATTCTTCAAGTGCTTTGGAGCAGCCAAACAATTCAGTGAAAAACCTATATTGATTAGGATTGGTTTTTTGACAATGTTACACAAAATTTCCGGAAAATACAGCATTTGTAAGTGAATTCTAACACAGAATCTTAGAGGGAGATTTCTGTTTATTTATATGTATTATTTCTATTTAAGAGTCTTTTAAAGAAATTGTCAGGGTAGGAAAATGTTATGAATGTCTAACCAAATGAAAACTTTTTTTTTGAAGCATCAAAATGCCAGCGTTGAACTATGAGCATACTACACATTTTGTTATCAAAAATCCTATCACTGCTGCAGCTCTTCAAATAAGGATTGTGCATGAAAGCCCCAAGACCCAGAGAGCATGAGCCCTATCTGAACACTGACTTTCTAATACACATATGGATTTACTTCACTCCAAGTTTCCTGAATGAGCACTGTAGGTTGCAGGCTTTTTCAAGCACATCTAGCATAGCTCAATCATTGGCATGTGTAGCAAAGCTAATACTCTGTAAAGCTACAGATGATAGAAATTAAGCTACCTGTCCCTGAAGTGGATGTGGAGGCATTAAAGAGGAAGGGAATGACTTAAGTGAAAAGAAATGTAGGTAACTTCTCCTAACTGAATGCAACTAATGTTTCAAGCCCCATGTTCAGAAATTCTCTGCTTTGCACTACAAGAAGAAATTTATATGAATGCTTCCTGCAAGAAGTATCTATGTGATAACTTGGCTTTCACAATGAAGACTTTAAGTATACTCAAAGCAAGCTAGGAAACAAGAAGCCTTACAGCAGAGACATTTCAGCAGATAGAAAGCTTGTACCTGTAACCTCTCTTGTCTGGAAGATTTCATGTTACGACTGACTGTCAAGTTTGAAAGTTATATTATGATATATATACTTATTTCTTATACCTTGCTCGGCTTATGGCATGTGTATCTGAAGGTGGAGAGAAACGTTATGAGAATACATCTGAGAGAGAAATTACTTGCTTAAAGCTTTTTATGAAATCACTGCAGTTGATGAAACTGGAAATGTTACTTGTCCTGCTATTTGCATTTATCTGGAATACACCTCAGAGGGGAAAAAAGTAGTGTGAATAACAATGTGAATAAAATTAATAATTCTGAAGTATTTTTAAGATATATTTATAACTGATTTTTGTTTTACCTGTCCCTTTCCCTGCTACAAAATCTTTTGACTCCTTCTCTTTCTTTTGGAAACCTCCTGGAATCTGCCTAATAATCACTGGATCTCAGTTCTGCTGACCAGAAATGCTGCTCGCAGTCTGACAAACTTTTCCATTTTTCAAACCTTGCATGGTTTATTCATCTGTGAAAATTATTTATCTTTCTTAAAAAATTACTGTAAACTCTGAAGTTGCCTTAAATACACATCCACTGATAACTATATAAAAATACAAGAGAGAGCCCAAGCTACTGCTCTGGGACACATTCAAAGCATCTTAGAATTTTCTTTTCCCACTCCTGCTCACACAGACACAAACACACACAACTTGTTATTTAATGTAAATCCAGCTTCTGCAGTGGAATTCTGATTTTACTCCTAAAAGGAATTAAAAATATACAGAATTGCTCATCCTGGTCTGGATTCTCTGCACAATTGTTGCCATCATTAAAATCAAAACCAGTCCTAGAGTTACCACGTGTTTGTGCAAGAGATATTCTATTTATTTTCTGAGAACAGGTCAGAAATGCAGTCTGTCATCTATATGCTCATGGAAACTTTCACCTCTGATGCTTCTTTGATAGCAATGATTGTGTTCTATGTGTCCAGTATCCTTGACAACAACCTGAAAAGTAGCAGTTCTTCACAGTAGTTTAAAAGGATTCTTTGCCCTTCCTTTAAAGACCAGAGGTTGGGCTTAACTATTCTTGCATGGAAGTTATTTCAGTGTGCATTTCAGATGGTTACATTTCAGCAAAAATATGGAAAAACAACAAACAAAAAAATCTGTCCTTTGATATAAATGGCTATAATACTGATGAGTAAATAAAATCTGTTTAGCAAACAACATTATACCTATTTGAAGTAAATAAACTTCATATTTATGAATAAGAATAAGAAATCTTGACAAATAATATTGGAGAATACAGACCTCCTCAGTGAAACTGAAATTTAATAAAATTTGTGTTTTGCAGAGCCCATGCTTTAGCCTTAAAAACATTCAGAATCTCACACTCTTCCACTTATGCCAGAGCAAACATGTTTCCGTCATTGGGGTTTTTTAGTTCCCTGGCAGGAAAATAGAAAATAAATATTTTCCCAAAGTGTTGCAACCTCTAAAAATTGTGTGTGGCATTTTGGTATCACTTCCAGCAAGGAGTCTCTCATTCGTGCAGACAGTTGGAGCCAGCAAACGCCACCACATAAGTTTGTAATACTTTGCTCCTGACCATGAGCAGTGCAGCTTCCCAGGTGTCACGCTCATAGCTCTCACCTCCCACTCTTACAGATGTCCTGGTGATCATTCATCACCTCTGTGATTTCCACTAAGAAGCAAAAGGTCCTCAACGTGCTTCTCAGCTGCTGTTTCATCTCACCATGACTAAAGAAGCGAAGGTGTGCACATCATCTCCAAGGAACAACTTCTAATGAATGGCCTGTCAGCCACGTCTCTTGTTAAGGAACAAAGGAGAAAAGGTTTGCATGGCTGACGTTTCTTCCATAAATCCCACATAAAGGAAGTGTGTAAAAGTGGACTACTTTAAGAAAAATATGTACAGTGAGCTTCCTTTATTTTTACTGCTGTGTTACAGCTGTATCAAAGATTTTTTTCTGTCAAAGGCATTTCCAGCTGTTTTAATCTAAACTGCCTGCTGTAAAGAGTACCCAGAATATCAGCTTTTTGTATTTTGTTGCCTACCAGTGTGGTGTACAAATAAATTGTGAGGGGGATGTGATCTTTAGGCTTCAATGGGATGAATAGTTCAGAGGATCATCACAAATCTTTGCTTAAACAAAAACCATGGAATTCCCTTGGTCTTGCATTGACTTATCTTCTGTGTTTTAATAATTCCAGTTGGATAGTTTATCAATAACAATATTCATTGAAAAGGACTTCTAAAAATAATTTTAGAGGCTAATAATTCTGACCCAAAAAGTCTCTTTCTGGAAAGAACAAGGTATGTGGACAATACAGGTACCCACTGTATGTAAAATATTTAACATCGTTCAAGTTTTTCCTGCCAATAGTGATCTAGCTTGAAAGCCTATTATGAATCAAAGCCAATTTCGATAAAATACTCTGTAAAAAAATGCTAAGTAAAAATTAATAATTTAATGCCTAGCAGAGCTACTAATGTTGATAGTCAGCCACTGATAAAAGTGCAGCACCCTTGCTTTTGTAAAAATGGAATTTATCTGAAGTTTTGTAAAAAACTAAGTAAATATATGAGGTCTGTATTAAAAAATAAATAGCTTTGTATTCAAAATGAGAATCAGAAAAAAGTCAAGCTGAAGTCTGAATAGAATATCTTAAGAAGAAATAGTTTTATTTTGTTTCTCACTTAAACTAACTTTTTTGACAGGTATCCAGAATCCCTGTACCTCATAAAGCATACATTAAACACTGTAAAGAACTCAAAACCTCAGTGAAACAGTGATGTGTGGATCACTGGAAGGGGGAATGGAGGGAGGATAGCCTGGATTAGATGTGGATTAGAACTTGTTTTTAGAAAAAACTCATAAATAAAACACTTAGGCCCAAATTCAAGTCTCAGATATGTGGCATATATGACCAGATGCTTGTAAAAAGTGTTACTGCAGTTTCAGACCTAGCTGTGAGTACTCTATTAATTTAGCTTTACATTTGTTTTAGTATTTAATGGGTTAGTATGTGAAAATGCTTGTGCAACTCCCTTCTTATGTTTGATCATGCAGTTTCCAGGAGTTTGTGGGCAATGTATAGTTCATAGTAATGCATGCAGTTACAGAAAATGCAACTTTTTTGTGCAAAATCCAAGCCTTATTTTTAAAAAGTTTCATCATTTACTGCTGAACATATTTTTAATAATACATAGCATTTCAGCTTTCTTCTTGGATGCAAACGATCTTTACGTTAAAGGCCACCATGGAACTATGCTAGAACCTGGTGTTTATTGTGTTTATTCAGACAAGCAACACATGAATGTTTCCTCTTCAGAGAGCTTTTCTGGGTTTAAATTATAAATAAACACATGATGTGTTTTTAAAGTGCAAATGTGAATTCTGCTTTAATTATAGAATTCCCATCAAATCCATATGTGTGTGTGTGTGATTAAGTCTGGGGAGAGTGAATAGCATAGTAGATTGCATATGGTAGTATTCCACTATTTACATTTAACATATGTGTGCATATTTATATTTATATAATGTTACTTACTTTGGAAAATAAGAAGGCTTTTTTGCATAATGCTGGCCTTTGGCAACACAACAGGTTTTAGGAAATGCAGAAAATGAGGTAAGGTCTTTAAAGATTTGACTCTGTAGTAGTTGATTAACTTTCCAGTAATTTTCTGTATTCCGTGTGTTGCATCTTTGTTTACAATTTTAACCTGGTCAAGTAGCAAGGAAAAAAGGCCCTTTGTTAAAAAGGGGAAAAGAAATGGTCTGGGGGACTGAATACTGTGTTTGGCAAGTTGGCAGATTACCACGCCTGAGCTTTCTATCCTTGCCTGCTGCAAGTAAAAGCAGTCTGGGACTATTCTAAAACAGTCCATTGCACCTGCAGCAATACCAAGGAACTATGTCTCTCAGTTGAACAGTTTCACTCTCACTGATCTAAATATCAAGCTTTGTGGTTGATGGCACAGAGTCACCTCAATGCCATGAAAGGACAAGGTAGGGAAAAAATATCTGCCCTATAGTGTAAAGAGATTTATTTCCTTTTTTTATGGCCGTGGAGTTGATATGCTAAGTGTGGCATCCTTCCCCTGCCCAGAGATGGGACAATGTTAGACTTTCCAGAACCAGAAATGAACTCTCTATACCTCAGTAAGGAAGACTATCTGTCTGCTGTGATCAAGATTCATGTTATCAGCCTTGTTAAATTTTTTTTTCCCCCTAAAATCAATGTGCCTAAAATTTGGATTTTAGTTGTTTCAAGTCCCTGTCAGTGAAGGAAATCAAACACCATCAGTTAGTTCTTCTGATCTTTGGTGGACTGACTCCTCTAGTGATACTTATGGCTAAATATGGTTATATAGGCAAGCAAGGGTGATCAGGTCTTGCTTTGGCTGTTTCAGTGATTTGTCTTAAATTAGATACATAAAGCTGGACAAGTGAGTTTTCAGGGAACTGTTGTTCTGAACTGCAGGTTAATTAAATGTGCAGGTTTTGTCTTAATTCTGTATTTCTTCATTAGTTTACTCACTCAAGGAAGCTGTGAGCTTGTCCACTTGAAAGCCCAGAATCCTCTATGCATGAGAGCGTGACTAAAGTGTAATATTAATTGATGTGTTACTACAAAGCATAAACCACTGAAACAACTGACTGCTATGAATTGCCAGAACTGATAGGGTATACCACCAAAAAAGTGCATTCACCAGCACAGGAGGGAGTACATTATACACCCTCATTCCCTCATCCTGGGCATAGCCTAAATAGGTTTATCTGGAACTGCATCAAGTGATGGAGCACAAAGTCCCTTAAATGCTCTGGAATAACAAACCTCCAGCCCTTGCTCTGGTTTCATCCCCGTTGGCCTTAAGTTGTTCCTTGGGGTGGTACCACAATGGTCTTTTTGATCACATTTTTTGTTGACCTCTACAGAAAATATCACACGGTCAACACCATGGAACTGTGAGTCCTAAATAGTCTGCAAAATATATCAAGTAAAGTATAACATACCTGTGAGGCTGTTCTCATTAAATCTTGAAATTTCTTTAGCGATGGTTTGGCTGACAGAGGCTTAAGAGGTAAACAAGTCCTTCATTCCCAAAAACCTTCCACAATATGCTCCAAAATGTTATAACTGGCAAATTTCAGTAAGTTAATAATAAGTCATTTAAATTAATAGTGAATATATTGGCAGCATGGTATACTAAGGATTTCACAATGGATGACTTAATATGGAATAGATGATCTTCTAGGACTTACAGACTGCTTTCCCCAAACCAGGAAAAAAACATTTTTTTTTTTTTTTTGTTGAAAGGACTATACCTATTTTCATACAGCCTGAGATATAGGGGAAAGGCACAAATTAATTCTAATAACTGTGTGGAAGGGATGATTAATTTGAGTGCCCAAACCATCAGCAGTCTGATTTCTTTATAGACAGATTTTTGTGCACACATAAGGAAGAGAGACATCTAAGCAGCCTGGACCCTAAAATTTGCTATAAGGAGGCAATGCCATTGCCAATACTTTCTTAATTTTTAAACTAATTGTACCACAGTAATGGAACCAGATTGGTACCAGTAGAAGTAAGAGGGATTAAGAATAATAATGTGGAAAGGCTGAAAATTCTTCCTGGGCACAGACTGAGAAGATCAAGGGAACAACGAGAAGCAGCAAGAAACAAATTTTTTTCCTGGATGACTTACTAAACCTGTATAGTAGTGAAATCTTGCCTTTCTTATTGCATTTCTTCCTGTGTGGTCAGGACAGAAAGTAGCACTGTCCAGCTGCCACAGCAAGGAATGCCAGGAAGAAATTTAACGTTCAGAAAGAAGGAATATTTTGTAAGTTTTGTGAAAATGTAGAGAGATTTTATAGCTTTATATTTCTTTTCTTGGTAGTTACAGACCAAATAATTTTCTGATATGGAAGATCTAAGCTACATTTCAGTTAATGAAACAAGATCTGCTTATCCCAGCAGAAAATATCATCTCTGTTTTACTGCTGTAACAGCAGAATTAGAGGAAATGCAGCGGACATTCTGCAATATGTACAAGCCATTCTTAGCCATTCAGATGGCTCGGTGTTTAGCCCATGAACCACTTTGTTCAGCTCACTAAACATTAATTCTTCTGAAGTCTGATTTCTTGCAGGGTGGTGTTCTTCCCCAGCTCCTCCTCTTGCAATTTAAAGGTCTGACTTTACACATTACAGGTTTGGAGCAGTGTCTTTAGGGGGGTAGAGCAGGGGGATTGGATAACTGCCCAATTTCATATGATAAAAGTGAAATTCTCTTCTGTCTGCAGGAAAATCCCCAGGGAACAACGTATGAAACCCAAACTTAAATAAAAT
The DNA here is from genome assembly GCF_003031625.1 of Empidonax traillii. Lineage (NCBI taxonomy): Eukaryota > Metazoa > Chordata > Aves > Passeriformes > Tyrannidae > Empidonax > Empidonax traillii. The sequence goes on along the minus strand of NW_020955228.1, from coordinate 3,052,634 downwards.
CATATCCTGTTTGCAAACATCATATTCCCTTTGCTTCTCAGTAATCTGGACCCATAAACCCCAGCACAGCTTGAGAGCCCATTCCTCATCTAAACAAATGCCATAAGCCCCTTTATACTTTTACAACCATGTCAGAAAATAATATTGACTGCCAATAGTGATGTGATTGGAGTTGCCTCCTCTGAGCCATAAAAGAAGCAGTCTGTTATCAATTTCTCTAAATGCATCAAGGGAATTATGGGTCGGTTCAGTTCCAAGTTATAAATGACAATTCAAAAGCCGCAGAAGTGTTTGAAGCTGGGAGCCGATGATGACATTATCATAAAAGCCTGCTCTTCTTTGCTTTTGTGGGTTTTTTTGCCTATCAGCTAGACAAAAAAATATGGCTGAGAAATGAGTTCAAGATTTCTTCACACAGCAGCGGGTCAAACAGGCAGGAAAACAATCACTATTTTTAGTGACAGACTGAGATAAGGAGATGAAACTTACTACCATTAAAAGTAGATTTCTGCTTCTCTTACTGTTATTTTCACAGCACAACAGGAGAGGAATTGCAGTAGTTGGATGCATTGATCAAATGATCAGTTATAGCTTTGGTGGCTGCTTACAGATGAAAAATTGTGGAATGATCTGACAATCCACAGAACCAAAATATAATTTGTGATTATTCTCCCCATTTTGCCACTTCACCTGCAATCTACCCACCTCTCCTGGAAAACTTTGCACATTCCAAACCTCTGACCAGCTGCAAGAAACCATCTCTTGTTATTAAAACTGCTGGCCATAGAGCTGCTAGTCTGTCTCTAACACAAAGAATTTCATCCCCCTGGTATTAGAATTCTTTAACAACAGTTGGTTCTGGAACAAGGTTAAGCTTGAAAAAAAGGAATAAAAAGCATTATTGCAAGAGGGAGGTACCATACTTCAGTGGATGTTAAGCTGCTGACCCTGAATAGTCCTCTGATAAAAAAATAACCATCACTGAAAGAAAACCTGTTATTTGCAAATTAGGAGGTTAGTTTAGACAAATTTTTGTCTCTCTTTGTGAGAACTGTTCAATTTACATTTAAGGGTGAAACAGCTTTATGCTCTTACATAAGTAAGCTAATTATTACTTACTTAGTTTCTTATAAATCTCTAAAGTTTATTGTTTGATTTCTTCAGAAAACCTAACTTATACCAAGCCAATTTCACCAATGACTCTGACATAATCAGTCCCTAGCACTACTTGAAAGAAGATTCATATGGGTGAAGGGTGTTTACAAAATGAGTAAGTGGTAACTTTACATACATTTTGCACTGCTACAGAATATATAGTGCTCTGATGGAAAAAGGTCAGAAAATATTAGTTATGAACACAGACTGCCTCTTGTTTGCTTTTCAAAATTCTTGAAAAAAACTTTCTTTCACTGTAACTGTAAGTAATATCTAAAGAAGGTGACCTCTAATGTTGACTGCAGTTTTAGAACAGAGGTAACAAAATCAGTAATAGAGTAGAATTCAGGGTTATAGAGGTGAGCCATCCATTTCTCTATTATCATGTCAATACAGTCTGTAAAGCCCCTCAGCTGATCAATGTCTGTGTAGTCCTGGGTTCCAGTCCTTGATCCAAGAACAGTTTTCATTCTGTTCAGTGATTTTTTCACTTCAAATTTATAAGCTTTTGGGGAAGCAGGGCCTCAGAGATAGGATTTCACAGTATTTATAAATATGTAAAAGGTACTCATAGCCATAGGTACATGGGCTGTACCTGCTTGTGCTCTGCCTTACTTGTTTGGCGCTCTTTACAACAGTGGCACAGCTTCAGTGCATGGTCTGAGGGTCCCCAACAAGAAAAAAACATTTGATCTTTTGTGTGGTAACAAGATCCACTAAGAATGGGATGTCTGATATTAAATCCAGCCTGGAAGAGTAGAGAACTGAGCCTAGGTTTCTCATCCCCTATCTGAGTAGTCTAACCACTAATCTGTTTCATAACAGACCTGCGTAATAACAGCCAGCAAGGTCCCTGCATGGCTAGAAGACAATAGGATCAAAGACCTCTGAAAACTCTTGTTCAAAATGAAATCATGAATTCTCCTGCAAGAATGGATTTTTTTTTTCTTAAAATTTTCTCATTGTATTCTGTAGCAAACAAGTGATGATGCAAGGAAGCAAGAAAAAAATGACAACGAACATTAAAAAAAAAAATTCTTCCATCCCTCCCTAAAGTCTTTGCATGAATTACTCTTCCTGCTTTACATTGATTACACTCTATAACTGTCAATTAAATTCATAGTTACTAAGTAGCAATATTTCTTCTTTCTTTCCACCATCACTGCTGAAAGTAAACAAGAATTGCTTTCCACATAGTTTGAAGCAACTCCCTATCCCAGAGCTCATCTTAAACCATCAACAGCTAAATATCACTGAAAGAGAGCTCCTAATCTGATTATTTACCTTGAAAAAGGTCATAACCCATTCCTTCAAAAAAGCCCCACAGCAAGCCTGACAGTAATAATATGTAGAAAGGCAAACCAACTAGAAAAAAAATAAATAAAAGATCCGTTTCTACAGCATGTTCTTTAATCCAATTGCCATGAATGTAAATAAGAAATAAAGCATACAGAGTTTTTAAAAAAAAAAAAAAAAGTGTAGGTTAATTTAAATGCTTAAAAAATTGAAGTTATAGTGAGCAATTCTGACTTGTCTTAGTTTTAGAATGGACAACATACTGTCATTAGTAGGAGGATTTCAAAGAACATCTCTAGTCACATTTTTTTAATGCCACAATAACTTGTTTCATAGAAAAATCTTATCCTTAAATTTTCAAAGACTGCCATAGTCCTGTCTACTATCCAAGCCCTCAAATAAATTTTTTCAAGAAATTTTTTTACTCAGAAGCTTCAACATCCTTTCTCAACTTTATTCAGTTCTTGTTCAATTTTCTCTGCAACAACAGTGTGAAAAATTACCTTTTTTGTACACCAGTATGTGCATATATGCATACATGTGTGAATATGTGCACACAGAAGTTTACAGAGGTGCATGTGAACAAATATGTCTACATGTGAGTATGTGATGTTAGCTGAATCACATACAGAAATGATGGCCAAGTTTCCAAATTAATGAGTCACCAACTTCCAAATTTTAGGTAGAATCTTCAGCAAGCTAGGCCTAGAGTGGAGAAGCTGGAATGATTACCACTTCCTGATTTTTTTTTTTCTTAACTCATAGTGGATAAATTCTCAAAAATTACTAAATACTGAAAGGTAAAATGCATTTTTTACTTTTGTGTGTGTGTACGTGTGTGTGTTAAAACCTTACAAAATGAGTATTTCTTCTCTCAGGTATCTCATAAAACCCCCTGCATAAACATACTAGTATGGTAAAGAATTTAACTTTTGTGAAAAATAGAAGTAAATAAAACTGTAGAAAGTTCAATTGAAAATTGACCTCCAGAGATTATGGCTTTATCTCCACTCAGATACTCAGAGAGATACTCAGGGAGTTCAATCAGAAACAGTGGAAGGGAATCTCATCCAAACAGCCCATTGATATCTAGAATTATGATTGTTTCACTTTAATATTGATGACATCGGTAAATAATGGACCCTGTTGGACTGAAAGCTTAAAATACTTTTGTGTGAATAACCCACGTATGTGAAAAATTATTTCTCCCTGGCATTATGTTCACTAGAATTTAATAGGAACGTGATACCAACATCAGTAGAAATTCTACACGTTTTTCAATAATTTAGCTTCGTTCTTTTACCTAATGTTGCAACGTATTTTTGTCCGGAGATTTTTGTCTACTGTGTCCTAATACTTGCAAGCTTGAATTTCAGGATGAACTAATTTCAAAACAGGACATAAAAATGCTCTTATAATTTGTAATTTTAACAATACTGAAGTTATTAGCTAGCAGCTAGTGAGCCCTTTTCATGCTAGTCTTTTCAGAGAAATGTGGAGCTATACTACTTTTCAATGGCACCCAAAACAGCTTCTCCAAGGCTCATTATGCTATAAAAATTGCACTCATGTTGCTTTCCTCAAGAATAGAGCTCATGTAAAAAAACCTCAAAGTGGCACAACTAAGGAATGGGTACATTTAAACAAAATGTGTTCCTATCTAACTGTTCCATATGCTTATTGCAATGTACTGTCTTCTTTGTCTTTGAAAAAATAGTGCAATAATGGCTCAGGTTTCATCTCTGCATTTTTTATCAGTTTCTGAAGACTTTGAACTGATAATGCAGTAGTTCTAAAGTATTAATAAATGAACAAATATGTTGTGTGCTGTCCTTCTTGCAAAAAAACCAAACATATACTTACCCCAAGTCCCCCACAAGGCAACAAGGAAAATAGTTTTTGAGACACGTTTCCTATATATTAAAGAAAAAAGAAACAATAAGCACAATTTATCAAAATGACATTTAAATACTCAAACAATATTTCCTTACTCTTTACAGTAATTCAGGTTTCATTATTACACTATGAAAATGCCATGTATTATTATAAAAATTATCACAAAAATTAGAAATCAAATCAGCCATGGGAAAGTTAAGGTACTGTTATGCAACAGTGACAGATCTTAACATTGGTAAGCAGTATTTTTAAAGGAATGTAATGATGAAATCTCCACAGAAAGTCACTCTGAATTAGAGTGACCAATCAACCTGATATCTGTAGCTGATAAGCATCTTGTCTTAGCTAGTCATCTTAGCTTCTTCCAGCTAGTGGAGTGAGGCAGGAACTTCCACCCAGCCCTAGATGACTGATGGGATGAATTATACTTGATAAATATCTGTTTCTTTTCACTGACAATGGAGGAAACCTTCATTTAGCTTACATGAAACTGATCATTTATTAAATTTGTCTCTCCAAAAGAGTTTCTCCTTTGAAAATTGCAGTCTTAGTCATGGAAAAAATGCTATTTTCTTCATTTACATACCATCAGTGAATATATATATTATTTTAGTATTATTCAGCAAATACATTATACTAAAGGGAACAAAAACTGTAGAATGTAATTTCTAGCTAATTCTATTCTGTACATTAGCTAATATAGGGTTTATCTTAATATTTATACTCACTTTTTTTTAATTGTTGGTTTGTTTTTTTTTTCATTTTTTCTTTTGGCTTGTTTTTTTGTACTACTTCACTCATTGTTTATCTTGATAAGGACAATGTGAAAATCAGGTAAGGATCTCAGGATCTGGTGCAGTTCCTATCCCAGTATGAAATCTGATCCTAAGGCAGCCGTGGAAGAGAACATAAGCTTTTTCCCTGCCATATCACAGAACTGGCTTTGTAACTTTGCCATCTGGAGGAAACATTAGATAGTGAATCACTCGAGTTAACCTAGAGGAGACACTCATTGTTATGGAAGGGACAAACGCTGCAGTTAGTCATGTTTAGCAGGTGCCAACGAAATGCATAAAGACAATTATCAGTCACCATCTTTGAAGTACAAGAGACCAGACTGCAAGGTCTGAGACTAAAAAAATGCTTTACACTTTGAGTAAAATCCAAGATGCATTTTTAACCGGCTTGAGGTCTTTGATCAGTTTGCACAGTGTGCCAGAGAAGACAAACAAAACCTCCTGTGGAGCTACCAGGGGAAATGCAGGTGCAGCAGCTATACAGGGTATTCTCATACTGTGAGTCATAATGGTCCCAGACAAGCAAGGAAATGTTGGCTGCAGGAGTTTGTCAGAGTAGAGGTACAGGTTGGAGTTTCCAGAGCTCTTGCTAAGCAGGTCCAGTGACCAATTTTTCACTTTTTACTGTGTGGAAGATGAAAACTTCTTGAGTAGGTAACTAAAAAATTAGTGCTGTTAAAGTTCCAGGAGGCATTAATGGAATCATAAGCTGTAATTTGAGATAACAGAAGGGATTTTTAGATTATTGAATGACTAGACCTTTCTTCCTAAATTCCACTGCAGAGTTGGGACATAGGAGACAACAGATGAATTCTCATTTACCTCCCTGCAGATGGGCACATTGTGCATGGTAAACACTATTAAAAACAACAAACACAAAGTAAAAGCAGAAAAGCAGATGGTTAGGAGGAACACTAAAATCAATCAAATGGTAGTACTAAAACAGGGGGAAACAAGCATGTAAGCCTTTTCAGTGTATCAAGAAACTTTCCAGGATACTCACTTCCTATTGGATGATATTAAAAAAAGAAAAGCAGTTAACAGACTCTGCAGAACAAGAAAAACATTGAGGTTTCATGAAAAGAACAATGGGGAAAGGTTGTACCAAGAAAAAGTGAGACCATCACTTAGCTAACCTCACAAAAAAAGGAAAGAACTCACAACACTCAGCCAGAAATTAAAATCAGTAGCAAAAAGCTGAAAATTAATTGAAGCAAAAATCTCCCATGATGTTTGAAGTTGATGTCCCAAAAGATATTGGGTTACTTCAAGTAAAGTAGAAGAAAAATTTTAAATAACCAAACATTTTTGGCTTTGTACGAGGGCAGAGTTTGTAGTCACCAGCAGATCACTTGAGATTCAGTGCAACGATTTACTGATAGAGCTACAAATGATCAAAGATTTTTAATCTTAAATATAAGTGTACAAAGGCATTAGAAGTTGGTTTGTCAAATTAGGTGCTGAGACACCCATAACTAACTGAGGTCAGCTTCCTACAGAAGTCAAGGAAGCTGCTTAGGATGTTGACAGCTGGGGACCAAGAGTCTGATGAACAGAAAAAATGATGGGCAAAAACTCACTTTCAAAAAAAAAAAAATTAAAAGTGTGGTCACTTTTAACCTGATTATTCTCAGTATCATCCCTCAAGAACAAAGCCATTTCTGTTAAGTGTTTATTTCTTCACTAACTAGAAATTGCAATTGCATGGATGCTTTCTGAATGCATCTTTTAGTTGTACTCTAAATACTGACTCACTGTCAGGAATGTGTTGACAGTATATTTCTCACTTTTACAAATTTTTAATCATTGGAAACTTGACTTCTAGTAACACTTGCTTAATGACAGTTGGAGAAGGAAAAAGGAAGCAAATTTGTAAGAACTGTTTACTGTTCTGCCCTTGAACTTAGTCAAAGAGATTTGTAAGATTGTATTCTGTCACATGAAACCATAACGTGATGTGATACTTAGTCTGCATATTAGTTTCCTTTGTGTCAAGACAATCCTAGTGCAATGTAACTTGTTTTTTCACACAACACACTAAAATACATCAGTCAAAAGTCAAACTTCTACACAATAGTGTAGAAGTTGAAGTGATCAGTTGGAACAGATGCATTTGTAGGCCCTGATGCAGGGAAAATAAAACCAAGAGTTCAAGCAAGTTTATATTTGTAAACCATTAGGAATAGGTGAACTATAACTGTGTGCATAATTCTCACTGATATCAGTAGTTTGCAGTCATTTTGTTATGCAATCTTCCAGAAGAGTTTGTTGGTTTTTTCTCTTGAACAGGGACACTGAAATAGGCATTTGTTGACAAGTAAGCGCATTTCTAGCTGTAGTAGTACTTAAATTTCATTACTTCAAGTCTGTCTTTTCTGTTTGAAAGGTACAGAAGATGCTTGTTAGGAAAAAAGAAAAGAGGAAAAAAGAGCTTCAGACAAAGCAGATGTACTCTTGAACAGGGAATATACTCTTCTGGAGGATGAATGGAGAAAAGTGATGCCTCTGTCTTTCTGAATGGGTAGAGGAGTAAGGAAAGGAGTGATTAGGTCCTCCTTTTTATTAGGATGAAAAGCTATTATTTCATGGAAATATTTTTTAGAAAACAAAATATACTTTCATTGAAACATAAATGTTTTCTGAGACGATGTTGTTATTGGTGACATTTTTTAAGAGAAACGTTTTTTTCAGATTTTTCTTGCTTGGTACACAAGAATTTTCGTTCCATAACAAGATGTTAATTTTAATGTGAGGATCGGCTTGCTTCAACCGCACTGAACTGTGGGCAACAAAAGGTGGAACAGTCACATGGCATTTTGGAAGAATGCAAGAGACAATTAAGTTTCTTTATCCAAGAGTCTGGAAGCCCAAATGATTAGAGCTTCCAACCAAAAAACAGGCACATGCATGTGGGAAGGGTGTTTTATTGACTGTTTTCTTGGTAAATGGCCATGTGAGATGCAGCAAGAAAACATCCTAGAAACAGAGACAGAAAAGGGCATTGAGCCAAGGATACACTCAGAATATATTCCAAGACTGTGATCTTGATATAAACTTAGAGAGTAAATGTTTTGGACTAAGTGTCTAATAAAAAGGCAAGCAGTGTCAAGGAAAGAACTGTGGGCGAAGATTTGTGTTTCTATGATAAGGGAAACAAAGCTTTCTGCATTCTGTGTACAGCGGCAGAAACACAGTTAGGGTACCTGGGTCCGTTCCTTTTTTCACCTTGTATCTGCAACTGCACACTGCATCCCAGATGCTGGTCAGTCACTGAGATCCAAAGTTGGAACAATATTTTATATCAATGTATGTTATATTAAAGAATGTGAAAAATAAAATTAAAGTAAGCAAACAAAAAAAATTTAAATGCTTGACTATATTAAAAAAAACATTTTGACAATTTGATCAAAACAAATCAAAATGTTTCCAAATTTTAATTTTGCAGGAATTTCGAGCTTTTTCTTGGAAACACCTTTTTTCTTTTCTTTTAAAGGAGAATTTCCTACCTTAGAAATTCAAGCTCCTCAGAATCTATTATACTGTAATAATTTTTCAGTTTTGAGGTTGCCTTGGCTGAGAAGATGTACATATGTAACATTGTGATCAAGACATTTTTCTTATCTACTCTAATGACTTACTGAAACGACAGTTTGCCTTACGGAAGAAACACTTAGCATTAGTTTCCAAAGCACAATAATTACTATGTGTTACTAGAATTGTGGCAACAATTTCTTCTGTTGGCTAGTGTTATTTTTGTTTGGGTTGGATTTCATTACATTTAGGAAAAGCTCCAGATCATATAAAAAGAGTTATAAAAACAACTGAGAATTAAAATGTTGCATCCGATGTGCAGATTTCAATTTAATCCTACTTTTATATTATAAAAGGCACTGAGCATTGGCTATGCGTGAAGATACTGTGAAAAACCTGTTGGTTTTCTGCTAATCTGTACACCCATAGTGGCATTTAACATTTTAATGTGTTTTCCCCTCCCTTTATTCAGAATATCACATCCTGCATAGTGGGAAGGCATTAAAATTCACTTATTAGCAAGACTTAGGCATGCTATCTGCAGTCAACATGGCTGAAATAATTGAAATAAATCAAATGAGAACAGCAAACAAACAATTCTGACAAGCAAGTGTATCTTAAATTCGTGTTTTCAAATCAGAGAACACAAGCAGATAGAATTCAAAATTGCCATTGACCTCCGATGGAGAGCAAATTACAGTAAAGGGTTAACATTGATGATTTTTGAAGCAAATGAGGAGAAACTTCTATCGCTGCTTTCCAACCCATGCATTTTGCTAAACTGTATTTGGCTTCCATTGTAACATTCTCCTTCCACATAGCAATGCATTTGGAAAAAGTGAATTTTTGTCACACTGCTTGCCAAGTGTTTTAAACTGACACCAGCTATGACTAATGACAGTGCTGGAATGTGCTGTTCTCAGTAGAATAGAGGCCTGTACAGACCTAGGAGTTTCCTGGGGTCCAGCTTCTGTCTGTTCAGGGGGCTGGTGCCATACAGCAGTGAATGATGTTCAGAGTGAACCAGCTGTATTTCTTCCAGGCTGGCTTTTCGACCTCGAATTCGCTGAAAGAAAACAGCAGAGGCCTACAATATTCCACTGACAATATTTAGGGAGAAGAGAAAAAAAAAAAAAAGTAAAGGTCCAAAATAACATTTAGTATGATTAATAATGGGTTGAAATTGCGTCATGCAGGAATGTGACACTGATTTGTTTATTAAAGTAATGCTATATGAAAAACAAATGTGTGTGTGCTTTATCACAAAATGCCTCACTTAAGTCTTAGTAGAGTTAACCTAATACAAGGTTTCACATACAACAAAATGAAAAGATTCTGCCTCTTTTCTACATGATACATTAAGAGATACAAACCAAAAGGCAAAATATTTTTTAAGTAAGAAGTCTGGCTTGGAAGAGATCTAATTTAGAGAGCAAAAAATTATTCACACCTGTAAGCTGCAGATGTGTTTGGAATGAGAATTAATGTTTTTTGCATTATTACTAGTGCTTGTGATTTATGCTGCTAGGAGGAATATGATCACAGTGAGGAGAGACAAGGAGAAGAAGAAAATTAAAGTTTAAACACCTTAATAAAATATTTCTCTATATTTTAAAGTTTTTAATGTATGATTAATATCCCAGGATCATTTTTGCTGTTACACATGCTGACTCACTTGCTTCCCTACATTTTTGTAAGTGAAGTTTGTCTCTTTAACTGTTTCTCCAACCTGTACTCGCCCCATGTAAATCAGTGTTAAAAATCTGGGATGTCTCTCTACAGATCCATGGAAATATAATGAGTTTAGGAAGGAAGGAAGGAAGATAGGGAGGACAAGATAAAACTAACACTTTCAACGGATCCATTCCTTGTATGTATTTGAAGTTACAGTTTGTCAAAAATGTATTTCTGTGTTTGTGCTAATACTGCACAGCGTTCGCAAACGTAGCACCATGAACTAGATTTTGTTTGGGATTGGGTATAATAAACAGCACTGTCAACAAAGTTCTGCTCCAAGATCAACTTTCCTGTTGATATTTGGTAAAGTGGAGAAAAAACAGCTTGTTTTTAAGATCTTGGACCCTGTTTGCAGATCTGGTCCTTATGAACACCTGGGGCAAAACCACTCACAGCTTAGACTGTTCAGCTGACCAGCTGGATCTGTCCAACTGTCAAGGTCTACAGATAAACAGGTATAGAAGTTATCTAACTTGACCACCCTATTTTCAATTAGACTGATTAACATGTTACAGAAGTGCCTATTAATTCTAGTTTTATTAGAGGTTAAGTTGCAATTTACTGTATCCAATACCTTGTCATACACATTGGAAAGGATAGAGAATGTGCATTACAGAAGAAAGGAGCTGCCTTGGGGGGGGGGGAGTTATGCAAAATTTATATTGAATTAAGCAGTGGCAATTTTTTCTGACTAATCAGGAAAAAATATCCTAAGAGTTAGAGCTAGATGACTGTGGAACAAGTTCCCCCTCAGGGAAATGGTGGAAGCCCTATTTCTTGTAGTGTTTAAAACTTGACTAGACACAGCAGTGGAAAGAACATTTTAGGGAATGATCCAAGAACTAAATGACTTAATAAACCCTTTTTCATCTGTAATTTCTTCAAGCCTCTCCCAGTCTCACATGAGAATTTGTAGCAGAGCACTCATATCCTTTTAACACAGAGTTGCACAATCAAAATCAGCACATTATGTTACTTCACGGAGTCAGTAAACTCTGTAATGGTTCTTCTGGGTCAGATAAAATATTTTTCTTCACAAGTGAGATGACTGGTAACATTTATTCCTTCATCCATTCTCATTAAGGTCTATGTTTCTAACAAGCTGCTTCAAAATCTATATACCCAATTCTCCACAGCAAAACTGGAAAGGGAGACTGACTTTCAGGACAGATAAAATAATTGTATAAGAAAAATAAAGATGAATTTTATAAAGGTCCCATCAAAGAACCTTGAGCAAAATACTCACTCTGGTCATATATTTTCTACAAGTTATGCAAAAACTCTCAGAGATGTTTAAGAGTTAATTGTCTGGCTTTTTAAGTGCCAGATTCCTTTAACTATAGAAAGACTCACAGCTACCCATTATTCTTACAATGGGGTGATTTGTGATATCTGGTCTGGAAGCGGTCTCCCAAAATGTTTTGCCAACAACCTATCTACTACATGATATCACCAGCCAAATTCTCTAGGGCAGAAATAGTTTGTGCAGAAAGAGGTTTGGTGCAGAAATCAAGTAACACCAAACAGGACACCCCAATCCAGGCAGCTCTCAAGAGTGAGGTCCTTGGATTGCAGCCATCAGCTGAGCTGCCAGGGCAGGCAGAGCCCAGATCTGCTCTTTCTCCATGGCTTCTCTGGCTCTAACCTTCAGCATCAACAAGTATATGTACACCGTAGATGTCAGGAGGAAAGGGAGGGGTAAACAGTGCACATGTCTGTACTGTTTCTGCATTCCTGGCTCCTCATTTAATGTTCCTTTCATCCCATCATTGCAATATCTCTGCTTGTCAAGTCATTTTCATGAAAGTTCCAGCTATCTAAGACTCTACAGAGAAGAAAAAAAAATGCATTAAAAATTATCTGTAATAATTTCTAAGAATAGCCCTTCTCATACAATGATCATAGAATCATAGAATTAACTGGGTTGGAAGAGACCTCCGAGATCATCAAGTCCAACCCTTGATCCAACCCCACTGTGATTACTAGATCATGACACTCAGTGCCACATCCAGCCTCATCTTAAAAATCTCCAGGGACTGTGAATCCACCACCTCTCTGGGCAGGCCATTCCAATGCCTGATCACTCTCTCTGTAAAGAACTTCTGTCTAATATCCAACCTAAACCTCCCCTGGCAGAGCTTAAGCCCGTGCCCTCTTGTCCTATTGCTGATTACCTGGGAGAAGAGACTGACCTCCATCTGGCTACAACCTCCTTTCAGGTAGTTGTAGAGAGTGATGAGGTCACCCCTGAGCCTCCTCTTCTCCAGACTAAACAGCCCCAGCTCCCTCAGCCTCTCCCCATAGGAGGAAGGGACTTGTGCTCAAGTCCCTTCGGGAGCCTGGTTGCTCTTCTCTGGACCCGCTCCAGCATTTAGCAGATCTACCCAAGCATATGTCCTAAGTCTGTTGCCAGAGTCTGGAATCATATAATTTCAGTTATGCTAAGTGATAGTTTCTGGCTCTCACTAGTATGAGTTATCAGACAACAGAACATATGCATTTGTATAACTTTACACATACACTTTTAGCCACATCTTTTTTTTTATTTTGAAGTGTCTTTCTTAATTTTCATTGACCATAGTAGTATCAAAACCATAAAATGTAGCAGAAAATTGGCATAAAGCCAGTGAAAAAGGAGAAATAGCACAGGAGAACATATGAACAGTATCTGTTTCATTCAGAGGAATTTGAACACTACATCCACCCATCTACTACATCTTTAGTAGAAGGCAAGTCATCTTTTTCTAATATGCATGACAATTTGTGTATTGGCTTTATCCTCTAACATATGCAGTTCCCTCATCAACAGAGACATTTATGCATCTCAGGACAGCAAAATACTTGCACCTGAGTGCTTAAAAAAATCAGTCTAGTACCAGAAAGATATTCTCGCCACTACAGGAAAATGCTTTCATCTTTCACAGAATTAAGGTCAAAGAGAACTGTCTAGTGTGGTCTTCTGTTTAAAATAGACTTTTAACATTTCACACGGATAACCTCTATTAACCTGAAGATTTTGGTGAGACTCTCTGCAGACTAAACTCGTGCACAGACAGAGATTCAAAAAGACAAAGGTGATACTGCCTGTTTCTCTCTGCTAAACTATCAGGAATTGTTTAGATAGATTAAGGAATATTTCTCACCAGGGTTTCTCAGAGTAATGTGTCCATTGCCTGTACTGCAGCTATTTGTATGGAAATTCCCTAAGGCTATCAAGATGGTAAAGAAGGTCTTCAGATTTTTTTCTGCCTTTCTGAGATTTCTTATAGTTGTTAAATTCTTTCATTTCTAAAAATACTGACAGATAGCATGCCTTTTGCCAGTCAGTATACCCACATTGCTTGTTCTCCCTCTATCACATGGGAATTGCAATTATGGCACCCACATAGAGTGGATACATTTTTTCTCTTCATGTGTTTTGGTCCTCCAGTGCCTAACCTGACTATGTTAAAGACTCTAAAGATTTTTGCTTTTAAAAAACAGAATAGCTTTTCCTTTATTATTTAATCTTCAGTGGTAAATTGAGGTTCAAAGGGTGGAATTTTTTCATATACTTCAGTCTGTGTGATCTGGCAGACTCAACTTTAAATTCTTTCCTTCTCTCCCCTTTGGTACATAAGATGTGGACAGCAGGAGGTGTAAGATGTCTCCCTAACCCAGAAAACTGCAAAAATTCAGATCAAATTCCAAGCTGAAAAGAAAAATGTTGCTGGACCACAGGAAGTAGAGGTGAGGGTACAAAGTGGGACCATGTCTACATTCTTTTATTTTCTAGAACTGCGCTGATCTCTGTAGCATAACGTCAGTCATGTGTGCATAAATTACAGCCCCAAAGGAGTTATGTAAATACTTCCTCTCCCTAGAACAAGTGGAAAGTAGACACCACCACCAAAACGTAATTCAGTCCTTTTTTTGTCCCAAAGGTAGAGTGGCTAGGCATTGCTCTTTACCAAGGGAAAATTGCAAAAAAAAAATTATAATGGTGTTTTTATGCCTGTCTTTGCATCTTTTAGCTGCCCTGGTCTGCATTTAATAACTGCCTGTTCTACATTTGTCAGCTTTTAACAAACATCGAACAGGCATTTCAGTAAATGTACACAAAACTTTTAAACTACTGCAAAAAGATTGTGTCTGAATTTTATTTTTCCAATATATATATACCGGGGCTATAAAAAAAAATCGCTATGGGGGAGGAGGGTATTGAGGGCGGTGGGGGGTAAACACTTCATTCTCCTGCCCCAGACTCAGTCGGGGGCTGGTGTCTCAAATCTGGCTCTCAAGGGCTGGCCGTGGTCTGAATGTGTTTCTCCCTTGTCTTGAGGAAGCTAATGGGGCAATTAATCTATCTGTTTGGAAAAGTGATATGATTAAAAAAAATAATCTGAAAGGTATACTTGTTTTCTCGATTTAGGAAAAATCTTCTAAACTGTTGTTTGAATAACTAGAGTTCATGGCTACAAAGACAAAATACAGTCTGCAGAAGCAAGTCCTCTTGGCTGTGTCTGCAGCAGTAAACTAAGCAGTGCCAGGAAACATTCCCAGGCAGAGAAACACAATCATCTGTATTATTAAATTGCTAAAGTGGTCCTTCACACCGTTTTGGCTGAGCAGCAGCTAGCACTCTCCCAAACAACTCCCAGACATGATTTGGTCACTGGCATGGGCCAGGAAGCATTCCTGGTAGTTTGAACATTGGCTTTTCCATGCCAGTTGGCTGCAGGAGTAGAGAAGAGTCTCAGGCACATTTTATTTTTTAGCAAAGACACAGCTTTGAGTACCCCATTCAAACCTTGTTATGATTTTATCAAGTTATATTTTAAAAATAAAATGGGGTAAATATGAGCAATATATATAGGTAATATATAACGATAACTGATTAAGCTTAGATTAATCTACCTAAATGTGTCAGCCTAGTATATATGACTTTCATCATCCTATACCCAATTATTGACAACGGTTCTCTGTATACTCGGCCAGATATCTCTCTTTTGCTGAAGACCTTAACTGTGTGAGAGGAGTTAATCCATACCACATGATTTAGGAAGCACACATAGCTCCTTGCTATAGATAACAAAGATTTTATAGATACAGGTTGTTCATTTTCATTAGGGTTTCTTGTTAAATTAAGAAAATAGGGAGGGCCCCCTGGCACCAGGCTCTACATAAGGATACACACATTGCAAAGTAACAAGATCTGAGCTACCTCTGACTGAACTACCTTTGATCCTAAAACTCCTCAGCAGAGAAGGAGCGGTGCTGCAGCTCTCCTGTGGGACCACTGTTTTAGTTAGAGAGGAAAAAAGAAGGTTCACAGTTACTGCAGGGGATTTCCTAAGTGGCTGTTGCACGTTTCTGTTCTTAAGCTGCTCTTTAGACTTGGTGTATGAGGCAGTGCACGTAGCAAAACCTGACCAGTGTTCTCCCCCCTTCTTCTGACGAAAACTGTGGGAAATTATACAGAGAAATTGTATTAAGAAATACTGATGTCCGTGATGGGGTATTTAGAATTCAGCAGAAGAGACAATGCAGTTGCCCATGATGCTTTGACTATGCATCCTCATGCGGGATATTCCAGAATGCAGAATGGTGGCCTTTTATATTTTGGATAATGAAATAACCTCTCCTTTAGTGACACAAGTTATCTATTCAGCTGAATGACTTTCCTGAAGGACCAGAGCACCAATTAAGGGTATCACTGTAGCCTTTCTTATTATGGAAAGTGAGCAGTTTTAAGCACTTGTTTGATGTCAGGCAAGTGCTAGATAATTCAGTGAAGCAAAGGACAGATTGCATCACTAAATGTGATTCTGTCTTTAGCTACATGAGAGGATCTAAATAAACACCAGATCTGCAAACCAGCTTCACACTGAGATTCCTCAGTTTTATCATCAGTTTACATTTTGACAGCTCATTTCGCATTCCAGCCTTATTTCAAAGCACACAATTGGAGTCAAAATTAGATGAATGCTGTTCAATGTGAAGTGACTTATTTCCTCTCTGCCCCCTCACTGGATTTTGCAAGACCTAATAGGCTATATTTCAGTTTTTGAAATTAAAATTTTTAGAATTGCAAAAGGAAACATTAAATCTTCCAGGAAACCCTTGGACCTCAGAATAACCTATATCACTTTTCCATTTTTCACCTTTTGCAAATTCACACAATTTACTGTTCATCAATATCTGTTTGTTCCTGGAGAAAGCAATACACAGTAGCACACTGCATTTTCTTATTTTCTCTCTCTCTTGTCTTTTCTTTATAACATGGAGTCCTGAGTCAAGAACGTAACTAGGTTTTATTTTAGTAAAGCACTCAGCTGCATGTTTAACTTACTCTTTAACTATGTGATCCCACCAGTGAAACCACTCATATGATATGTGGCCTTAAGGGCCTTGCTGAAAGAAAGTCTTCTTGAAGACTGAAAAAATTATCCAAGCTAAAAAAAAAGAATTAGCCTGTTAGAGTGCTGCCATCTAGTTAGATGAGTGTATACAACAAATCCATTTGCAGTGCTTGCAATATCTCACTGCCCAATATGCTGGGCTGCCTGCAGAAAATCTTCATAAACAGTCACTAATAGCTGTTCAAAGGGATCTATTGAACCAGTTCCTTTGGGTATGTAAAAATATATGCATATAAAGAAAATTAATAAAAGACAACAGAGTATATGAGCCCTGTAAAATTTTGGGATCCTGTAAAATATAAGCAAATTTGTGCTGAACTTTGTTAACTTGTGCTGCAGTGCTATAAGCATCTACAATTGTCACAGGCTTCTGCAGAAGTTGACAGTGCTGCACAACTCATAGGAAGCAGGGAATGGTAGGAAAAGGCTATTTTTAACTGACCTAAATCATATATGAACCTCACAGCCCATATTTGATTTAAGCATGTTTTATTAATCAATTTTTGAGGTAAATTAAAGCAGAAATAAATTACACATTTGCTCTGATATTGCCTAGAAGATTGTGCTTGAATGTCTTGGGACATTCATATGGGACCTGTTATATACCAGGCAAATGAAAATGCTATGAAGACAGACTTTAAAGTCTGAAATAAGACAAGATGCAATATGCTTATGGACTGATACAAATTATGTTAAAAAACAATGTTCTATGCTAAAGAAGTAAAATCCTTAACTGTTTGAAAAGTTAAGAAATATGTTATTGGAACGACTGCAATTGCTATTTGACTACTGCTTCCCTACCTTCTAAAAGTAAAGAATAGTAATTTCTGGATAAATGACTCTGTGTAAATTCATTATTTCCTGATTGGGAAGTGTGCTTTTTGATAATGCATTATTTTAATATTGTCAGTTAAGACCAAATAAGTCCTAAGACAAATTACTCTCTTATTACAGAAGTAAGACACATTTAGCATTTAATAAATTTGACATTTACTTTAACAAGCCAGGTATCTGGTCTTAACTCTTAATTACCTCGCACTTGTTTAGCAGCCCAGTTTCTTGCAGCCTTGACCAGATGCTTTGGATTCTTCCAGCATGTTCAGGGTGATTAGCATAGTTCCCACACATACACTGGTGCTTCAGCATCAGACTGTCATACACAACACCTTCAGCACAAAGACAGCACAATAAGAAGTAGTAAGTGAAAAAGATACAAATTACACTGTTCCCTGTCATACATACCATAGCAAAACTGGATTTTATTTTACAATTAGAGCAAGATGAAAATCACAGAATCACAAAATCGTTTAGGCTGGAAAAGACCTCCAGGATCATCAAGTCCAACCTTTGACCCATCTCCACCTTGTCAACTCCACCATTGCACTAAGTGCTGTGTCCGGTTACTTCTTGAAGACCTCCAGGGTTGGTGACTCCACCACCTCCCTGGGCAGCCTGTTCCAATGCCTGACAACCATTGCTATGAAGAAATTCTCCCTGATGTCCAACCTATCTCCTAGCACAGCTTGACACCATTTCCTCTTGGTATGTCACTGGTTGCCTGGGAGAAGAGACTGACCCACACCTGGCTACACCCTCCTTTCAGGTGGTCATAGAGAGAAATAAGGTCTCTCATGAGCCTCCTTTTCTCTAGACTAAACAACCTCAGCTCCCTCAGCCACTCCTCTAATGACTTACTCTCTTTGTTGCCCTCTGGGCCCAAATTCCTCTTTCCTTTGTGAGACTCTAAATTTTGATTTACAAGGCATATCTTGTGATTCCAGTAAGTCAAAAATAATTCTCAAGAAATTATATTAATAAATACAATTAACTGTAAAGGAGAAAGGAAATGGGGTAGTGTCTTGTTAAAGCTAGGAAAAAATCAGTCTTATTACTGAATCACTTGTTTTCCCTTTCTCTAGTGGGTAAGGTTAGTTGCATCTCTTAACCTACATATAACAAGAAAATGTTATATATTTATAGCAGTGTAAGGAAAATAATTCAGTAAAATCTTTTAAAATAAATTTTGAAATGGCAATGCCTCTCTGCATTTGTACTGCTTAACTAATACTATATTAATTCCAGATCTCAAAGCATATCAAATGAAAGTTTCAGGGAGTTGAAACAGTGGCAGCCCGAGTCCTTTTTCATTAAACACAAAGTTCCACCCGCTACTCAATTAGGACCAAATCCTGTTGTTTGACTGCACTGCAAGGTACCTTTGAATTTTCTACAGTCATTTATTCA
Organism: Empidonax traillii; assembly: GCF_003031625.1. NCBI lineage: Eukaryota > Metazoa > Chordata > Aves > Passeriformes > Tyrannidae > Empidonax > Empidonax traillii. The sequence goes on along the minus strand of NW_020955228.1, from coordinate 3,033,577 downwards.
AGGACAGAACAGCTTTATACAAAACAGCTATCAGTATTACATTGCTCTGTAGCTGCGTATTGGGAGCCAGAGAGAAATTTTAGTGAGTAGGCTCAAGCTAAATTCAATTTTCAAGGCTTTCAAACCCAGTTTGAAACACTGAAAAGTTATTTTCTTTATGTACTTCTCGCTTTTATTTCTCTTAGAAATGTCTGAAACAACAATGATTTTCCTTACCACTGTGGACCATTTTCATTTGGGAAACATTTGGATTTTTCTTCCCCTCACAGTTGAAAGGGACTTAAATTAACAATTTCTGCAAGCTGCAATATTTGGCATTCAAAACCTCTTTCTTATGTGCCACCACTACTGGGGGTGCCAACACAGTTCTGGGAAAATTGTGTTAGCCTGCTACTGAAGAGTCAGCCAGTGGAGAAAACACAATATAAAGTCCAGATTTAACAACATGCCCAATACCACCTTTATTTAGCATAGTTCTTGAATGGATATTGAACATCAATAAAGTCTTTAAAAGCTCTACTGAATAAGAGTCTGTATACATTGCGGGCAATTCAAAGTTAAGGTTCTGAGATGATTCAGTTAGAAGCCAGCCAGAAATTATGCTGCTCAAGAAATATTTATGCTGCCATATTTCTTAGCTCATGCACTTCAGAACTAATCCTTTGGGATCTTGCTATTTAATCCAAAATGATAATACAACAATTATGTTTAGCATAAGGAGAATGCAAACGTAATGTCTAAGTGCAGCATTACTAAGTTTATGCTAAATTATTATCTAGCAAACATAATAGTTCATTAGCAATGAAGTCTTGTTCATTTTCTTGTTTCCTTTTCCTTTAAAAAAAAAAAAAAGGGATAACCAGTGAAAATCTGGAGCTAATAAACTAATGCAGCTTAAAATATCTGCTGGCATTGTCAAAGTAGTTAATAATCCTTTCTCTGCAGTTCTTTGCTGCTTTATCAAGTTGTTTGGAAGTATGCACACAAATAAGTGCATGTTCACATACCTCGCTTTCCTTTTCTTGGCACTCAAAGTTTTAGCTTCTACAATCTGCTGTCTACCCATATTGTAGTTTGCCAGTGGTCATCATACCAACAGATAAGAAAACATTTCCTCCCATCTCTCTGACCAACAGAGAAGACGTTCAGATGCCAAATGCACATGCATCAGGACTTTCAGAAGCTTTTAGGCAGAGTAGGCAGTCATAGCAAATGGATTTGAATGGAAACACTTGTTAAACGGTAACAAAATTAGCTGAAAATTGAAAGTATCTCCTACCTGCCATTCTTTCAATGCATTTTTTAATTTTAATTATTTGAATAGTCCAAATGGCAGTTAATAGAAATAAATATGTTACGCAGAATTGAGTGTAATAATGACACTTTTTGATTACCTGTAGCAGAGTTGCAACCAATTTTGAAGTGAAACACTGAAGCTGCGTATTCAGGATGTCTCCTCTGGTTGACATAAATATAAACATCCCTTTCTTAGTGCATAAGTATTTTTCCCAAAATAGAATATAACTAAAAATTTAATTTTATTGTACATGGGTTATTTTGTCTGAATCAAAAATCAGTTTAATCAGGTCAGGTCAGTATTACATGGCAGAAGCATCTGCTCCAAACTTAATTACTAAGATATTCACCCCAACAAGTATAAAATTTATTTCTAGAAGGATTAATTGACTTACAAAAAGACTGAAATAAATGTTTTCATTTATTTGCAAGCATTTAAATTGGTTTAGGATGTGCAAGTGATTCAGATGTGTGGCTGCTGGTCATACAGCACATGTGCTTGGTGCAATACCAGAATGCAGCAGTAGAGCTTATTGCTAAAAATAGCCTATAGGATTTCCCTGACAGGATTCAGCCAATAATCTCCCCACACTCACACACAAAAAAAAAAAAAAAAAAAAAAAAAAAAAAAAGGAGGGAGGCAACTGTTTTCAATTGCAGACTGCTGTGAAATATTAATAAAATATGGTTATTCTGTCTGTCCAGAAAAAATGCCTGTAGCCAGATTCTGCTCTCAGATTCCTTGTGTAAATCTGAGCAGCTCCACTGAGACTGGTGGATTTATTCTGGATTTACACCAATATTACTGAGGTCAGAATGTGGCCCTGATGACAGATGGGAATGGTGCCACCACTGAACCATATAATGATAGAGGACACAGGACAAAAGAAACTGAATTTGTATTCACTCAGTAAAAACTAAGGTTTTCCTGGTGGGAAGTCCCTAACACTCATTAATTTCCAAAATGTTTATTTGGGTCAGCTTCTTTTAATAATATTTTAAACAGAGGAGAGAGCAAGAGACCTAAAAATCATTGGCTAACAGCATCCTTTGAAAAAGATTAATTGCCCTGGAGAACAACAGTACCAATAAGAAAACCCAAGGGAAGACTATCTAATAAATTATTCCGCAGAAAAATCTGAACTAAATAATGTCAAATATTCTGTGAACTGTCTAAATTAAAATTAGGTATACTTTTTTTTCCCCCATCTTTAACTCACTATGTTGTGCATATACTCTGTATATATAGCTTAACTGTCTCACAACAATCACCATTCTAATTCCCCTCAGGTATTTGGCTAAAAACATTTTCTCTCATGACTCACAAAAATATAGGCTCACTTTGATCCCCCTGTAATAATCTGCAACAACTGTTTTCCTGCTACCTATTTGTACATTAATTTCTAGAGTCTGAGTTTGACCTCCCTTTACGGTGTACTAGAATTTTCTCCCTTTCCACCCACCCATTCCTTCCTTCCATGCTTTAAAAAATGGTAGTATTGCAACTGCTGTGAACAATGGCTAGTTGCATCTTGTGCTCTCTTAAGGGAGAAAATCACAGAACCACAGGATAGCTCAGGTTGGCAGGGACCTCCAGAGGTCTGTAGTTCAACTCTGCTCAGAGTAGATCAGCACTCTGATCAGACCAGGTTGCTCAGGACTTTTATCCTAAAGGATTTTGGAAAGGCTGTATAAGAATGGAGAAAAACTGGGTCTGGGTTTATTTCTTTCCACTGATGGATGAATAAATGCTAGAGCACTATCCAGATCCAGGAAGTACTATGCACAAAAAAAAAGGTATTCTATACCATAACATACCATATGTTAATAATACACAGATTGATCTGTTTATTTACAGAAACTATATTGGAATCGTTAATGTTGCAAAGTTTCTGTTCATTGTCACTCCAAAGGTGTGAATCTCATAACCTAGAAAATAGCTCTATTTTCAATGTACTCAGAAACTGCAGTGATAAAGCTTTTAGATTTGTAAGTCTGTAAGCTCAGACACATGTCAGGGAAAGAGATTTCTTCAAGCAGAAACAAAAGGCTTAATTGTGATTGCAGAGGTATGTGCTCTGTTGGAGCTGGTCCATCAGCCAGGGGGTACTGGCTGTTAGCGTAGATACAGCTTGGAAGCAGCTACAGCACTGCACTGTCTTCAACCATTATCTAGAGAATATGAAAGAAATTAGGGTACAGAGCAGAAGTGGAGAAGCAGAAGCATAAAGTTGAAGGGCAGGTGAAAATAGGAGGATTTTTTTTTTTTTTCAGTAATAGTAGAGATCTTACAAGAACAGTGGAGGGTGAAAAAAGATTCAAAAAGAGAAAAACAAGGCTTCGAGATAAAGATATTTCAGATTTGGAGAAACGAAATTAGTGAAAGACACAGAATCTCTGTTGAAATAACAGAGTTTCTTCTCTCTCTTCTGTCTTTTTTTCTGGTGTTGTTCATACAGCAATGTTTTACTGAAAGGGTAAGATTAGACTCTCTGCCTAATCTTAATACACCCTGACTCTGCACATGCACTGTCTGCATTTCTATTGCTGACCCCGTCAGGCTTTGCTGTGTCAGATTACAAGCCAGGGATGTCCAATTCCCACCATCTCCATTCAGTGTTTGTCCTACATAATTTCATTCCTTCTCCTATTCTTCCATCTCAGCTTCACATTTTCTGTCTTGAAAAGTTCCACTGATGCCAAAAGTCCACATATGTACGTAACCCCCTTGACCCGAGTCCCATTACTGAGGATTATAGAGGGAGATGTCAGTAAACCTTAGCAATCAGACTGAAACAGCAGCCTTTACATTTTTAACTTCATTCAACCTTTTCAGTGGAACTGCAGATTTTTGAATGGAACAGTGAAGCCTACACACAGAGAGCTCACTTTCAGTGTGCTCTGTGAATCTCTTAAAATGAGTTTACAATGTTTTGGGGACTCTATGAACCACAACTAGAAAAATAGTGGTCTGGTTTAATAATTCTGTCTATACACAGCTGTTCTTTTTGCAGAAACTCATGGAAAGTAAATTAGCATGTTCCTTTCTGTACAATCCAAATGCTTGTTATCCAACAAGCCATAACAAATTTTTGCTTTCCGAGTTCGCATTCTAATTGGAAAGATGGGAAAGCATAGTGTCTCACACAGTCATGTACATTGCCAGTTAAGGATTCCATCTGACATAATCCATGGTCATGGCCTGAAAAGCTGTAAACTTGCAGGGCATGGCAAGTTCTGACAGCTGATGTGAAGGAATTAATACTTCAGTAACAAACAGTAATTCAAACAGTAAATCCAAGTATTTATTTCCCTTTTTTTTTGTGCACAAAGTGAATCTTAAGTTCTAACCATGCTCTCATGTCATACTGACATACAGGCTTTTAAAAAGTTGGACCTTCGTGCAAAGTTAGATTACCCATAATAAGAAATGATGTTTCTGTGGTCATCTTTTTTTCCTTTGACTGAAGATTTTTAGGGTTCCAATCACTTTGCTTTGGACAGCCCAAGAGATGCTCCCTGAGTGACTGGAATGCCCAGGTCCTGACTGTAAAACTTGCCTCTGTAGCCTTCACACAACCGTTGAAAGATGCAAAAGTTGTATCCAGCATCACGTAGTCATCCCTACAGCTTTGCTGTTTCTGTAGAGAGAGAGTGACCTTACAGCAGAGACTGACTTGTCAAATGAAGACATTGAGAATTATATTGCAGCTTTCCTTCTTACTGGTGGTCTTTCTTCAGCTTATTGGTGGTCTCTTTACAAAACAGGAAACAAGAACACCAAGAAAAGAACCAGAGAATAGGGAAATGAAAGAAAAGCTACAAATGACTTAAAGGCACCAAAAATGCACCTGTTGCTATGTTGCCAGAGTCAGTCAATGATAATAATTTATGACTGTGTGAATATTAACCCTGTGATTTATCAGCTGCACTGGTTGAGTTGGTGCCAGTATAGCATCATAAAACAGAGGAGCAGTATGGCTAAAACTGAACGTATTGCTGCAGGAGGTATTTGAGGCATTTAAGTCTGTTGATCCCACATGAACAAATGCATTTGCCCTGCCTATTAAAAGCAGTCTTTAGGGAATCCTACCGGTCGTGTAGACATGCTGGCTGGGCTGGTCCGTGTCTGGATGAGGTAATGTGGAATCAGTGGGGGAAGATGGGGTCCCGGCCACCGGTTGATGTTTATCTAATCCTGCCATGCCAACTGTAGCCATCTGAGCCTGGTAGATTTGCAACTGGTGGGCATGCCGATGTGCCAGGAACTCCTGTTTCCAAGAAAACAGCACAGTAGAAAGAAATGTGAGACGGGATCAAGTAAGAGACTGAGGGAAACATGTCAACAAATTAAGTTCATTAGGTCAGGGCTGTAATAAACAGTGTGGACCCCCAACCCCCAACTCACACCTAAGCCCCAGTCAATAAATCCATTCAACAGATGTTTTCACACTGACAGTGTGGGTTGCTGATTTTGCTGGAGAGTAGCTGATGGCAGGCAACCTGTCAGTCCTCCCTCATGGAAAAGATGGTTCAACATGCAAAGGCTTATAAAAGACAGAGATTTTCTAATATATTGAATACGTAATATGATGTTAGAATACGCATTTTATGATCCTACAGAAACAAATTTTAAATTTCCCCACAGCACTAAAAGTGAAAAGTAGTGCTCTTACTACTCAGTACCAAAGGAGCAACTGTGATTCAAGCTTCTACAGAGGACTCAGTTCCCAGAGCTCCCTGGAAAGTAGAAACAATTTGCATCTAAGTTTTCACAAACCATTTAGAAATTGTGGAATTGTTATATGAGATCCCACTTAGGAACCATCTTTTTTTGTCATAACTGCTGCTGGCTGTAGGCAGTGCAAAATTCTTCAGGGAAGACAGGCAGGTGTGAAAAGACTGTGACAGAGCAGAAAGGAAGATTTTCTTCTCTGTTTTTTTTTGTCAACAGATAATCACTTTTGCTGACATGACAAAGGCTGAAACCCTGCTGAAGCCAGTAGAAGCCTTGGCATTCACTCACTCCGCAGAGTAGGATTGCTTTCCAAGCCCTTTTCTTTCTGCTTTTCTTTTCTTGTGCTTGTACTCCTAGACCCTCAACAGAAAGTGAATGTAAAAGAGAGATTTCCAAACTACTTAATATGAAGTCAGTTTAAATTCACACTTGTGTCTTACAACTGCAGGCTCTGTTTATCCTTACCTGGGCTCAGTATACATTATATGCAGGCATACATATATATATATATATATATATATATATATATATATGAATGTATATGTATATATATGTGTGTATATGTGTGTCTTTTTTGTTTGTTTGTTTTTAATCTCAGTAACAGTTAGCAGTTCTGTATGTTGTTGCTTTGGACAGCAGCTTGGAGGCCTGGCCTGGCCAAGGAGGATTGCTGGCTGCTCAGAGAGGTGAAGCTGAGTTCAGAGTGTGTGGGAAGGCAGGTGGGAGTACCCAGGAGTACCCCAGCTCCTTGCGTGCTGCAAAATAAATCGACAGCTAATGGGATGTGAGAATGTCTACCCTGCATGTAATAAGAGTCCTTTATGCAAACAAGTGCTCATCAATAACAGCTGAAATGAGAGCAAATGCTTTAAAAGACAGCCTCAGAACCCAAATTAATATCTGGGGTCACCACTTCAGTGAAAAGACATAAGGTCATGGAAAGGGTAAATCACCTGGGACCTTATCATAAGTGACTAAATAAAGGAAGAAAATATGAGTAAGCAAAAAGAGCTTTTACAATAATTATCTTGGTTTGGAGTCATTGAACCATTTCCCGTCTTTAAATACAATTCTCAACTTTCCCTGTTGCTTTTTAATGTATGTACTTTTATATACTCCAGGAAGTATCTCTTTTGTCCTCACAGGCATACACATATCTTGTGTAACCTTTGCTGGGAGTACCTGTGATTGGAGAGAAGTGAAGATTGCGATGGTGCTATTGCGTTGAATATTTTCCCTATGCAGAACAGAAGCAGATACATTCCTTTGTGAGAATTCAGCATTCATTTTCCTCAGCGCTGGCTTTAGTGGCAATAAAGGAAGCATAGGAGGCATTTTGCTATCTGTGGCATGATTACTCCCCACATTCTAAGATCAAGTGGTGACAGCAGCACTGTCTTCTGTGATGCTTGTGTATTCACAGTCTCCTGCTTACTCTTTTAAACTGTTGGCTGAGCAGTTTGGAAGAAGTCAAACTCCTACCTGCAGGAGACATTCTTCACACAGAACATTCATCATCATGGCTAGGCTTCGTGAACGAAGACTTGAGAAGGGTTCTACCCACGCTTGCTACAAGCGCGCTGATGGCTAAAAAGGCCAATGCGAGATAGACAAGTCCGGTTGCAGAACGTAGAGCAGAAAGACTCCCCAGGTGATATCGACAAGATGCGATTCTTTATGCGTTGTCTTTTCTCCTCGAGAGTGATCCCGCGTGTGTTCTCAAAAGCAGCAGCAGCGTTATAGATGGTGTGTCTCCAGGCCTCCCGATTGGAGGCCAGGATAGACCAATGGTGGTGATCAATATGGCCAGGGCTGAGGGATTGTTTCAGGCAGTCCTTGTATCTCCTCTTCGGGCCTCCTCTCTTGCGGCAGCCAGTGGCAAGTTCCCCATGTAGCATGATCTTAGGGAGGCGATGGTCCTGCATCCTGGAGACGTGCCCTGCCCAACACAGCTGTGTTCTCAGCATCATGGCCTCAATGCTCGTGACTGCTGCCTGTTCAAGAACAGATGTGTTGGTCACATAGTCAGTCCAGTGGATGTTTAGGATTGTACGGAGGCAGCGCTGATGGAAGCGTTCTAAGAGACGCAAGTGGTGGCGGTAAATGACCCATGATTCAGAACCATATAAAAGAGTAGACAGTACGATGGCTCTGTAAACACTGATCTTAGTACTTTTCTTCAGGTGTTTGTTTTGCCACACTCTTTTATGGAGTTTACTGTTATTTCTGCTGCTCTTCTCAACCTCATAGGTTGCCTTCACTGCATTAATTAAATGGCTGGTGCCTGTGTAGTTCTTTGAGCAAGTGGATTTTTGATGCTGTCTTTCAGAGTTCACACTAACTGTTGATAATTCATTGAGTTCACTTTTCTGATAATGACTAGAGTACAGAAGACAAAAGGGTTTGTTCCCTGTTGGAATGCTCTCCAAACTACTAAGGGTGCATCAGTGGATTCTGGCTTTCTTCATTAAACAGTATTACTTAAATATACTTCTTAAAGAAATCTTGGAAATTCAGATATCAGTGAGGGTGGACTGATGCTGTGCACAAATGTTTCTGTTTGGACTTTTCTCAGTGCTGATTGACCCTGAGGCTTTAGAGCTGCCTTGTCTGCCCCTCTTTTACTTTCAGACCTGAACTTCACTTGTACAATACCTGCACATTTTTTTTTTCCAGTGAAGCTGTAAGTTTGCCGTTCATTTGACATTTAAAATATTATCTTTCCAGGTCTCTCATCTAAAGAAGTCAATTTAAGTGTATGGTGTCTTGAAGAATAAGAGAAAGTCTGGAACACCACAAAACATGGGAAGATGTTCCTGTCTTTGCTTCTAAAATCATTACATGTTTGTGTCTATTTAGACAATAGAAACACTATCTTTCATGCATATGAACAAATCAAGGCAATTTTTTTTTTAATGCTAATCAATCTGTGTGAACATCACCTAATGCAGATAGCTGTCAATTTCAACAATTTGTCAGAGACCAGGAAGACAGCCTGTTCTTGCTCTCCTGTTTTCCGGTTAAACTGTGTTTTGTTTATATCATTCTCCCCTCCTCAAATGAAACCAGATGCATCCTGAGTATTTAACACACGTTTATCAACCTAATCAGCTCAGGAAAGGAGAAGAAATATGTAGAGTGTTCAATGAAAAGTTGCGTGACACCTGCTTTAATTTCTGAGGTCACAGAAAATTGTTTGCCTGTGAAAATCTTTTAAAATTTAAAACTGTACTTTTGAAAAAGTGCAGTAGTTTGTCTCACCAAGCTTACATTGAGGCTTATGTTCTTTGGTGACTTCCTTTAAAGGTGATCCTTTAACTGTAATTTTAAAAACCCTATGCATCAGTAAAGTTTAGACTTGTTTAGATTTTAGTCAAAGTTTTATGCTAACTTCCTGATTAGGTTTCACTTTACAGACAACAGGCACTCATGAAATACATATATTTTTTCCAGCCACCTACATATTTATGCTGTGAGCATTACAGATACTCTGTATCACACAGGCAAAGGTTGTATGGATTAATGCAACAAGTAATGTGGATAATCAACACACTTGTCTGGCTCCCCAAATGCCCACCTGGCCTCTGGAAGGAATTAAAGCAACACAATGAATTCATCTTCAGGTTTTATGTGCTACAGCCCTGCAAACACATGTCTATCTCTCCAGCAATATGACAAAAGCAGTATTTGCACATCTGCAGGGCTAGTGATTTGTGTGAATATATTTGGAGCATTTCTTAGGTAATCCGAGCCCTGTCTGCCCGGCATGGAGCCTGCTAGTTCCAGGTGCCTGAGATTAGTTTATTAGTAGAGTCAGGCAATTAGGGCCTCTGCCAGAGCTAGTGGAGGGTCATTCATCGTCTTCCCCAGAAATCAGCCCAGACCTTTGGTAATTATTTTGAGGAGGATTTTTAGAATCTTTACCTAAAGACAAGATGAGCCTTTTAGAAGCATGGGAGGTAAATATTTGTTGTTCTCCTAGTATTACTGTAAGGCTTGTTTAGCAGGAGTTGGAATGAATTTGGGTTTGTGAGAATACTCCTTTCATGTAGATGTCTGATTTGTACATCTTGGTGTTTAAAATTTTGTTAATTCTAAGGATTTTAATGAGAGCCATTTCCATGTTTCTACTGGCTATGAGAACTGATGACCCATAAGTGCATTCTGTTGTATTATTAGATGGTCTATGTTGGATGATAAAGCATTGGTGAATTTTCTATTAATTAATGCTCCTTCAAGCTATTATGTTTTGTGCAGAGAAAAAATGTGGGGTTCACTCAAAAACTTCTCTTGCCTCTTGACGGTCTGTTTTTTAATGTAATTTGGTATGTTAGTATTTAGTTTAATCACAGCTAAGTAAATCTGAAGATCTGTATTTCTGTAGCATAATCCTTAGTGCATATGCACACCTCTCTTCAGAGTTTATGCTTTAGCTTTTTTCCTGTAGTAGAAAACATTTTTCTCCTAGGAATAGCAAATTCTGAATTTCTTAATAACAAGATTACTACTTATGGTCTCTCGTATATTTGTGGCCAGGTTTATGGCCCTCTGTTGTTGCGCCTCTGCTGCATTCTGCTGAAATATGAATTGTGTGCTAGTGTCTATTAACTGTTAAAAGTCATTCATGTTTTGCCCATCCTGCCCTCTTCTCCCAGAAGACCTTCGGTACTACAAACCTTACAAAGTTTTTCCTACAAAAGCATTTTTGGTGGTCTGTTTGCTAATTTCCACGTTGTTTTCAGAAAATTACCCAATTTCCTGAGGGGGAAAATTAACATGCACTGCAGAAAGTTTTGCCCTAGGTAGGATGAAAACAAGACCTGCTGCCTTCCAGACCTGTAATTCCTCTATCTCCTTCTTCTGAAAGGGTATTTCTTACATCTACTCTGCTGCCTTGTCTCACCCCATGGCTCCTGTTGAAAGCCCTACTCCTTAGCCTAGCCTTGACCCCTGTAGCAAGATGGGAACAGAGTAACTTCAAATCCTGCCACTTGTCTTCCCAACCACCCTCCTTGGCTTCCTACCTTCCCAGTGCAGTTGTAGCTGAATGCACTCAGGGGGGTGTACAGGCCAGCCAGTGGCTGCATCCCGTGAATTGGCCTCTGCTTGCAGCAAACAGAGCTCAGTCCTGCTTTGAGGTCACCACGATGGCAGCCTTGGCCCAAACCAAGACAGCACCATTCAAAGTCTGAATCAGTAAAAAATTCTGGGCCCTCAGAAACTTCTCATTCAGTTCAGATGTAGGTAGTTAACAGTTCTTCAGATATCTCAAATCTCATGCAATATATCAATTGGTTTGACCTTGATTATCCTCAGAAGTGACAGAAAAAACATAGAAAGCAAAGAATTCCTATACAATGGAGTATTGGGACAAAAAGAACTGTAGGTAAACAGAAATTTTAGCAATATTAACTCAGGAATTTTGTGAAATACTATTCTGCCTGCTGTCCTCAAATAAAAGTATAACTAGTTGCTCTCAGGACCTGAGCGAAAATATGTCCTGAGGTCTTCTGAAAATACTTGCATGAACAAGTGAGATAGTGCAGGAATGGCCTATCCTCATCAATCTGTACAAACTAAAATAGAAATTAGCCTTAGATATCCCTGAAAATTAAAATGTTGAGAGATCTTTTAATCTGCTCTGTCACTGGAAGAAAACACATCACCAAGAAACCCTACCAGTACTACTTTTGACAAAACCACATGTAAAGCCACAAACTTCCATGGTCATCACTTTCAAAAAAACCCAGTATCACCATCTGAAATACAGTCAACCACAAATTCAGAATCAGCATTTTTTCGAAAAGTAAATAAATTGCAATTATGGATACAGATACATAGATTGAATAGGTAGAAATGGGTTTAGAGCAAGCAAAAGCATAGACAACAGGAAAGAGGGCAGTTACCCTTAAGGCATCTGGGTATAGTAGGTCACATATTACCAGTGTGTTTATAGAATTTGGATTTCTCTTGCTGTAACCCAAGGAAAACAGTGTTGACTAAATGTGTAAACAGAAATGAAGTCTTATCAACTGAGTATTAGATGCAGATACAAAACGGTGGGATGAAAGCCATATCCCAGAACTGCCTAAAGTCCCAGGCAGAGATTTGCCTTGGGACAGGCTCCTCACAGCAAAACAACCCTGTGTCTTCTGCCTTCCCCTTGCCTTCTGGAGAACTGTGGAATGGCTTATTCCAGCTGCTGTCAAGGTAGAGCTTAGTACTTGGCATGGCTCTCCTGCAGTGACTGCCCAGGGCACGGTCACCACTCTCAACCAGTTTTGGTTTTCCCCTTTGTTCCTGGAGCAGCAAAACTGCTGCTATAGAGGTCTCTTCCCCTCTCCTACCATCCTTCCTTTCTAGGGCAGGAGCACCTTTGGGGTGGCAAAACATATTATTAAAATTACAATACTTTTGTCTAGTGGGCCAAGAAATAGGGGAAGAACAGACTCTTAATGGACTGACCAGAGGGTGCTCCTTCAAGTCATGGGGGCCAAGATGCTTTCCTGACATTGGGTTGCATGGCTAAATATGTGAGTCAGGGCAGGGGTCACAGGGTTGTAGAACCTCTGGCTGTAGGACATAACAACACAGTCAGGACCCTACCTTTTACATCTACTCTTGCACAGGGAGGTGGATGGGTTGCTGACCTGTGGTTTTGAGAGGAGAGAGGGTAAAAATTACCTCTCTTGGATGGAGAGTTCCGAAAAGTCTGAGCATCTAAAGATGATCCATGCTGGTCCAATGGAGGTGAGGAATCAAGATGGCCACATGGGCTGAGAAGTTTTCAGCCATCTTTGTGAAGAATAGGAAAGAATATGAGCCAGGCAGTCAATATGCTGAAGCCTGGCATGATTAAGGAGAAAGGAGTGATCGGAGTTATGGAAAGGAGGGCCCTAAAGACAGAGCACTTTCCACTGGAAGGAAATTCCAGGAGTCTGGCTGAGCTGCTGGTTTCACTCCCGTTTCCTGCTCCTGTGAGACCTGCAATTCTCTGCCCCTGACATTGGCAGGTATTTGACTTCTGTCACTCCTGCTAAAGTGCTGACTATACTGTGTTCACAGCACACATCCAAAGAAAATGCAGTGCCTTCTCCAAAGCTTGTACTCCTGGCTAAATCTTTTCTTCACTTTCTGACTTCTGCATAAATGTATAAATAATTATAGATACAATGAAGGGGAAAAATAGACTATCTGAACATCTTATTTCTTTTTTTTTCTTTTATTTTCCTCTTTTTTTTTCCAATAAAACCTCTTTAGAGGATTTTTTTTACTTAATTGCTTTTACTACAAAAAACACAACTTTCCTGAAGTCATTTGATGCTTTCCAAAAATGAATACAGAGAAGCGCACAAATGAATGCCAAAGGGAAAATACAATTGTCCAGATCTTTCCCTAACTTTCATTATTAACAGGTATTTGCTTCTTTTACTTTGATGTGAAAAATAAATAGGCTCTATAATAACATTTAATGATTACAACCACCTGATCCTAGCAGCTTTCCAAAATCATAAAGCTGATATGTTGGTTGGCCAAAATTAATCAGTGACCACAACAACCGTCCCACATGTTTTATTGCCCTAGGAAATGTCACCCAACTCTTTTCAACAGTATTGGCAAATCAGTTTGGTGCTACTTTATGCAGATCATTTCAACTACTTTCATTTTTCTACTCTTCATTGGATCTACTTCCAGTCCTTTGCTGGAGGGCTCAATCACAATATTAGTACAGGCTGGGGGTGAACAGCAGCCCTGCTGAGAAGGACTTGGGGTGCCTGTGGATGAGAGGCTGGACGTGACCTGGCAACGTGCACTTGCAGCCCAGAAAGCCAATTGTATCCAGCATGGGCAGCAGATCAAGGGAGGTGATTCTGCCCCTCTACTCTGCTCTTGTGAGACCCTACCTGTAGTGCTGCATCCGCCTCTGGGTCTCCAGCACAGGAAGGACATGACCTGTTGGAGCAAGTTCAGAGGAGGGCTGCCAAGATGATTAGAGGGATGGAACACCTCTGCTATGAGGAAAGACTGAGAGAACTGGGTTTGTTCAGACTGGAAAAGAGAAGGCTTCGGGGTGACCTAATTATGGCCTTCCAGTACCTGAAGGGAGCCTACAGGAAAGACAGAGACACTATTTACAAGAGCATGTAGTGACAGAACAATGGAGAATGGCTTCAAGCTGAGCGAGGCTGGTATTAGATTACATACTAGAAAAAAATTCTTTACTGTGAGGCTGGTGAGGCACTGGAGCAAACTGACCAGAGAAGTTGTGGATTCTCCATCCCTAGAAGTGTTCAAGGCACATTGGACAGGGCTCTGAGCAACCTGGATTAGTGGAAGATCCACTGGAAGTGCCCTGTCCATGGCAAGGAGTTTGGAACTAGGTGATCTTTAAGTTGCCTTACTATACAAACCATTCTGTGATTCTATGATTTCTAGCCCTTTGAAGATTTCAGAGACATATATTACCAAATCTCACACCTTACTTCAGTGTGGTTAAAATGTCAACAGGATTCCTTTCTCCAACACAGATGTAGTAGGAGTTAATACAGTTTCTTAAAAAAAAATATGTATATACACACACACATTTTCTGGTGTCTCAAATTATATATTAGGGAAGGCAGCCCTGAAGATCAACTCCGTTGCTGGTGGAGTCTCTTAAAGCACCTGCCTAATCGTGGTCTGATGGCAGCTTAGGAGGATATCTCGGGAGGAGATGCTGGAGATTGTCTTGGAGTCAGTGGCTGAGCAGGAAGACCAGAAGCAGTTGGGAAGAGGAAGAGCCAGTGGGAAGTGCAAATACAGTGTCCCGAGAGCCGTGAGGGTGCAGTCAAAGAGCAGAGGGCTTCCAGCAACTCTCAAAGAAACCTGACTATCAGTGGAGAAGAAAACATTTAGCTCTGTTTTGGGGCCAGACTGGATTATTTACATAGATCTAAGTCTAGTTAGACTAGAGGGGAACAGAGAAATTTATCATGGGTTTTCACTGGGATATCTGAGAGAAGGGTTTGGCACTTCAATACCTACTTTTTAAAGCACTGTCCACAAAGAAGGGAGACAGTCATCTTGAAGCCACATAACACTTGGAAAAAATATATACTGGAAAATATTTCATGAAATCAATAGCCACAATTTTAACTAGTGAAACCTGGGAGGATGGAATGAGAGAATTCTGGGAAGCAGTTAAAGCAAAATGTTAATTCTAATTGTTGTATTTAGTTGGTCTTGTCTTGTGACAAGTTTGTTATTATGCAGATTTCCTACCTGCCACTTCTGTGGGAGGATTTTACAAAGTGAAGTTATGCAGGCAATTCCTCTTGCTTCTTACCTCTCTATTCCTAATTATGTTGGCCCTGTGTTCACTCAAGATAACATTATAGCTGTCCCAAAATGCTCTAGATTTGGGACCTGTGACAAATGAAATGTTTTAGTGCTTGGAATATTTTTTTTTCCTTGTGTTGCAGAAGTATATCTACTAACATGCTGAAAACAAAGCTGCGCTTGCTTATTGTCTGACAATGAGTTAGTAGTTTTTAAAATTTTTATGGATATAATTTCTTAAATCTCCTTTTTGTCTTCAGACAGATATATCATCTAATATATTGCCCTTATGCTTTTTTAGGTTTTTCTCCCTAGGAATGTTGTCTTTCTCTGTAATAAATTTTATGTATATGATGCATATATATCACTTGCCCGATAACATCCTATTAAAGGCTATAATGAAAATAATCTGTAATTCATCTGCTCAATAGAGAGTATTTTTGGGTGGAGAGGCTAAATTCCACACAAAGTGCACAGGGATTAGAAATCCTGATTTTTAAGTCCTTGCTTTAACCACTGAATCAGTAATAATTGTATTGCATTAATAATATTCTCTACTTCTGGCTGTTTAATTATGAAATAATGCAGCACTGTGGCTTTTGGTGATTCTTATTACAACGAATAGTAGTAGAAGAGGTACAGTCAGAAGTTGTTTTGATTTGTTTGCTCTGGATTTGACAAAGGGTAGGAGAAAAGTTGGAGAAGTCAGCACTAAAAAAATATTACAGCTTTTAGGTACTGCTCAGACAAATTATCCCCACTCTATAGCTTTAAGCTGGGTGCAAAAGGGCTCTGGGTGAGAAGGGAGAAGCTGATCAACCCTGTGACCCACACCGAGCCACTGTGGTGAAGGTGGTGAAGGGGACCCAGAAACTTCTCAGCTGCTGTCTCTTTGGGGTCATTTTGGTTCCTAATCTTGCTGGGAATATCCAGTCCATTTTCTTTCCAGCCACCAGAAAGGTGGTCTCATAATATGGGTGTACACATCATGTCACAGCCAACCCTTAGAGCCACTGTGAGTCCCAAGAGATGTGCTGACTGTACTCCAAGCCAGGCAGTGCCAAAGCACTCCAAATAGCTGGCATCCCATCTCCGTGCTGTTGCCATTGGGATGGCCTGGAAGCCCTGTTGGCCATAGGGAACCTTCTGAAAAAGAACAGATGTTGTCAAATAGACCTTTGACAGAGCTGCAAAGGTGGGCTGAGAGCTTTGAGTCAGCGTTCAAAGCACTGGGTCCTGCCAGCCCAGCATGTTCCTGTTGGAACTCTATGAGACAAGACATGTTTGAAAGTCTCTTCCCAGGAATCACAGAGGTTAAACCTGATGTTATTGCAATATCAATATATATGCTAAAACACAGCCCTGAGTCCAGCCAGAGAACCTAACACTATCCAGAGATCAGACCACAGGCAATGAGCTTCTAGGCTCTTTCCCTCTCTCCTTTTCCAAATTCTCCTCTGACTATGGGTATTAGGGTTTCTCTTTGCTACTCTCAGTACCAAAACATAATTAAAGCAATTAAACACTAGTGATATTCCAAAAGGGGGAAAATACATGAGATTGTGGCTGAGTTTCTGACTTTTACTGACAATTTTAGAAATATCCCTGGTTTTCATCACAAAAGTTGAGAATCCCATATCCCAAGTGGTTCTTTGGACATTGAAATGTGTTATACATATGGATATAATTTAATCCATAAGAATCTGATGGCTGCTACCTGGCCTTTTTTGCTTATTTTTAGTCAGTCTATAGAGAATTTAAAAGCCTTTTACTATACACTTGGAAATAAGAGAGGGGATTGCTTTTCAGTTTTTCTTGTGCATTGTGAGGCATCAATCTAAGCTATGACCAGAGTCTTTTTTTTTCCCCCCCTAACCTGGATTTAAGCCCTGATGACTGTTGCTGTCATACAGCGATGTTCTCCAATATTGTAATACAATATATCCTAGGTGTTACATCCTTAAGAAGTTCCTGGGTTTCATTCTTTTTCGGAGAAGGAATCATGACATTGCAAGACTTCTAGTAAATTTTATATAAAATTGTTAATTAGCTGGAGAATTCTGATTTTTGTGTACATTTAGGTTGGTCCCAATACAAAACCCCAGAAAATGCTTTAAAAACTCAGGTTCAGTATAAGTTCAGGTGGAAGCATCTGCTATCTCATTGAATTTCTAGCCGTGTGTTTGTGTGACAATAAATAACTAGAGATTCAATATACCACTTTAGTACAAAAAGTGTTACGTGAAATTGCTCAAGTTAATAAGGGGTGACCAGTGCACATACTTGGTGCCTAAACCAGAGGTGTGAGTTGTCTCCTAATCTCTGTATTTTAAAGAGAAAGGAGGGAGTGAAAAGCCCCGAGCAGGGGTCCATGGCTGGCTCCTTCCAGCTGTGAAATGTTTGTGTCCCTGGTGGCTCTCTTCTCCCCAGGGGTAGAGGGAGGTGTAAGAGCCTCTCCTTTTCATTTAAGAAGGGTTACAGATCCATGCTGCAGAAAGAGCTGCACCAGGGGCTGAAAGTCCCAAGAGAGGTTTGGGTCAAGTTAGGTTGCTTTAGGAGGACTTGGATCCATAAAGATGTTTTGGTTTCATTCTTTGAATTAAAATTTAATTTAAGTAATTGAAATACATAATCCCTCTCTGAGGAATGCTGTCTTAATCTTGTCTCTTAAAAGAAAAAGCAGGATTTTCAAATTTTATCTGTTACTGATCAGCTGTATGAGCTTACACCAGTCTTCTGACCTCTCTGAGCCTTTGTGTCACCTTATCTCATCCTGGCTTTATCTCTAACTATGGAGATTTCAAGCAGTTTGTCCTTTGCAATGTGACAGTTCAGTGCTGGACACTAAGGGTGCTTGACTACAGTTGTGGAGCTAAGGCAGAAATACTTAATGAAAAACTACCCCAAAAATCCTCTTTCTTACACCCCCAAAAAATTAAAAGAAAAAAGCTATAAGTTTCATTTAGTTTGTTTCAGCACAGTAATTACCCATGTAGGTCCAATTACATTTCATTAAAAAAAAAAAAAAGAGGTAAAGAACAAAAGGACAAAGAGTGAGAGAAAATAGATGGGAGCAGGGTGGAGAGAAGAGGAATCCAGCTTTAAAAAAGACAAATCATAAATAACTGAGACTCTGGATTCAGGCACTAACATTCTCATCACCTGGAAATGGTCAGAGCGTCACAACTGTGGGGTTTGGATATTCATACACTGTGAGGTTTTGTTGAGGAAACTCTGATGCCCTATGTCCCCCTCTACTGATTACTTCTTTAAAACTTCAATCACCTCTGTTGTCATATGAAGGCTTTTAAATCTGAGTCATTTTGGAAGGTTCTTGTTTACTGTTCTCATCTCCTGTAAAACGGTATATACCCTATTGATTCAATTTCTTTCAAACCCCCACAGAAATTAATTGCTGTAGCGTACAGTTGTGGTAGCCCAAATCAGCTGAGGAAGCAGAGCTGGTTGTGCACCAACTGCAGCACCCGCCCACCACTGACCACAATAACTAACCTTTTTGGGAAAAGTCACTTCCATCCGTCAGGCCAGTGCAGGGCAGTGGCCGCAAGGCAGCAAAACACTGCTTGGAATAATTCTTTGCAGATGCCAGGAACCGGAAGTTTCAGGGAGAAAAATGAAAGCCATTCACTCTTCCAATGACACAAGCCTTTGATACCACAAAGTCATTTGGACAGAGAGCTCCAAGGTCAGGAAGGCACGTAAAGATTGGTGATTAGAGAAATACTATATCAGCAAAGTGTGGCAAGCTATTAAATGAAACTGTAGCTTTTATGATTGTGTTCCTGGAGCTTCCCCAGGGCTATTTGTATTAGATATTGAGTTAAGCATAACTTATTTAGCCTCAGCATTCCAGAAAACATTTTGATGTCAGCTACTGAAGGAAAGTAAACATGAGGAGGAGGAAACAGGGCTGATCCCAAACAGATAAAAATATTGTAATTTAATTTTGTGAACCCATGCATGTTAGAGCATTAAGAAAGAGGAATTTTTAAAAGCTTGATTTGACTTAAGACTTGGTTAATAAAGGTATTTAGTCACTGTGCAACTGGGGGAGGATGGGTGGAGAAAGAAATTATTTATCACCTTGAGTACTTGCTACACCCTGGCAAAGCATGAACACAGTTTTCTGTAGACATTTTCATTATATGCACATGCGTGGTTCTCATCTAATGCCATGGGCTTGTGTGTATGTTAGGCCAAACTATTTGCTTAGCTGGGCTGTTGGCCCAGTGGATGTCCTGATGGCTGGTGACAGGGATTTGCCTGCTCTGTAGAAAGCAATTAAAGAGTCTTTGAAACTGTAATGTAGGAACTGCTCTATGAGTCTGGACTTCTGGTCACTAAGTGAAGAGTTCAAAATCTGATCTAGGGGCTGGTAATATCTGCATTGATACTATCTGACAGCTCAGCAGCTCCAGTGCAGGAGTCCTGCTTGTTTAGTTCTGTAAGAAGTCAATAAATCCATTGTGGGGTTCTGCTCATGGGTTCTCTATTCTCTCAGAATAGCACTGTGGACCTGAGGAAATTGCAGGTATGAATGTAAGGTCAGGTGTGGTTTTCTTTGATTTGCCAGAAAATACTGTTTATTTAAGAGTGAGGAAGTGGGAGAGCTGAAACCTCAAAGTCAAGTACAGCTCAACTCCCTTAATACAGGGGAGACACCTCAGCAACAGCTCCTTGCAGAGGATTTTTTCATAGCATCTTGACTATGCTTTGATTCTTAGATTTTTTTTTTTTTAAAGGTGTTTAGGTGGGAAGTTAGCACTTAAAGGTTTTTTTGTTTGAAGTACTGCAGAAAAAAGCATCAAAGAAAATAATAGAACTAACATAACGTTACAGGTATCACTCAGTAGATGTTATCTGTTCAGAAATACTGTCCAAGAAACAATTTCAACTTTCTGCTACTTGTTCTGACCAGGTGTTTTAATGTCACTTCATTTTGGTCTTAGGCAATGTGCCAGCTCTTTCACTTTCTTTTGTTTCAAAAGACAAGGTTTATAAGATTTATTTATTTATTTATTTATTTATTTATTTATTTATTTATTTATAAGATCTTGATTAGCACGGTTCCAGTTCAGTGCTGTCTTATTGCTGATAAAATAAGGTTTTTCACTCAAATTGTGTAATTCTGCATTCCTGTGTTCTGAGCAGAAAGACTTTTAGCATGAGATGAAGAGGAAGCAAACTTCCTGTCCCTTCCCACCCTACTATGTATATTTTTTGTGCTAATGTTTTCACTGCGAAGAAATTATTCACTACCATAGGAATATCTCAGCTCTGCAGGTTACACAGTAATAACCAGTTCTCCCAGACAGAGGATCGTATTGCATTTAGAGTGCAAATGTTATGTCTGCTGGTTACCAAATATCACATATAAGACTTAGCAACTAAGGCTTTATTTGCATGTCCTCTGCGTAAAAACTTACTAGTTAATTCAAAGACTTCCCACAGGTATGTTTTTGGTTTTTACCTTTTAGCGTTACAAACTAGTCCTAATTCTTGGCATATTAAATAAGATGATGCTGGGCTATAAAGTTTCTATAATTTGTAAGTTACCACTTTAGTGCACATTTAGGCAGTCTTTAACAACAGTATTTTACTCAGGAATACAGCTAATGCATTTTGCATGTTGTGAAGACAGATTTGAAGCTTCTTGGGACCCATAGCTAAAAAGGGAAAAGGCTTGTGTTGTTGACTATCTGTCTTGACAAAAATAATTCATGGCTTAAGAAAGCAGAAATGTGCTTTACCCTAAAGCTAGACAGAAAAATAGTACACAAATTTAATAGAAGAATCTCAGTTTGGCTATGACTGAAGGACTAGATGAGCCAAAATGGATTTAAGAAGATAAGAACATAAGAAATGCCTTACTGCATCAGGCCAATCTATTGTTCCCAGTACTGCCTCAGACAATAGGAGATGCTATTTAGTGATAGCACATGAATGTGGCTACTCTTTGCAATTCATTCCCCTCAGACTCTCCCAGCATCCAGAATTTTTGCATTGTAGATTTTACAGGTACATTCCTCTTTCCTTTAATATCTGCTTATGACCGTGTTGTCCATGAATTTGTCTAATCCTGTTTTGAACTGCTCATTCTAAAATCTTCCATGGCAACAAATTCCAGAATTTCACTGCCCGTGGTGCAGAGGACAAAAAAAATCTTGCCTGCTTTAAACTGATCTCCTCATAATTTCAGCAAAAGCTCCCAAATCTAATATTGAAGATTTCATGAATAACAGTTCCTCATGATTTTGTGAATGCCTCTGTATTCTGTAGCAGAGTTAGAGATGTTTACCCCAAAGAGCGTGCACTTTTTCAGCCTTCCATGGTGACAATGTGGCCCTGCTTCTCAGCTGTACAAATTACCTTTCTGCTCAGCATTGCTGAAAATGCTCCTCGAACTGATGTCTGCGCCGCAGCTCCCTGGTGGGTCACCTGCTGAGCGGAGACAGGACACTACCGGCTCCTGCCAGGCTCCCTCCTGGCCCAAGCATGCCCCAAATCTGCCACCTCCTCTGTGGGCCAAGGGGGAGCCTAGCAGCCAGACAGGGAAATTATTTCGGTGATATTCACCAGGGGAGCATTTGAGAGGTGCATTTTAGTTTCATTAAAATGTTTGAATGTCTCTAGTTTATACTGCCATGGATTTGCATGTGTAAAAGCCCCACATTTAATACACAGTAATATATGGATTTTCCAAATGTTTTCTCTACACTTCTGCTTCTGTTTTCCAAACTCTTAATGTTGTCTTTTTCTCTTCTTCTCACTGGGAGAGGATGGTGTATCTTTGCACAAGCCATTAGTGTGTCTGCATCAGCATTTGCAAGCAGTATGCAGTAAAACTTTTAGCTATAATGCAATTTACTCAGGAAATAAGAGGCAAACCTGAAAGGCTGAGACCTGCACCAAAGTTAGAGGTTTGATATTAAATATATTGCCACTTTCTAATATTTTCAAGTAGGAAATAAATCTCCTTTCTGTTGAAAGATAGTTCTGCCTTTGAAGATAGAATAACGTTTACATAGATGTTAAGGTCTTCTTTAATGTAGCTTTCATTATCTCCTATGTTCCCCCTTTCTCTGAAAGCCCAAGTGACTGATGTCAAGATCAAGGGAGTCAATCAATGTAGATACACTCCAGGACCCTGATAGGATATAAATCACCCTTACTCCTAACCACAGTAGATACCTAACTGAAGGACAGAAGTTTACATATTTGCTGTCCTTGTGGGGGAGGCTAAATTTCCCAGCCACTTACCTCATGGGAACCCCTCATTCATTAACCAATTGGGGTGCTTAGTATCACTTATCAAATAGGCTAATCAAAGTTTGAGAGAAAACAGCTCTTGACCATTTCTTGCCCTTTGAGTACTGCAGGGCCACCTCCCGCCCCTAGACTTTTATCTAATTAAAGTTAAAGAGAGGAAAATTAATCCATGGAAGAAAATGAGATAACAGCCACCATAGCAGATCATCCCAGAGCCTGGTTTGGCTTTCATCTATTGCTACCTGACAACTAAGTCCTCAGTAACACAGGAACCCCATTTTATGGGAGCAGAATCTGTCCCTTCACATAATGAGGGGCATTTGTATTTTCATTTCTCACTGCTTCATGTTGCTGTTCCTCCACTTGTAATGGGTGTGGGTGAATTAAAAAGGTCATCCTTTACTTTTCCTCTCTCAAGCTTGACTTAGTGCTGTTTTCACTTGCAGAATACAAAAGTGAAAACTGTAATTTATTACAATACCAGCAATTCAAGATGTTTTGCTTGGATCCTGTGCTTGCAATTGGTTACCAACATTCCAGCTTTTCTTGCTTTTGTTGGCTACTAGTTTATAACCTTCAATTTCATTCTCTAAATCTGTGTTTAAAAGATATTTCACAACACAGGGTTGTAGGGTTTTTTACGTTGGAAAAAAGTGTGGAGTGTCCCTTTTGCAGATTCACTGCCATCTTTGTGGTACTACTTGTGTTCCTCTTTGGTGTTCTTTTATTTTAAATTCTTTTTTAAACCACCTGATGGTAAAATTTCTGAAGCCCAAAGGATCTTCCTTTATGATCACTTGAATTTTTAAACAGCTGGAACTTTGGCACCGTGAATGTCAGAAATAAGTTAACTCTGGTAACACAGCAGTTGTTAGCTGCACTGCGAATGGAGAAACTTATGTTTTATGAGGTACTTGGGAGTCCTGAGCTGTGGCCATGCAGCAGCATGCTCTGCTCCTCCAGCTCCAGCAGCACCTGCCAGCAGCAGCACGTCAGGCTCTGGGAGCAGCTCCAACATGCCACCCTCACTGGCATTTTAGGTTTTGGGGCACTGAGGGAGCAACAGCAACAAAATTTCATTTTCTTTCTAAAAATACTCTGATATTTTGAAGGCTGCGTTTATACTTCTAGAATTTTAACTGGAAGCATTGGATTATAAAGTCTATGGGCGAGGCATATATGGCCAAAATTAGAAGTGCTGAGGAAATCCACTTACACTCTGTCTGTGTTGCGACTTGCATCTTGAGGCGCTCAAAGGTGGACAAGTTAAAGTACCTCAAAATAATCCCATTTGGGTTCTTTTCTAGACAACAAGAACTGTTCTAATTATTACACGTGTATTTTGCTTTGGAATGGGCCACTGTACTAATTTGTTTTTTTGTAGTCGTTCTTTTTGTGGTATTTTTTTGAGCTTAAAAAGACTGTGCATCTATAGCTCTATAACCAGCAGTAGTCATTAAATACCTTACAAGACTAACCTTAATATTGTCAGTACCCAGTTCCTAGGACTTCTTAATGGGCATTCTGCAACATAGTTAATTACTTGCAAATGGAAGCTGTAAAAGATAATAGCATTCAAACCTTTTCATTTAAATCAAAAAGAAGCCCCAAGCAAACTTCCAAATCTCTTCCAAACTCTTGAAAAATTCTAGTCCCTATCATCATTGTCTGAACTAATATCTGGCCTTCCCTTTAGCTACGTAAACTAATCCATCAGACCGACAATTTAGAACGATGACCTGCAGCTGTTTGGTAATGGAAGGGATGCTGGTAGGACTTTAAAAGGGGATAAGCAAGGCAGTGAGAATGAGATTCACTAATCCTCCTGTATTTTAAGGTATTTTGCACATGTTGGGAAGGAGCTGAGACTTTTGCTTGCTTTCCCCATGGAAAAGCAGTGGGGGGTACGTGGGAGCTCCCTGGGCTGCTGCCCACACAGTGCCCCCATGGAGGCAGGCAGCAGAGGGGTGTTTGCCAAATCCCTCCTGCAGCTGCAGTGCCAGAGTGGGGAGTTCACCAGGACCCAGTTAAACTCAGGTATCAATTAATACCAGCTGCTTTACTCGGCAGGGTGGACAAGACCTACTAGGTACTAGAAAATCTGTAATTGGGAAATATGTGAGAACAATTTTGTACTGGTAGGGGGATAAGCTGTAAACTGTAACAAATCATTTCCATCTCCAATTTCTACATATTTAATTTATATAGGGCACTGAAAACTTGAATTGTAGCAAACTTTGGTCACTATCCACAAGAGACACATTTGATCCAGTGACCCAAAGGTGAAAGGTTCTGTATTCCATTAGCAACCTCCTACAAAAGCAGTCCCTCACCAAGGTTTTTATGCCAATAACTAAATACCATTAACCTTTACAAGCTATGCTGTAACATTTTCAGTCTCCTAATTCTGAATCATTTCACAAGCTAAAAGAAATTTGAGTTTGTCTTAGAGATAAAAATGGAACTTCTTCAGCATTTTTGTTGTTAGATATTTAGGAATACAATTATTTTTGAAAGAGGGGGGAAGAAAAGCATGTTGGATTATGACTGTGTGTTTGGAGCACCTAAAAGGCATTGCCCTAGGAGAATATGTTAGGCACCATTCCTACACTGCTTTTGCCACCCTCTCCCGTGACTGGTTGTGAGAGAAAATTCTTTCCTCCTTACTGCCAATTTTAGATCTTCCACTCTATTGCCCACTGGAACACTCCTTGGAATTCCACCCAGGATCCAGAAGTTAGGAGAGACTTGATCTTGATACTGGTGCAATTTGTAAGCAATATAAAAATATTTCTGCACATATATTTTGAACATGCACAAATGTGTACCAAGAAGATATAATGCTATTTAATTTCTATTAAATGCAAAAATGTGGAAATAACCAAAAATA
This sequence comes from Empidonax traillii, assembly GCF_003031625.1. Lineage (NCBI taxonomy): Eukaryota > Metazoa > Chordata > Aves > Passeriformes > Tyrannidae > Empidonax > Empidonax traillii. The sequence goes on along the minus strand of NW_020955228.1, from coordinate 3,008,045 downwards.
AGTTACACAGAATAGCAGTTGGAGGTCAGTATTCATGTCAGAGGTGGTCTTGTTCTATTTTTTTTCATTTTTTCCTTTACCTACAAGCCAAGCACCACTAAGCCAGAAACCACCAACCAGTACAGTCTCACAGTAACAAGATATTAATAGCCCATGGAAAAATCAACATATAATTTTATATTATAGTACTTACTGCAGTGCTGTATTTTTTTTTAGTTCTGACCTAACTGTAACACGAGAAAGGGAAGCAGAGTGACACGCAAAAATGTGTGCTCATTTTAATTTGTAATATATTCAAAATATTGTTGAAATTTTTTCATATTATATGTTTTTAAGGAACCCTCACTTCAGTCTTTTATTACAGAAAGCTAGGAATTTTACATACAAATTTTACTGTTGTTCCTTTTTGTTTAAATAAATCTATCAATGTTTAATCACAGAGAAGCACATAATAATCCCCAGAGTCTATAAAGTACCTTTGAGATTGTGATGCATCTCCTACCTCCTGAGAAGGTTGTCTATGGGCCTGCTGTCCCCACCATTATTTATATAGGCTCCTCTCATACATAAATTCTTTTGTTATTGTTGTTTTTGGACCTCTGAGGAAATCACCCACATACTTACAGGCAAGTAGGCATCTTTAAAATAGGGGCATTTTAATGGTTTTACTTAAAATGACTTCACAGGGGTTCCTGTATGTTGGGATAGTCAGTGACCTGAACTGGGTTGAAGCATGCCTAATGCCTAACTTCTTCTTTATATTTCTGCATTATTGTTCCCTGCCACATCTTTTACATTTGTCCCTTCTTATACACATTATCTTTGGCAAAAAAATTTGGAATTGCTTATTGCCATATTTCCTAATCCCTTTTACGTCTCCTAATCTTCATACATGGGCCACACATTTTTGTTTTTTTGTTTAAATCAATCTCTCATTGTCAAAAATGCCAAATCCAGCAACAATAAGAGAAATTTCTGGTTAACTATTAAAGACCTTTACCTGCATTTGACTAGCCTGGTCTCCTTATAGAGGTATGTAAACAGTTCAGCAAACTTTCAATCAGTGTCTCTCGGCCATTGCCTCTTGGAAGGACTGATGCTGGTTCAAAAGTGCAAAGCTCTTCCCTGATTTCAGGAGTGTTAAAACAGCAGAACAAACATCAAGCAAAAGAGAAGGAATACAGACACAGCTCCTCCAAAAACTCTCCCTCTAGCAATAAAAAGAGAGCTTGAAAGGAAGAATCCACTCAGCAGGCAGGATTTCGAGGATAAGATGTTATACATATAAAACCATTCTCATAAGCGAGCCAAGAGCTGCACTCAGCGTGCAAAGGTAAAGCTTTAGGTCAAAGCAGAAATGTTGGAACTTTCCAAGAATTCTGGATACTCCAAGTGATGCCATGGAGCCCGAGGTAATGTGAATGCTGACCAGGCTGAAGTGCAGACTTGCTCCTAGGACTCAGTGGGACTTAAAGATGCTTTGCTGCTGTTTGTATTCTGATCTTAAAATAAGATTAGACACTTGGGAAAACACTGTGTTAATCTGCTCTACAGTAATTCACGCTGGTCACTAGACTGGAGCGAAGTCCTGCTGAAAAGCTTTAAAACTAGGCAACAATATAGGAAGCAGAGCCAAACCAGCAGTGTTATTTCAAAGGCTGAGGGCTCTATTCCAAAACTACTGTCTCTCCTTCTCAAGCAGCTTAGTCTTCAAAAGAGGTCCATTTAGTACTAAAAAGTACCACGATTTGGGGGTCAATAAATCTCTCTCTTTTTTTTTTTTTTTTCTTAAGTGATAAACCACAAAGTGCCCCATGAATTGATCTACTTCATGTTGCCATGGAGTTTGTCATCCTCTTTTTTTTTTTCCACATACCCAAGTATTTCATTCTGGTCTCTCCTTGAAACTTGGAGGATTTTGGTTTCTCCCTCTCCCAAGATAGTTATCATTGGCCAGTACATCAAACAACTTTGTCTAGTGAACTCCAGCCACAGAACAAATACACCACCTACCAAACCAAAGGCGCCCTGTTCAAATCACAGTCCCTTTTGGCAGCCAGTTCCTCTCATACCATTATACCCAGAGCAAACGATAAATCTTTTGCCTTGGACGCTACTCGCTACCTCAAGTGCATAAAACTAGCTATTACAACAATTTTAGTAAAAGGAGTAACTGCTAGAAAGGGACTGTGCTCTAGGTGTAACACATTTCACAGGAATAGTTTCATATAGCTCCATCTTTTATTTTTCAAAATTCAAGAGCTTCCCTCTAGCAAGCTTGAAGCCATTTATCTTTTTTATCTGCTGATGTTTTTTTGTTTTCTGTATCTCTGCTTTTTTTCTTTCTTCATAATTTGTTGGTGTTGATTTAGGGTTTTTTGGTGAGTTTGTTTGTTTATTTTTCCTGTGTGGTCTTTGACATTCCTTGTGAGCTAAAAAACCCCATCTTATCATTGAAGATTTGAAAATCCCAGACCAAATTAATATTTACTGAGAACAAAATCTCACTGAATTGTCATAGAACTTTATTTAATCCTGAAGAGTTTTGTCTTTTGATTATTTTAAAAGGAATTCTTGATGATATTGAAAGTGTGGCGAAGCCGTAAGTCCTGCTAACAACTCCTCACTATGAATTGCCTAAAGAGCTATGCACAGAAGAGTACCTTTTGGGTTTTCTTTCCTTATTGAAAATAAAAGTAACTTCTACTCCACTGGTATATACTTAGTTTAAAACATGTTTTTGAACTGCATTTCTCCATACTATATACTGGAATTGAGAGTTTGATAAAGTCTGTAACATGGTAGATTATTCTAATCCAAATCCTAGTTTAGTACAGAAGCAAAAGTTTCAGTAAGGTAGTTAAAATGATAATCCAAATGCAATGACTTTGGCCAGAACTTTCACAGCAGTTGTCAAAAGGCACATAAGTATCCTTGGCAGACATGAAGGCAAATTCACACTAAAGGCATATCTGTCTGTCTGTCCCTTCAGTCACCATTTGCATTGCTCCCAAATGCTTGCTCCTACTGCCTCACTCACACCATGTGAGAGGGGAGGAAGGACTTTATAAAGACCTCATTTCCAGCGCTGTGCAAAGCTGCATAGGGTTACTTTCCACTTTCTGAATTTGGTTCACATCCATTTGATTGCCTGCACACTTTGTACTTTGAGTCAGCTTTGCTGCCTTTCTAGTTACTTGGGGAGAGGTATTTTTTTTCCTGCTGCCATGTCAGATTCAACTAACAAGAATTCCTTTGCTACAGGGCAAGAATGAAACATCATTAAGTCGTAATTTCTTTTCCACAAGTGTAGCAGGCATAACCAAGATGCTTTCCTCCTAAGACTCCCAGCCCTGAGAAGGGAAAGAGACTGCTTTTCTTGGGTCACTCTAACCTAAAGTCTTTTTGTCAGGAGAGAACAAAGAGGACTTCTAACAACTTTTTATCTCTCTCCCTGCAACAGCAATGCAAAAGTTCACACCGTGTGCTCTTACAATCCGACTGAGCAGGGAACTTGTCCCTGCACAGGCAGCATATGCATCAACAGGGTGTTGATTCAGCCCCAGATTAAGGTCTGAAGGTAAGATGCTTTCTTGTCTCGCCTACCTTTGTATCCTCTAGCTAATCTTCCCGGAGCTCATCCTTAGACACAAATAGAGTGGAGAGCTTTCTCCCTTCCTAAGCAGTCTTTGCACAAGCATGTTCACTGACAAATTTAAGAAACTGTATGAAATTGGTGAAAAAGAAGCAATTCACATAAATGCCCAGTCTAAATGAAATGTAAGAGCACCAGATTTACAGAGGAAATCAAAGTCTGAACAAGTAATTATACTTGTTTAGATTAAATACAAGACAGTATATTAATAAACAAACAAAACCTCTGGCTAATGTCTTATTTCTCAGCCTTTCCCTTATTTTTTGTTCAAAATTAAATGTATTTTCCCCTCAGATACATAATCCCCAATAAATTAACCTGTCCAAGTAACACATGCACAGGATAAAACCGTATCTTTGATTTTGATTACATTGCTTATGGTTGCAATTTAGGTAGCCTTGATTCCATCCATTGTCATCTCTACGGACTTGGGCACCGTTAAAATGCTTAGAAAATCTCAGTTCTTACATGGATCTAGTTAAGTTGTTGGCTGCAAACAGATAAACATTTTTGTTGAAAAATGACTTTACATCATAATTTTACAATTATGGTGCTGTATTTATGGCATATCATTGCTCTTTTATAGGGACTTTGGACTTACATTGTTGTAAGCTGGAGGAAATTAGTTGTGAATGGGAATGGTTTTATCTGTAAATACAAGTTCCAAACATTCAACAGAACAACAGGAAACATTACATTAACTGAACTGTTGCATGAATACAGCAAAACTGACACTATTAAGGCCATTCAGTTTCTTGAAGTCCCACAAATCAGCAAGTGGGATTGTGTCTCATGACAAACTTGATATAACAAATATAGTTAATTAGCAAAAAATACCTTGCTCGTTGTAGGTGAGCACCTTTCTCAGTGCTAAATGGACACCATATGATTACATTATTGTAAAGCTTTGATACACATTAGTAGCAGTTCTTTGCATTAAGACAGAAGAAATAATGCTAAAATAATGGATTGTGATAGAATGTGAAAAGTAAATGGAGCAGAGCATCCCTTCAAGGCAAGGAGGCTCACCCTCCCTGCTTGCAGGGTCCCTTCAGCAGAAGTACAAGAGTACATGGCTAACATGATAAGAGAATATCCAGCCCATATTGCCACAGTCATGGGAGATCAGGATTCTAATAGGTGCAAAATGAAGATGATTTTTAATATTTCAAATTTAGATTACTAAACCAAGAAGTAATTCGTACTTTTTCTTTGACTATGGGTTGTCACACTAATAGATGACAGGTGGATTTTAAAGACAAGTTCTAAAGACCTAAAATAATCTTTATCACTCAGAACACGTATTAAAGGAAATATAGAGCAAATGTATTATAAATCATTGAAATGAATCTTAGCAAAGCAAAATGCTTGTTGACATAGGCACAGATAAAAATGTATCTGAAGGTGCTATTAGTCCACTTCCATATACTCATGCCCTTGTGCATGCAATTTAGTAGCATAAATGTAACTTTGGAGGAGCTGTTTTTCAAGTAATCTGGAGCTCCTGGATTTCTGGAAATCAGGGTTGTAAAAACGTGGGATTCTTTCCACACATCCTTCTGGTAAGTTCATTCTTCCTAATTCAAAAACCGCAGCAACAGCAGCTGCTGCCTTATGGATATGCATGACAACCCTTCTCTGTCTCTCTCCTCCTCACAGTTTGTCATTTTTGGACTTGAATAGTACAGCCTACTGTTGCCTGACTCTTCAGTATGATATTTTTCTCTACACCCAGTCTTTCCAGAATCACAGTACAGCAGGCAATATAGTGCCTTTTCTTTTTTATTTTGAGGGGGAGAGGTTAGTGGGGATAGGGGACAAAGGGAATGTTGTCCACAAACTCTCGCCTGTTAAGTTTTTCTTGGACTTCCTCTGGTTTAAGTAGAGCTGTCATCAACACTTGCTAAGTTACAACACCCTAAAGACTTACACAGTGAGTTATAATGCTTGTTTTCTATAAATCATGCAAAGACACAAGCACATCGCTTGCGTACACCTTCATGCACACACCTAAATACCTATGTGTGTCTACAAAAATTCATCAAAATGTATACTGGTAAAGACAATTCTTGTATAATGTTCTTTTTGAAGTTCTTTGCTCGAGAAGCACATAAATATATGAACTGTTATATGGAGAGACTGCAGCATATGCCCACACCTGTTAAGCAAGTGGGGAGTAGTGTCATCTAGTGGTTAGCTCAAAGCTAAAGGGGACAGGAGCTGTAATTCAGTACATAGTAAACAACATTTTTAATTCTTACATTGCTTTACTGTGTAACTTAGAGGAAATAATTTTTATTTATTGTATCTCATTGATTCAGCTAGAAAACAGGGGAGGAGGTAAAGCCAGCTGGAGAACTATACACTGAAATATCAGAAATATGTAAACTGTCAAGATGGACACTTTCCTTTTATACATCCCATCCCACCAATGTTACCCTCTGATGATGCAGATTTCTTCAGAGCCTATTCATAGACCTTCTGCCCATCTTCTCTCATGCAATATAGTTCAAAAACTACTGTGGCAGGATGCTGGCACACTACCATATAACAAGGTAGATTATTTTACTGTTGAAACTTATGCTAACTGAAGTTAATATAAGTTATATTTAACTGAAGTTAAGTGTAAGAATAGAGTAGTTTTTCTATGTCTAGTAATACCTGGTAAGATGGTTCTTATTCTTTCCTCTTCTGACAACATGATTTTTAGCAATTATATCCTCATATAGTCTAAAATACTCTTTTGTATCACTTCTGGATGCAGGAAGAGGTTGTCCTGAGCACTTGCTTACAAGTGAAGGAAGTGGTGATGTTAAGCACATACTTAAAGCTAAGTGTGTGATTAATTTCTCTGTATATTTGGGTTTTGTAATATGAATGGAGTACTGTAATCTGTCTATATGCTCTTATTTTTTTGTCAAAAGACCTAAAGATGTAATTTGCAGATATTTCTTACATAAAAATAACTGTAGAGTGTTAACATACAAGTGAACTTATACCTGGCTGCAACATTGTTGGTATGAATATTTGCAATGGAATCTTAATTAGTTTCACCCATAGGAGTTTCATCTATTAAGATGAAAGAAACTAAAATCTACTGAAACTGCTGAATAAAGGGCTAACCATATTAGAAAGAAGCAGTTATAAACAGGACTTTTCCAGCTGCCCTTGCTAATAGGCAATTCTAAAACAACAGTGATGTCTGTCTTAAGTTTCTGCTAACAAAGCTGATTTCTGACCAGAAGGCTAGAGTATTCTTTTTCATCTATTAAGCCCCACAAGTGACAGTTCTTCTTCATATCCCCAATATTTCCTTTTCAGCTCACTAGGGCCAAAATGTCATCTTTTCTTGTAAAACAAAAAATCAAAGCCAAATGGTTAAAATGCAAAGTTTTGGTTAAACAAACAGTCAGTATTTCAGTGGTTTTATCTGCAGCCTGCAGAGCAACTAAACAAAGCCAAGATATTGTCCATCTCTTTGACAGACAAAGAGCCTCAGAGGTCCAGAATGACATGCCCGGGGCTGGCACGTGATTAGAGTAATTAAATTAAATAGCAGGAAACATGTTTTCCATATGCCATTGCCTGGCCACACACAAACTGTAACAGTAAATCTTTTATATTACATTGGTTCAGGGAAATGTATAACCATTTTAAAAATGCATGATGCCCACAAAAATAAAGGTGATATAGTAGCATATTCACCAGGCTCCCTGTCTTTGATCGTTGGCCTAAAATGCCAAACAAGTTCATTCCTTATTTATTTATTATTAAAGGTGCAGCTCAAAAGGCCCTGAGCATGTGAACATTCAGGAAACATTACTGGATTTACACTGGAGGGTAGTGCTGATGCTCCAAATCGGGAGGGGGGGGAAAATCCTCCCAGTAAAATTAAGACGAACATCTTGGTTATCTTTCACATTGAGACCCTAATATGTTTCTGTCAGTCTTTTTTAACAGCTAGGCACTCAAAGCATGAATTAAAAAGGAATTTCTGTTTCAGTTCTGTTTTCCACAGTAATATGAACTCAGATTCCTTTGTTTTCATGGCCAGTTGTTAGAAAAGCCAACATGTTTATCCATGCCATAATAGTCAGAAGAATTGCTAGTCAGTGGGATCATCTGTCATCCTTGAATTTACTTGTCACTACACTATTAAGATAAACTAGAACACTTACTAATCTATTATGACCCATCTTTTCATGGTTGATGAGGCCAAATCAAATCACTGGTATTTCTGTTTTGTTATGATTTTGCACAATAGGGAAAAGGCTGCAAATCAGTTTGGAAGAAGCTATTAATCAATGAGGATACTGATTCAAATGTCCAGTCCTTGAGATTTTTAGGAGATGACATACAAGAACACTTCCTGTAAATGAGGAATTCTGAAGACTACAAATGCTCTTAACATAAAGAGTATTAGCCATTCAGAGAAAATCATTCCAATACATGAAAAGATGTCCATAAAAAAATAAATAAAAAACTTATCTCACTGTTTTCTAATGAAATATATATACTGGATAATTTCATAAGCATTTTGGGTATTCCATCTTCACTTCATCTCCTTGACCCAGACAGCTCAGATAAGAAACAATGGTAAGTTCAGTGTTTCCGATTTCAGGTCGACCACTGAGCTATGGCATTAAGTTCATTAACTGATTCAATTTAATGAAATCAAAGTACAAGCTTCCAGCTGGAAAAATAAATGTCATTTTATCTTTGAAAAGTAGCGTAAAGGATGACAGAATATTGATAGTCTTGGCTCAGTCTTTAGCAGTTATTACTTTCTCAAGTTATTGAAGTGAGATTCAAGATGTAGTCAGTATGGAGAATTAGAAATTGGGACTTTCTTTCCTACTCCTTTGAGTGCTTTCTTTACTGACTAATCTCCATTGCTTGATCAGGAAAACTTGTGTTTAACAGTGAATCTAAAATAAGTAAAGGAGAAAACAATGGCAGGACAGTGAAGACTAACAACTAATTTTGGTAGTAGCTGGCAGATCTTTCTTCATCTTTCTTTAACTGTCTGAACTCTTCTATTCCCTGAAAGGGCCAGTGCATTTCACCTTAAATTATTTAGCCTGAACTTTCTGTACAATGGGTTAAAACAATTAGTTGAAAGACAGAGAAGTTAATCCCTTATTACCATCTTGTCTTCTGAGAATAATGACAAGGGAGAAAGTACTCTGCAGCAGGCAGAAACCTGGAGCCTTTTGCTGAGGTAGCGTTGCCATCCTCAGGAGAGAACAGAGTTGCCCTCCAAACCGAGGAGCGCACTCAAACCTAAACTACCAGGTGTCTGTAAGATGTTTCACTACTGCTTCTTCACCTCCTCTGCCTCCTCCCAGCATCCCCCATCATGCCATTCCACAACTGTGCCAGAGCAAGGAGCACATCCCTCTGTCTACATCCCTTCCTTCCCGACTGGCCTTGGCCTCCATCCACTGTGCCTTCCCTGGGGCAAGCAGAGGTGGGAAGCAGTGGTAACTAAAGACTCATGGCCCTTCCCAGGAGGTTCTCTTACACTTTCTGATTGTCAGAAATGGGACAAATGTGGAGAACTTGGCAGAGAGGCTGGTACACTAGGGGACACCTGCACTGACAGTCATGAGAGGGAGAAGGGACTGAGGAGGCTTTTTGTTGGGAATTATTCACTGAAGGGTAAAAACTCTATGGTAGCTTTAGGTGTAATTGTTTTTCTGATTTTGGAAAGCATGCTCTCAGAAAGAAGCCTTCACCTTTTGGTGCTTTTCCAGGATTACCCCTTTAGGGACATAACCTTTATGCTGTGAGGAGCCTCCATCCCTGGGAACCACCACAGCTGCTTCAGTGGCACAGAGGGGATATCACCAACAGAGAGAACTTGGTAACATTTTTTTGCTCTTAAAACGCTGCCCTGTACTTAGACTTATGAAAACATATAAAATTCCATCCAGTGGCTTCTGCCAATGGTAAAGAAAGTAATTCAGTTTTGCCCTTGGTGATGGCCTTGGTGAACTACTTACACCAAGGGGCTGAGACAGTTTTGGTTTTCCTGCTGAAAGAAAGAATTACTTCTTTTATGGGAGGGTCCAGGCTACTATAACAGTAACATAAAATAATACCTAACTTGAAAGCAGTTGATGGACTTGGGAAATGAGCAGCCTGCCTAGTTAGTGCATTATCCATCCAGGTGTCCCTGGACTCAGCCTCTGGTGATGGCACCTGTATTCAGCACTTCCATTTTCATTTATCTCTCGGAAGCAGTAAAAGAGAAGCTTTGAATTGTTCTCTATGAAGTCAGTAGCTTCAGAAAACTGAAATCTATGCAGAAACTTATGGGAAACTATGACAAAAGACCTGAACAAGTTTACGTAAATGGTGAAAAACCAAGAAGTTCTAGAAAGAAAGGAAGATGACAAGGGATGCACTGTTGGGCTTGGGTGCCTTTGATACATTAAGGCAAGGTGTCAAAATGGATGACAATGGCTGAGAAATGAGAAAAACCTGATCGCCACCTGTCCTTTGTGCAGTCAGGTAGCTGAGTGATGGAGTCATGCTCTCTATACAGTAACTCCTGAACTTTTATTTTTAGTGGGGAAAGATCTAGGAGAGCAAGCCTTAGAAGCAGTTGGTATCAGGAGCTATCCTGCACACAGCAGGAGAGCATTTCCCAACAGTACTTCTGCCCTGTGCTCCTTCTGGGTCAGTTCAATAAGAGAGATCTGCTTTAAAAATGTGCAGGCTGCCACCTGAAAACTATCACGCTGCCCATATCGATGGGAGCAAAGGAAAAAACTAAGGAAGGAGTGTGAGACTGAATCCTCCATGCTGTTTTACAGAGAACTTGAGCAAAGCCTTCTTAAGCCCTTGACATCGCAGCATTGCTCCAATCTCATAGTTGTAATTTTCACAAGACCCTTTGCTGAGGAAACAGAGGCAGTATGAACAGAAAGACCTCCATGGTCTCCTGGGGATCCAAGGGTCACAGGCCAGAACATGAGAGGAGACATTACACACTGTTTTCTGCATTAGAGCACCTATGTCTCAAAGGCGTTCAGGCTGAGCTACTCTTCCACGACATTAAACAATGGAGTTTTATGAAGACTTAGCCAGCAGTTAACTGAGGCATGCATTAATTCACTGTTTTATTTTAAAGGAAGGTAGAAAATGAAAACTCTTGTGTTTGCACATTCATGTGGCTGACAGGGAAAAAAAGCATTCAGAGTTCAGAACAGAATTCTTCCCAAATAAAGCATTTAAAGAAGCAGCTTTCCAAGAACACATAATCTTCTTCAATGACAATATTAATAAAAATCCATGCTGTCTGATACAGCAAAATGATGAATTGCCCAAAGGTTTGAAAGTAGTATCTCTGACTGTCAAAATGTGCGGCGATAATTACTGGGATCTGGACTTACAAGCTTTTGATTCATTCTAGTTATGTACCCCTGATAAAGGAATTTAGTCCAGTGTTGCCTCAGCGGTCTCCCAACATGCTGCTTTCTGTTACAAAAGGGAGCAGTAACAAAAGTATCAAGGTCCTACATAGTAAGTATCTGAAGGAGGAAAAGCAGCATAAAATATCTTCGATCAAAAAATAAAAGCAGTGCCAACATTATTCCATGCAGGTACCAATAAAATGAAATAATTATTTTATATTGTAATGCCACATGGTCAGTCAGACAATTCTGTTCTTGAATTAATTTTGTGATAAAATTAAGTCTTACTGCCTTCTGTAACTGAAATTTTACAATAGGTGACACACAAAAATAATAATCTCCTTGGCAATTATTAATATAGTAAATCTGATGTTTTCTAAAAAAAAAATGGGTAATTTTCAAATCCAGCTAGGAAAAAATAATTACTTGTAATCATTCTCATTATTATGCACTTTCACATAGAATTGGCATTACAAAAAGACAATTGTTGTTCCTGTAACATAGTTTTTAGAGACCACAGTTAGAACCTTGATAGAGATGGACAGGCCCTTAAGAGTAAAGACGAGAGCAAGCTGGGTAAGTATTCAGAGGGGAATTCCTTGCATGTTGATGAATGAAAAATTTTCACAAAACAAATCCAGCTACACGGCCCTCCACCCCCTTCGTCCATCCACACTAGCTGATTACATATAGTTAGCTTTAGTGCCTTTTTGGTCTGTGTCATCCCCTGAGAAACAACTGGAAAAGATTTATGGGTTAGATCTGAGAAATTTTTCAGATACTGCTTATTAAAAGAAGACCCTGCATTAGTTGCAGTAGTAAGCATTGCCCAATTTAGGGCATGTCACCTGCAGTGTACAGAGGGATACTTTTAACATCATATCTTCCAAACAATCTTCCTGGTATTTAAGGGCTATGTACTGTTAAGAGTCAATACAGTTCCTTCAAGACAACTAAGGAAAATAAAGTAAAACAAGTGCAACAAAGACTCCACAGCCACATTCAAAACAATCAGCTAATTAAAGCACTGGATCACTTACAAGTAAGTATCTGGTCTGTCAAAACAACTCTAGTGACTAAGGCCTCTGCGTAGCCATCACAGTGAATTCCTGAATGATTTCAAGTTACTAAGCTAGTACCGTTATAACTCTCAGCTGCTGCTGAAATAACCCTTGGGGGTCTTCAACAGATGTGCATGCCCACAGGTAGCCAGGGAACTTATACTATGTGGACTAGATGAATTATGGGGGCAGAATCAAAATAAGCAGAAGGAGTATGACACTTGAGCTCAGCAAATAAGGACCAGAAACTGGGACAGGTTCTAAAAGATGCGCCTTCCCAGTCCCGTCTGTGTGGGCAAATGAGTAAGCATGGCTGAGAAAACCAGCTTTTCTGCTGGCTGTGCAGTTTGACATAATTGTATTTTTTGTTTTTAAATCTTATTCCAAATCAGGCTGAATTAGAAGAGAAAAAAACTACAAAACACAATGTCTCCCAAATAGAGTGGAAAAATCTGGCCCAGAGAAGATAATTTCATTCAGGATGCTCTTCTTTTTGCCTGACCAGCAATTCAGCAGATGGTGTTTTAAGCTATATTCTTCCACTGAGAAATGAGGTACAGAAGCTCTGTTGCCACCCAGATGATGGGAACTGTATAAGGAAATCAGAAACTAAACAAATAAATGAAAATCAAACAAACATTTCTTAAGTGGATAAGTAAGACATGCTGCTAGTGGGACAGAATACAGTAAGGAAATTAACTTGGCTTAGCTAATTTTGGCTGCAAAATGTGAAGTGTTCATAAGGGGGAGAAATAAGGAAACATTTTTAGATTGCTACTTGGGACTAAAGGTTATAGATTTCTACCTCAGAATGCCAGTGAAGATAAAAACAGGGTATAGTTTGCTTAAGTAACATGGAGTAAGTCTTAGCGATCCTGATGATAATGAAGATGAAATGAAGATAGTGCACAAATGAATGGTGATAGTGTCTGAAGTGCTCCTGATCTGCTGAGGCATTCAGCTTTTAATCCTATTTTGTTAATGCCAGAAAATGAAAAAAGGCTTATGTTACAGTACCTACATTCCAGTAATATGGGTCTGGATTCAGTAGGTAAATATTATGAAGCATTTTCCCTCACTTAGTAGCAATTACTTCTAAATTGGCAGCTATACTGGCTTTTTTTTTTTTTTTTTTAACAATGGGACAGAATAAACATACACTGTTAAAAAAAAATAAAAGAGATGCACATCATTCTGGGAAAAAGATAAGGCTTGTGAATTGTATTAACTTACTATTTTCTCCACTATGGGTGCTTTGATGCATGATAAACAAATAATTGAGGAAAAAATCTAAGTGTAACCTCTAACACAGGAATGCTGTAAGTTGAAAACATTTATGGCTTTTAATTCCAACATGAGTATTTAAACAAATGGAATCTCAATAAAATCCCTGTTGAAAGCATGATTTACTTATAGACATAGGATTCTAAATCATTATAAACAAAAGAGCAAGCAGTGTAATGTTATACTATTTATGCTTGTTTTAAGCTTTCCTAAGCTAGAACTTGACATTTTATCTTTTTGTAGGTGTATTACTGACAAAACATTACTTTGCACTGAGAACAGTTGAATTTGATTTACAGAACTATTTATTCTTAAATACTTACGTAGCTGAAAGCATTTTATTTAAAATTATACCAGAATCAAAACTGCTTAGAGCCAAATGAACAGTTAAAAGAGCTAGAATGCAACAATTTTCTGAAGTCTTTTGGTAGTAGTAATTCATGTACTGTAGCAACAGGATTGCTACACAGTACAAGCTGTTTCTCTCTGTAGATCCTAAGCAAAGTTCAGGAAATGCCACACAGCATTTAACATCTTCATGGAAGTTCTCTACAGCAGGACTTCACTGTCTCACGCTTTAACGTCTGCCAAATTCCTAGATTCTCACTTCCCCAACATATTTACAGGTGGACTCTCGCTTTGCAAAGGTCTTGATGACTATCAGTGAGGTTCAGTACAAGCACATTTTCAGATCGGGGGTCTAGGCAGGTTTTAAGAAATATCATTGAAATTATTTCAGTTTGTCTAAATTTTGGATAATTAGATGCCAAGGCACTGGGATTCACTTTTACCTTTCCTATATGGTACAATATACGATCACATGTTCAAGACAGATGTCATGATGGGAAAATGAGCATGCATTGATACTATTCCACATTCACTAAAACTTAAAATGGTTGATGTAGGATAAAACAAGAGACCAAAAAAGGAAGACTTTGTGTAATTATTGTAAGAATACTGTAACAAAAACCTTGTTCCTGAAAGTTTAAATTGTTCCAACAATGTGTAGCAAACATATTTTGTTATACAAAGCAAAAGCACAACTAAGTTATCAAATTTACACAAAGTCAGATATCTGAAAGGGGATCTTTTAAAAAAAAACTTTATTTGAGAAAGGAAGAGACTTATATCAGAAGGCAAAAAAAAGGGAACATACAAACAGAATATATTTACAACACAAAACAAGAGATCACCTCTAAGGGTGTAAATTATAATAAATACAGTAGATTTAAAATGTAAGAGACAATAATCAATCAGAAATGTGGTTGTTTAAACCCAGTTTTCCTTTTCACTGGTTCCAGGTAGTTTCTCTTATTATAATTTTATCCAAATTTGAAAGATTCTGATATTAAAGTCCACTAATATATTGGGGTTTCTCACCTGAATGACATTATAAAAATATCTTTTGTCTTTCATGAATACATGTCTTTGAACTGATATTGTACAAAATTCTTCTCAATTGCAAGTTTCTCTCCAAATGTATTTTAAAAGATGCACTATCCCTTTTAGATAAGGCTGAAGTTAGATTTCAAAGAAAATTAAAAATATACAGAATGGGAAACATGTATAATTTCATTCTATATCCTTCACTTTTTGAATGTGAATGTGATTTTTTTCGTCCAACATGGAGAAAGATTTCTGTTCAAATATGAAGCACACATAAAAATCACCTGTGTTTTCTCAATAATAAATCTTTTCTATTTATTGAGGCCTTTCATGTTAACAGCAACTATTTAGTCATTTGTTTGGAGACCTTCTAGGAAAAAGGATAATGTATCTTTTTAGAAGCTGCAACATTTTAGAATTTTAAAAACATTTTAAATTTAATCATATTAGAGCATAATGTAAACAACACATGCTAATAACATATTTTAGAACAATTTCTACATTTGGCAAAACAGCTATCTCTTTTGAAACAGGATACTGCACCTTAAAATACTCAGCTTTAGAAATATAAATATTTTTAATAGAAAAAAAACCTGACAAGGAGTCCAGGTCAGTTTGGGATTATCCATATTAAAGGGGATCTTAATACAATGAATCTTTAACTAGCTTAACAAAAGTAAACCTATAAAACAAGGTAAACATATCAAAAGGGAATATGAAGGAAATGTTTCACTGGAAAGCTTCCTTAACAATTTCCCTACTCGCTTTGTTATTTTCTTTGACAATAAATCAATTCATAGAGTGCCTTTAAAAACAGAAGGAGCGCTGCCCTGTCCCCCCCACCCCGCATTCCTCAGCACATGAATCACTTGGGCTTCCTGTTTCCATAAGGCATTTCCTGCCCCCCCTCCCAAAATCACTTTTCTGCAGGAGAACAGCAGGGACCTGACAAAGCACTGACTTAAATAAACAGGGCCTTGCACTGCAACCAGCCTTGCTCTGCCTGATCGTCCAGGGATGGAAAGGGACGCCAGCTTGTGGGCTGCACACACTCACTGCGCCTCTCAGCTCTGGGGAAAAGCTCCCAGAGAAGCCGAACATGCCCTTTGTCAAGGTGGCATTTCATGCCTAGTTTTTGGTTTAGGATTTGTCCATGAGACCCTGGCAGGAAAGGTTTTACGATTAGTCTTCATTTACAAAAAATAAACAAGTGATTGGATATCAGATGATAACGATAACATATCTGTGCTTTTCGTGCAATGTCCTAATAACTGACTGGAGCCTAATGCTGCATTTTGCTTCTCATCAGTACTTGCATCTATGGCATTTAAGGACGTCTCTCAGGACATTATCATCAAATAAGACAGAATGAAAAATTAACCAAGCAGTGCAAAAAAAGAAAACAATGCAATTTTAAAACAGTGCCTTGCTTTGCCTCCTTATATCCACCTTGTACTTTTCTCTAAATTAACTTTATACATCAACCTGGGACCACTGATATAGCAGTCAGTACCTGTCTACTGGGGAAAAAATACCCTAACGTTAACAGTGTTCAAGACTACGGTATGATACAATATATACAGACAGCTGAAAGCAAAATCAGAGGATTCAAAATCAGAGCAGGAGAATGTTTCATCAATCAGGTTTGGAAACTAGTTCCAGCAATTGCTGATCTCAACAGGCTAAGTGATACATGATCTCTCTCACTAAAAGTAAGCAATGTATGGTAATTCTGGGTTAATACAAAGTCTATCAGCTATTACACAGATATATGCAGAATAATTGACTGCAACAGGTAGTTTCTCAATTAGTGGCCATAATGATGAACTTCACTGTGTTTTCAAGTGTACATACAACACTTCTGCACTTGTTAAACTCTTTGAACAGCAAATCAGGATTTGCTAGGTCCGTGAATCAAAACACAATTGCTTATCAAAGCTTAGAAAATGCATGCGATGTTCAGATAATAACCTTAATTACAAATCCTGGAGCTAAATCTTTGCCTATTACCTGTTGCATAAAAGCAGCTTGCTCCCCAGATTCCATTTGCTGGGTTTGAACATCCTCATCACTGTCCAGTGGCTCCTCTTTGACTTTCACAGCCCCCACCTGCTGTCCTATTCTGTCATCCACACCAGCACTGCTGCTCTCAGCCCTAACGCTGGCACTGCTGGCCGCAGGTCGCTCTTCCTGCATGGAGTGATCACTGTGAAGCTCTTCTTCAGCTTCCTCCAGGTGACTGCCAGGCTGCTTGAGCTGCTCAATGGACTTAGAGAGCATCTGCAAAGAGAAGAGGGGAAGAGTTACTGACTCCTTTCACTGACGCCAAACACCAAAAAGCACTAGATTTGCAGGGACAAAACTAAAGCTTCTGCTGCAAACCTATGTAGCCATGCACTGCCAAAATATTGATGTACAGGGAAAAGAGAACTAAAGTCCCTAAGCAAAAGGTCACTTCTTATTCTGCAGTAGAAAATACCATGTATATGGAGTGCTATATAATAATAATAAACTAAAAATCAGGCAGGATAATGAAAACATCTGTTAGACTGTTACAGCTGGTAATCAAGAGAAATTTCTCTCCCTTCATACTCTTCAGACATGAATTCAGAAATACAATCTTACAGTCAATTTTCCTCAACACAAAATAATAAAGGAACACTAAGATATAAGTAAATTAGTAATCTGGTTAGTGTTCTGTTATAAGCAAATCAGGAAATGTTCACACAAACTTCTCCATCAATTAAAGCTTGAAGGCACCAAAAGCCAACACAGGAGCAGTGACAAAGAGGTGGCATGAGTCCTCTGCTGCGTGGCGCAAAGATACTACAAGCACATCTGTCCATGACTGGAAAGACTGCAGCTTTTGTGGTGCATTGTACAGGTATCCCAGTTTCAGCAATAATGATATAACACAGCTACCCAAAATACTGGTTTTACACCATTAACTGCTACCGTAAAGCTCTGCTGAAGTGCCAGAGGCCTGAGTGTTGCAATCACATGCAGTTTACATTTTGCTATTTAAGATAAAGTCAATGAATTGCACACTAGTCCAAAATTCCCACTTTATTGAAAGAGGCACAAATCAGGTGAGTAAGAATTTCCAAGGGGTCAAGTGAGTAATTATCATTTATTCAACTGTCCCCCTTGATTTCAAGAAAATACTGCTCATCATCATCAAAGTCAAATATCCTGGGGGGAAAAATACGCCTTTTACCATTACTCTTACCTACTTTCCTCTTCCCATCTGACTCCCTCCCAAAATATCAAGTCTTTAAAACTGAGTTTTAGCTAGTGTTATATACTCAGTTACTGGATGGCTTCACTATACCTATTTTTGTCACAAACCATGGACCATCCAGTTTCATTCAGCTTGCTAATGCACACAGAAAAATGCCACCCTAGTGCAGGGCAGGGTTGTCATGTAAACTATGATCAAGAAGCTACAGCTGGATTTAGGAACTCCCAAAAAATCCACAAGTAGAGTTGAAAGATCAATTTATGCAGTTCCAGTTGATGCTCTGATGCATACACCTCATCAGTGGAGGAACAAATTCCATTGCGGAAGACTGTCTGACTTCTGTCACAGCAAACCTTCATTTTTGGGGTGTAATGGCAGTTTAATGGTTTACTAAAAAGAAACAAATAAAAAATCCTTTTTCATTACTACAGTAACTGGCAAATCACAATATATGTATCCTGCATGCTGCAGGTGGCATGCTCTAAACTGGGCAGTTCTCACTACTGCAACTAATGCAGTGTCTCCTCTTTTTAAGCAGCATCGAAAAAATTCCTTATATGAAACCCATAAATCTTTTCCAGTTTCTTCTCAGGGGATGACGCTGACCAAAAAGGGACTAAAGCTAACTACATGCAATCAGCTCAGGTACACTCCTCTCTGTCACTCAGTTATTATTAAATTATTATTATTTATTAGTTAAACATCCTCAAACAAGAAGAGATAGGTAAGGAAGACTGTGTGGCTGGCTACTAGTGAGCAAATAGAAGCTGAAACATCTGTGTAGCTGTATAATCATATACAGCTACGACAGTTACTGAAGCTGATCCATCTGTAAACCATTCCATGTGCCAGTTACTTGACACCAGGTGGGTTATTCTGGAGGGGAAGCCAAGAGAAAATGTCTGCATGTCCACAGCAAAGTTAAGACACATATTTAGCTCATTACTGCTCTCCTTTCTTTTATGCTTTTTCACTTTTATGTCAGGCTTTTTTTTATTCACACTGCTGTATGGGTACAGATCTGCTTCTGAGCTTTCTGAGGCAACACATGATGGACTGCAGTACAGAATGAATACATGGATCACCTTCAAACACTTTCTGTGTGCAGTCAGTGGAGTGAACAAGCATACATAAGGGGGCTGCAGAGACTCCGAGTGGTATTTGTGCGCATTTCAGTTTGCACTGTTCCTGTTTTGGGGCCTCTTTCCATGCCATGGAAGTCAGCAGGTGATTTGCTCCAGACTTCAGTGACAGAAGGAGATAAGCAAATTGAATTTTCTAAAAATCTGTGAAATTTGTTTTTTAAAGACAGCTTGGCCCCATCCTATTTCAGTACTATATTAGCAGCATTAGCAGGAGACTGTTCAGTTCTCCTAAGCCATAAACATCTTATTTTGTATTATATCTCCTTGTAGTACCAGGAAAATTACATATCTGGAGACGTGAAGACAGCAGTTTAGAGTCAGCAGTTCTATCTTCTCTCTTTATCTGAAGATGGATTACAAAGCAGAAAATGAGTTCTGAGTGAAACACTGCTCAGATCCTTTCATTACGCAGCTGGATACTTATGCTTATACTTAATGTTTAAATTTTCATTTTAAATCCTCACTTTTTTTTTTTTTTTCTGAATTTATCTGTAGGTTACATGCAGGACTTTCTCCTCATTTTAATGCATATTTTTTATTTTGAAAAAGTGATTGTTTAATCTGAGTTTTAGTAAAACTGTATTTAAAAATCATAAAAAAAATATAATTTATTTCACTAAGAAATTAAGAATTGTACATACTGTTTATCTTTAACCAGTATACTTTACTGTTATCACTACTGCAACTAAAGCAGTCACTAGAAAAATGGCTTCATGCTAATGTAATTTTTTTTTTTTTTTTTTACTTTTATTTTCAGGAAATTAAACTGTAAGGGATATGCATGACATCAAGTCCACTGTATAACTGCAAGAGTCAAACAAAAAAAAAGTCATTAAACATAATCTAACCTGCTTGCTTGTATAGAAAAATGAAAGACTAAGTGTAAATAATCTGGACACAGCAACAGACCATTTTATAGGTCCCTCAGTTGCAGCCCCTGCCTTTGTTTCTCCTTTGAAATGATAAGCTCTTTTAAAATGAATGATTTTAAATGAAATGTCTTTACCAAGAGACAAAACATGAAATCCTGCAAGTCACCCCATAATTTCCATCCTTAATTAATTGTTCATTTGAAATACATGGCAGTTGTTCCTAAGAACTCATGTATATACTTTCTGAACACACTTCTCCCCCCTCTTCCCCATGACAATTAGATTACTTTGACCAGCTATATCTGTTGGTAACTTGGCATCTGCTTACTGTTGTCTCTCTTACTCATGTAGTACAACATTTCTAAGGGATATATTTGTCTTTCAAAATCATTCTCCTGCATTATGGCTTAAACATTAGGAAAGGAGAAAATGCTCTGGGTATTTTCCGGTTCCAAACACAGCCAATTGTTGCTTTAGTTTTGTCCAAATAAACCCCTGCTGTAAGCAATATTTGGAAGAATACCTCTCACCTTCAGAGGATGCTAGTCAGATGTGTAAGCTGCAAAGCCAAAACCTTAAGGTAATATGTTTCATGAAATTAGATTAATTTACTACCACTGAACCTGATCCAGTCTTCCACATTTCATTAAATATCCTTCAGAGAAAGGAATTATTAAACTGGGGTTAACTGTATCTTTTCAGTATTTCTACAAATAATCTTCCTATTTTTTCCATCAATATTTCCATCATTATGTATTATTTTTTGTTTTATTAAGAGAGATTGGTTAACTATGAACATTATCCAAAGCACTAATGAATTTTCACTTCCTATATATTTTTTATCTCACAATCTCGTCCAGCCATTGCTTCCATATCCAAAGATGTTTTGAACCAATTGACATCCTGGAACAAAAACTGAAATTCAGGTATTTCTTATCTAAGGTTTAGCATCATGCATACAGCTCCCATACTTTAGTGCACACTATCACTGCCCCATTATTTTAACATTTACTTTAACATACTGAGAATTTTACCACTAAAAAAAAAAATTGTCAAAATACTATGAATACAGTATTTAAGAACACAAATAGGGTTCCCACACTGATCAAATAAAATTTTGGTACCAGTGAAGACTGTGCTAGTTTAGCTTCAGCAGAGGCAGGCCTTACTCATCGTACATGACAAAAATAACTTTTAAAGACAGATTTCTGACATTTTCTTGGACACAGACTTCTGCTAGGGGCTTTGCACTTCTATTAGTGATATCAAAATTCTTTTTTTTTTTTTTCTAGTGGCAGGTTCAAAGCTTTTTAGATACATATATACACAAATAATATCAAGATTTTAAGTTTTTTTATTGTAGTAGTGGTCTCCTGGTACCCAACTGCACTACTTTTAATTGAGAGTTTTGGACTTTGAACTCTCTTTATTGAGCAGAATGAAGATTTGCAATGGTGATCAAAGGTGTTATGAGGAAATAAGCTGTCATTTGGACAGAAGTATATTAAAGCTGACAATGGTAAAGCCGATCTTCCCTAAGACAAGCTGAGTTCAGGTTACTTCACATTCATTACTAATTCTGGGACAAGGGTCTTTACCTGCTTTTGGATGGGATGTCAATATTTGCAGAATGTTTTCAGAAGGTCAACATACTAGATCCCATAGGTATACATGCCAGACTGTATACTGTTTCTCACATCAAAAGCCTGGCATCTGACAGCTGACCAGAAATAATCCATAGGGGAGCTTCTCTTTGTTATGAAGGACAGAGGCATACCTTTTGGCAATGATTTGTTTCTTTTCAGAATGGAAATGATCCAAGGGAATCCTTTACCTCTGACCTATGTTAGATTTTGCATGTTACCACCCTCACATCAGTACTGGCTTGCTGCTGAAGCACATTTTTTCCTTGAAGAAAATAAATGTGTCTTTTTAAAATACAAGATAAATACAAGAACAATGGGCCAGGGAAAAACTGGTTCTCTTCCTCTTTTTGTTGTTATAGCAAGATTCACCTATAGGTCAGACAAAAAGATCTGACCAAAACCAGTTTTCAGGGAGTGCTGATAGATGCCACATGATCTTAGCTCAGGGCAGACATTCAGAGGGAGAAAAATGGAAAGAGAAATAGAAAAGAAAAAGGAGATATTAATTTGTTCTAAGCTCTTGATGAACTGGCATTTCATAGTCTTGTCAGCTTAAAATGGTTCTGATCTTTACCACCCAAACTTTTAAGAGAATATTTTAGTATTCCTTATTAAATAAAACCCCTGTATTTTCCGTGACTGAAAAGGAGGAAATTATACTTCTTTGCAGATTTCATTATACAGCCTATGAACAGGAGAGGAAAGGACAGAACAATAGAAAATAACAAGTTCATTTGTTTACTTGGTATGTGCCCAGTCTTGTCCTAAGAAATGAGAAGATATTGTGTTGTTTACCTACCTGACCAAGAATATCTACTGTTTAAAGTTTCAAATAACTATAACTATGCTTTACAGAGTTTGATTGTAGAGCCATACAAATTACATAATGAACAAATAACTTCACCTGTGAATAGAGTCAAGTTTTAAGACTGAAGTATGTTCCACCATGCCAGCAGAGTTCAGAAACCTTATGTAGGCACAGGTGTTCAATCTGAACTTGTAGCTAAAGGGTTAAAGAATATAGCTTTAAATTCAGTACATAAAAGCTACTTCATGGTTTGATCTTTTTTTCACTCTCTTGCCTATGGACTACCCTCAAATTTCAGTTCTTAAAAATCGAGTTCCTTAAGTATGTAAGAAAGGCCCCTGGCTTTCTGTGTCCTTGCAGAGGACATACATGGTTAGAGCACTGACATTTTTCAGTACTATTCACCAAAATGATTCTTCAGAGAATGGAGAAGAACCTATATGCTGTAAACTGTAAAGTCTGAAAAACCATGCGCATCCTCGGATAATTCACTGCTTCTGTGGCTGCCACGTGACCTCATTCCTCCTCAGGTATTTACTGCTCTGAGGAATTACTGTGCTCCTAAAGAAGGCTGACTGCTCTGGGAGTAGGGGTAAAGGAGACTGAGAAGCTGTTGGGGCAAAAGCAGGTTGCAGAGGTTCAAGATAGAGAAAGGCCCTAAGATAAACTAAGTTTCTACTATCTGCATATGTGTATAGCCAATACCGTACAGAATAAAAGCTAGGTTCACCAGGTTTTCAAAGAAGGAATTTTATTTTGTCTCTTCATCACAAAGAACCATGTGAGAAAGAAAGTGTATTTCAAGTATGAGAGAAAACTATTCTCATTAATGTGTATTTTCAGTGTAGTTTAACTCAGCAAAATAAATGTTACTGAAACAAGCACTATCCCAACAAACTCCAGTCTTTTACCTCCTTATTTGGTCTAGCTCTTGTGAGGTTAAATGAATCCTAGTCCTCTGTGACTAGAAATATATGTTCATGTGCCTCAAGTTTAATTTTCACATTGGGGACAAATGTACATATATGTCACAGCACATATCCCAGATGCTATAGTGGAATTTATAACAATAAGCATATTATCTAACAAAAACACATCAGTGGGGTTCTTTGCTTTGAGAGGAGTGCATGAACTGATGGGTTTGTAGAACAAAGACTCAGTACTTTACCCGTTAAAAATTCTTTTCTTTTCCAACAATTGAGGGAAGGTGAAATATTTTCAAAACCTGAGGCTACAAGATATACATATGCCATCTTGATTAAACATATGGAATGCATACTCAAAGAAAAGCCAACTGGAGTCCTAGTTGAGTAATCAAAACACCCAAGCTGAGAGGGGTTAACATGGAAGGATCAGCTCTGAACTTTGAAGTTTTCTGGTCTTCATTTTTCCTAATTAAGACAAGATTTAATAACCAAACCACTGTACAAACTATGTACTTAAACTCTAGGTTTGTTTCTAATTTTGTTGGGAATTCTTAGTAGATTCCAAAGAATCAGTAACCCCCGGGAAATTCACCCAGTAAGGTGGATTGATTTTTTTTTTCCCCTTAGGTACAAGGGCCGAACGTCCGTTTTTCATCTTCTTTGCCACTGCCTCTTAAATAGAGTTACTGAGCAATACTCAAACAAAAGAAGACAACTAAAGATGCATGATTAGTATCCTCTAAATAATATGAAATAATATGTTTGCTAAGCTTCAGCAAACAACTTTCAGAAAACTATGCAGTAAATGCAGAAAAATGTTCTCCAAATAAAAACATTCAATTACTTGTATATCTTAATTTTAGAGCAGGGAATGACATTACATTTGTTGTAGAAGCATTTGTTCCTTATAAATCTATTTAGATTCTGCTGCTCTTCGTTTATTAATGGATGGTCCCTTTTCCTCTTCCCCCTACCCCTGCTCAGAATAAGGTGTTACTGTACAGGCAATCATGGGCTGTACGATTGAACTCTGTATCAAATGTTGCAACAGTACATTCTTCTGTATCTCCTTATACGGTCAGATAAAAAGTCAGTTTGGTAAATGCTGATTAAAAATTTCTCCAGATATTTAGTAAGTTTCTCACATAGAAACAATAAATTTAAGCAGCTGATTGAGTTCAAATGAGTTATCCATTTACACCACATACAAGTCAACAATGAGAAAGGTTTTAATATAGTTCAAAAGCAGCTGAATGGAGTGACTACTGAAGCTCAGAAGTACACATGAAATAGCTGGAGAGAAATCTAGTAATATTTAAGGCATTATTTACCATTCAACAGGAAAACACTTGTAATGTAAAATTGTAAGGTGCTTTGAACCCTATTTTGTTGAATCGTAGCCTATTTCAGAAGCTGAAAATTCAGTTCTATAACAATATGTATATCAACTATGCAAAACCAAACAGGATACTCGTGCAAGAACCTCTCTGCTGTCCATGACCACATGGCACCAATAACTAAACTTCCTGATTAGTTTTCAGCCTTTAAGTTAGTTGGAAATTCTTTACTTTGGCAACTCACCTTATTCATGTGGATCTGCTGCTGGTATTGCTTCTGCTTCTCTAAAAACTGCTGATGTTGCTGCTGGATCACCAGCTGGGCCAAAGTACTCTGAGGAAGAGGAGCTGACTGGGTTCGATTCAGTGGCCTGTGACGAGGCAGTTTGTGGGCAGCTCTTATGCCAGGTGAGACTCTCTCCTTTGCTGCTAAAGGAGACTGTGGATGCAGAGGAACCGCTCCTGCAAAACAGGGACATTTCACTGCCCTGTGAAAAACCAACAAACTAATAGTTCTAATAGGAGAGAAAGCTTTCAGTGAGAAGAGGGGTGTATATTGAGGAACTCTGCATCAGCACTGATTCAGTGGGACGTATACCACGTGTCTCGCCATGCTGGGAAGTTCAGCTGCTGGAAAAGGATGTGATGAAGTATTCATTTTCTCTTTTCTGTAATCACTGAATTCTTTCAGGCTAAGAGACTGGAATAGAATCACTAAAAGAGAAAACAGATACTGTCTTTCACTCTTCTACCCTTCCACTTCTCCCAGTGGTTAGGGTGCATGGTATCTGTATTACTACATTTAGTTTAAACTGAATACAAGAGTCATTAAAAACATCTTAATGTAGTATTGTTGAAGCTTTGATCATTACCAGTCACAAGAAGTTTTTGCTGTCTCATTTGTTCTTTCAGTAACAGATGCTGCAGGAGAGCTTGGTGGCTGCTATTTGGCTTTCCCTCCAAAGCAATGTGAGGATGAGTTGACGATGGAGGAATGTTTCCTCCATACTGTCCAGCCAAGGCCACTCCTTGTCTGAGTGAAGAGGTCTCCCCCTTCTGCTTTTCTTTGAATGATGACGAAGCCTGTCAAAGAAGAATAGCATTGGTAACTGCTTTTCAGAGACCTGGTTGTTTATACCTTGATTAGATGGTCATATGTCACACTTTATGAATACACACAGAAGAAAAGGTTAACATCCCTATCTTACACTTTGACCGTGAGATAAAAAGGGAGGAAGAACATGCCAGTTAAATGTAACACTGTGAGAAACTGTGTAATGAAACCACTTGGAAGAAAATCAGTAATAAAAGCCAAAGCATAAGGAATTACTAGTTAGAACATTATTAATGAAAGGACAGGACCTATCCTTAAAATTCCTAAAGACCTTCCCACAGCCTTCTGCACAGGAAACACAGGATCAGAAGAAATAGTTTGCACCGAGTTTGGAATAAGCAAGGCTTGTTTTTTCACATAACTTTCCGTCACACAGCAAGCCAATCAGCAAAACAAAATAATTACCTGTAGTAGTGGGAAGCTATTACTTTTCCTGGAGCACTCCCTGACTCCCTGAAGGACAGCACAAATGTAAGTTTTACCCTTTGCAAAGTAAATTTGTACAGTTAAACCCTCATCTACAGAATTGTCAAGAGCTGTTGTACTTGTGTGGCATTTTAAAGTACCCTTATAAATTGCACAGCCATTGAATTAAAGCTTTTGGAAGTTTTCATCCTTCAGCATTGTGAATGTACTTTATAGTTCTTTGCGCTTTGCCTATTAAAAAAAAATCTTAAAACAGCAGTTATAGGAGAATAACAATTTTTACAGCAAGAACAATAACTGAACAGAAATATATATGTTGAGGCTTTCACATAACCACTTACGGTATGTCACGGTAAAACAGTTTATCTTATAATCTGAATTTTATAAACTCTAAACCAAGGTTTTCACCAATATTTTTTTGTTGTATGCTTACTTCACCCTCTGCTGTCACCCTTCTCTGAAAAACAAACACCCGAGTAAACTTTACATTCAATTTGCAACTGCTTATTCTAGAAACAGAAATAAACGTTACTTGCGTAAATCAACCTCTTTGTTTCTTCTAATGCCAAAAGTACTATTTGGTGCTAGCTGGCCACATCAAAAGCTTGTAAGATTTGAGTGAGCAACTGAAGCATATTTTCATTTGTATTTTAACGTTATAAAATTACTTTGAAGCTAGTTACATATTTTGTGAAATAGCTAAGAAATTTTTCATGATATCCTCTGAAAAAGTAAGCGCTACTTTTTATGATCAGTTCAGTTTTTTCATCCCTTAAAAACAATAATTTGCTTATAAATATCTCATAAAAGACTTGTAGAGATCCGATTTAAGGCTTACACAATTTTCTTTGCAAAGTTCTGTATCTGATATTAAAATGTTGGATTTCAGCAGTATATTACTGCTAAGAACAGGAAATATGTTGGATAAGCCATAAAGTGAAATGGAACTTTGACTTGAAACTACATTTAGCACTGGAATTCAACAGCATTTATTACAAACCATAGAGGATTGTATAGATATAATTTTTTTTTTCCTCCATGGAAAGCTGTGCTTACAACCACTAGTTTTTTCACAGAAGTAACCAATTCCTATTCTAAGAAATTTAAATTGTTAACATTTCTTCATAATACATGGTTGTAAAGAGCCACCATCTATTAGTGTTTTTATTTTTTTTGCTGGAAAGCAGGTAAGTTTTGACTAGTAGCAAAATTTTCAGTACTGAACATCAGATTTCACCTACAGGTTACTGTGACTTGGTTTAGATCTAAAGATCCTTATCCATCTGCAGGATATGCATACCATACCTGTGTTTTCACACGTTTTGCATATTAATTTCAGATTTATCTCTAAATAAAGGTCATTGCTGCAGACTGAATATAACTTGTCCTTAAAATATTAAGCATTGTTCACTTCTCTTCAATTTTATTTGTCTGACGATAGCATACCCCTCAAATACAAACCTAGCTGCAGGAATACTAGATTCTTCCCCTACTATGCTCCAGCCCGATTTAGGTCCCTACTGGAATCTCACAAAAAGTTACAGGTGCTGTAATTTATCAGGTAGAGATGATCATATAATTTGAATCTTTTTACTAAATAATTTCTTCATATACTTCACGCCACATCTGAAATCTGTTATCTTACACAAATGCAATGCATATGACCCATATGTGGTAAGCTCCACACTGCCACTTGTTTATTTGGCATTAAGAATGATTATTGCTTTCAAGTTGTGCCCTTAAATATCCAGATGTTGCCCAATGCATAGAGATGTTTGGGTCCTACTCTGAACTGCTTATGTTCCAAAATGCTAAAAGTAAAGAGAATTATCAGAAAGTAGGTTTTCTGGAAGCAGAATTATATAGGAAGGCTTGAGGCTGGTCACTTACACTGATTTGAGGTTGTATTGCTGGAAGTCCCAAGGTAATGTTGGGCAAAGAAGGGGATGTGTACAGACTCAACAAGTTCACTGATTCATCCTGTATCAAAAGGCGTTGCTGGGAAACCAGATGCTGGAATAAATGGGAAAAACAACAGAAGTAAATCTCCAAGCTCTTTACCTTTATTACTTTATCCTCATATCCTGATACATTGAAAGCCAGTTATGCATAATTCATTGGTTTGCATCCCAGTGGAGTTCCAGATAAGAAAAATTACTGTCCCTGTAAAAAAGCTGTTGATAGTTCTGTTCTTAAGAAAACAACTGATATATGTCTGGAATTATTCCTTGGTTAGTAAATCAATTTTCCATGCAAAACTGAAATCTTGACAATTTCTAGACCATCTCATCAACTTCTCATCAGTTCATCATCAGTTCTTCTCATCAACTGGACTTTCTCTACCAGAAACTCAGTAGGAATTTCGCCAATGAATTAAGGAGTATATCTTGTTGAATCAAAGGTGTCACGAGTGTGGATGTATTAGACCTTTACCATGGTTATTATATTTTTTGTTGCAAGATTATTTCTATTGAGTCCATTTTTTTTTTCAACCAGATTATGATACGAGGATGTTTCAGGCTCGTTATTTACCTCCATTAACATGGAAATTTTGGGTAGAAAGTAAGGCAGATTGACACCTCTGCCATTTAAAATAATGTTCTGTCCCTGTCTCTCTCTGCATATATAAAAAATTAGTGCCCTATTATTCCCTGATAATGGGATAGTACTCATAGCTTTCCTAATTCTATTCAAGTTAAAATCTTTAAAGCTTCTTTTGAAGCCTTGTGATATAATTTTCAAGGACATGGAACTGCTGATATATTTTTGATTACTGTTGAGTAAAGCCAGACATTCTACAAGGATCACCCTTTGTCTTTCCATAGATTAACTGGGAAGAAATATAAAAAGTTAGATTACCACAATTGAACTTTTTTGAAGCCTTTGCCTTTCTGCTTGAAGAGTGGTGTTTTTCAACATGTGGTCTAGTATAGTTGCTTGAATTATATTTTCTGTTTAACTCTTGCTTCCCTCCCAGAACTTTTACACAATAAGAGCTACAAAGGTCTTATTAGACTTAGGAACTCTGGCATGATATGGTCCCCAAGGGAACAACATCCTTGAAAAAGAATACCCTGTGTAACAGTATGACACAGTGACTGCTTTCTTCCCAAACAAAAAGCATATGGGACTCCAATAATAGACCACCTCCAAGAGGGATACTGCACACTCGGGCTTTGACTAAAGTAAATATAATAACTTGTCAAGCATGTTGTGGGGAGCTGTAGATTTTCCCCTGGACAAACCTGGAATATCAATTAACTCTGTAAAATACTTTGTGTTAATACAATGCAACTTCAGACCATCAATGAAAAGTGGTTAAGCACAAAAACACAGGATGTTATTCCAAAACATAACCTTCCTCATACAGTTTGTTTGGAGATACGACCTATCACTGAGACAATAACAGTAGAAGTCTATCTCTGTAATTTTCTTTTGGTATCTAGGGAATATCAACAGATAGTATAGGAAACAAAGAAGCTCCTCTTGTATATTACATTAATTCCTGGCTAACAGTGACTTGCCTTGATAACACCCACCTTTGACCATGAATAAATCCAAATATGTCAAGACTATGGAGATATAATGGAGAGAGTCTACAAAGATTTGATGGAAAGAGGACACTGCAGCAGCTCTAATGTGCCTCCTAGAATATAATCAAATTTATAGCAATTGCAGCATCTATACAAAGCCATGTCAAAGATTATGTTTTGGTATGTCACTATTACCTTCTAAGATTAGAATTAAAAAATGTAACAGTGGCAGGGTGCATAGCAGTAAAACACACTCCCACACTAAAGTCAGGCACGATTGTTTCATCAGGCAGAATCAATCATGTTATGGGAGTTTAATGCTGAAAACCAGAGTTTATTAGTAAAAGCATTTCCATTTAATTTCTAATAATACTAATAATACATCATTTATATTTTAGTAAGTGATTGACTTTTAAAAAATATTTCCAGGTAATATTAGCCTAAGCATCAGTTAAACCTCATCTTCCAAAATAAATGGAGTATCTACCTGCATAAATTGGGAATCTCTGTATCACAGAATCCCACAATGGGTAAGGTTGGAAGGGACCACTGGATGTCATCTAGTCCAACCACTCTGCTCAAGCAGGGTTCCCCAGAGGCAGAAACATATGACTCCAGGTACAGCTTCTCTTTATACACAGTCAACAGTGGTGCCAAAGTTGGAGTTGCCAGCAGTGTCATTTGGCAAAACAATGGCTAAGCCATGTCCTTGTCCTACATGCAGACAAGGTGGTTTGGATTAGCACCTAAATTACCCCAAAGAGCAACTTGCCCTACTTTCTCCTCTATATACTTACTCACTGGTCCATTGATCCTGCTTCCTGATGCTTAAAATAGCCCATCAACAGTTATCCTCTTTCTTAAAACAGAGTACAAGAACTAAATGTAACAGTGCATAATGATCAGCAAGTAATGATGAGTGACTGTACTTTGGTTGTACTACTGGGACCTGCTGAGAAGCAGGAACACCTACGTGTGCATGTTAATATGCACATGTATGGATTATGAGGAAAAGACAGAATGGTTTGGCTTTAATACCTCTCAGCTGTGGAGCTACAGCAAGGTTGTCACAGCTTTCAATATTCACATGTACCTTTGTATCTCTCGAGACTTTTGGGATGATTTTTAAAAAAATTAATTAGACTCTCTTCCCACACACTTGATACAAACCTCATCAGCTAGTTGGAAACCTACACATTTTTCCACTAGCCCCTTACAAAGATCACCTCAATGAGCCAAGTATTAAATGCTTAGGGCCATCAGGTTGTACAAAACAAGTATGTGTTTATCTGCAACACATGTAATTCATGTCTCCTGTTTAATCAAGGGATATTCTAGGAAATACTTCTCTCCAGAGCACAAATGAAAGAAATTGATCTGAAGCCTGCTAACACCAATGGGAAACTTTCCATTGCCTTCAACGGCTTTTGACCAGGCCGTAAATGCCTAAAATTAATCATTTTACATGACTAAAGCAGGTTGTCCCTCTGAACTCAAGGGACATGCTGTGCAGGGGCTCAATCCTGCTTGCATTTCTCAGGCAAGTAAGATTTAGCCTCAGCACAGCAGGTGACCTGAAAGTGTATGGCATGCTACAGGAGACAAATAGCTACTGCGGTGAACCTTGATGATACTGGAGACATCTGGGCCTAATAAAAACAAGATTTTATTTATAAGGTGCAATTAAAATCCTGAGTTTAACTTTTAAGTTTCATATAGTGAGACCAGTGTTTTAACAAATGGCACTGAAAGTACCATTAAGGGAACCGTGATAGTAAAAGATTATCTGCAAAACTGCAGCATTTGCAGTGTACCTTTGTTCATTCAAAAGGCTGTAAATGTCTACCCACCAGACTGTCTGTTCCAAAGGGTAAATGACTTAAAAGTCTCGCTATTTCAATGGATGTGGTAAAAATACTTGTAAAATTTCTTTCATTACTGATAATGCTCTAATTCTGTCCATGCACTAGAGTGTAATCATTTACAGTATTGACTCATGTTTTACTGGTAAATGGCTCTGTCATGGTAACCTGTTATCCCCCAGCAAAAAGTGTTTTATTTGCTGCCATGAAAACCACAGCTATCCGCCCACTCAGATATGAGCACAACACTTACTGCAAATGTCACAACAATGATTATGAAACAACAGCATTGTGAGTCATGCAGGATTACAGAAAAAACAAGTGATATTTTGGGTGATTTGGAACACATCCTATTATTAGAAACTTCTGTACTTTGAGTATCTGATGAAAAATTGACTAGATGTATAGCCTTTGAGAGCTGGCAGCTAATGTTAAACTAGGAAAGAGATAGGTAGGAGTTTGGCTGATGTTAAACTACCAAAGAAATCCCACTAAAATAAAAATGCACTGAAGCTGAGATTTATGGAAAAATGTTTGAGCCCACAGGACCACAGTAGTAAGAGTCAAGTAACCCGAGAGGTAAAGAAATGTCTGACTGGATGCAGAAATGGAAGTCTGTAGTTTCAGCATGCAGAGTTCAACTTCGAAAGGAACTTTTTAGGCTCATTTGAGCAACTTTAAATGCATGTTGGGGCTATAATTTCTGATGTCTGGCACAGTAATGGCAAATCATATGCTACGCAGTGTTCTATTAAAGATAAGAATATTAATATTAATGTTCTTGTTACAAGCTTTCCAAATCTCCCCAGAGGTTGCCAGTCTGACCTGACTGCATGTATTTCTGATGGTGGTTCAACACTGTGGACAAGTGTCCAGAAACTATAACATGCAAAGTAACAAGCCCCATGTATCAGCCTGAGACATTATTCCCTTTGCATTTTGTAGTATCCCTGAGACAACAAAAAATCCAATTGGTCAAGATTTCCTGTTTAATATAGCACTAACACCCACATATTGCCAACTTCTACCTAAAACATTCCCAATAGTGAAATACACAACTCAATTCCACTGAACTAGGACCTGATCTAATCTGAATGATGGATCCTACTCTGCATCTTTGAAATTTCTTTGCAATCACATACAGGGGCTATGAGGCAAGACCACATGTTAGCCATCAATGCAATTTTTTTTTCTTTTTGGTTACGGGCCAGAGAGAGGCTACTAATCAGTGTGCAGAGGTCACCCACCTGCCCTCTGGATCATAGTTCACACACACAATTAATTCATTATGGGGAAAAGTCACTGCTGGAGGTTGAATTGCCCATTCCAGGTTTTTTTTTTTTTTTTTTTTGAGGTGAATGTCCTACCACTGACCTGGAGAAACAGCTCCATTAACTAAAACTCTGTTAAATCACAGTTTCTTATGCAATTTTTCTAACATAAACAGCATAAAACAACAATTAATAGAAAACCATGACACCAAAGCAGGAACTGCTGCAAATACAAGTGCTGGATACAGAATATTGTGGAATTTGATTCTCTCTTAGCCACATTAGTTTACTGTCCCTTTACAATACTGTCATGGAAAGCATGACTTAGGCATGTGATCTATGCTAAATGAGGTTTATCACAACTGATTTACCATCTGCATTCCTGTTCTTACAGGCACGTATGTATGAAACAGAATAAGGAGTAGTTAAGCCTTACAAAACAAGTATCCAGGACTTCTGGCATGTCATTTATGATGGTAAGTACTGCCCTGATAAGGAAACTGAGGTACAGCAAAATAAAAGGCAAATGTAACAAAGGACTTAGTCATCTAACTCCAATGCTGTAATTAAATGAATTTACTTCAGCACTCATCTGAACTTGGGACTACCTTAATTCACATGTGTTAGAATCACCAATGCCTAAATTGCTCCTTTCCACCTGAGACTTTTTCATCAGTATTCAGCACTGAGCATCTCTTCAGGTTATCCCAGAAGGTAATGTTCTGTAACATAAATGCTTCCAAGCTTTTTTCCCAGCTTATCCCCATTCTTCCAGTAGCATTACTGCTGCTTTTTCTTGGACTTTTGTAACCAAAGCATCTCCTGAACATGCATCTCATATATGAAGACATATGTCATATATCACACAATTTGATGTCAGCCTGCAAGTGATCTGGTATCCTCGATAATTACATCTTCTGCCATTACTCTGCTTGTATGATCAAATCCAAGTTTCCATCCTCTCCAGTCTAGAAATCTTAGCAATTATCTACACCTCAGTAATGAGTCTTACCTCAGCTTGAATGTTAGATGGCAAAACTGAGGTTTCGCTTTCTGTTGTACTGTTGGTCGGACCATTGCTTGGGGAACTGGGACCTGATCCAGGGGAGCTGCTACTGACTGAGGATTCTGAAAAACAGAATAAACACACATGAATTTCACACTGGAAAGGTACACGTGATCTTGATTAATTATATACTCTTTATGGCATAGGGTTTTCTTTGCTGTTGAAAAGTATCTATCTGTTATGCTATTTACTTACATTGAAGATTTTTAATTTATCCCCCTTTTCTTGCTAATGAGGAAGGTACTCCTGGTCTTTCCCCTTCTGATCTATCTACTTCACATTAGAAGCATTTATTATTTATTTTTTGCACAAAGATGGTATAACACTTAGTATCAGGCTGACACACAGACACAGAGCTTGTAATGAGTACAGAAAAGAAACTCTTTTTTAATTGCAAAGAGTCCTATCTCTGTAAGAGATCAAAATGACAGAGATAGCAGGCCTGCAAAGGTCACAATAACATGTCGTCCATTCATGTGGTCTACTGCCATCCCTTTCTGTTTAGGACAGGGATGAGCCCAGTGTAAACTAATCATTAGCTAGGCAATACTAGTAGTAAAATATACAGTTTCACTTCATCTCGGGCACAAATACGAAGGAATATTTACAGTATGCAGAAATATTAAAATAGCATTTCAAAGGCTGCATGTTGGTTTGATTTAAAATGTCCTGAGTTCTGTTCTAGGAGAAAAGGATGATCTTGTTTGTTGTTCTAATTCTACCCTGATATAAATTACATTTATGTAATGGAAACAGTTAAGAAGGTTAAAGATGGAAGAGTGTAGCATTAGTGGAGGTAAGCCTATTTCATGGAATAGCTTTCAAATTAAAGCTCTCAAGAAGTTAAAATAATTAGTATCTAAATGTAGCAGTAAATATTCTATAGCCACTTCTTTGCTTCTTCGTTCTTTCTGCCTTTGTTCACATGCAAAAATATGCTCTTGCTGTGACTGACATTCCAGGAGACTTCCTAGCTCTCTTACTTGGATCTCTTACTCTTGGATTTACTGAAGTGAATCCATACCCAGCTGTACTCTCTGGTCACATAAAAGTTCTTGCACTGGATTTTCAATAGGTTTCACAGAGAAACACAAATTTAATCTTTTTTTCCAATTTTTAAAAAAAAATTAAAATAGCCCTTCTTGTATAAATAGGTATTTAAATAAATTCCTATTTTCAGTTAAAAGAATAAAAACGAAGGGGAAAAAGACTTCAGACAACAATGTTTGATCAGGGTGAAAGGTCCAAAATGTCATATAGTGAGTATTAATAATTATACCGGCAGTCTGAAAGGCTCCAAATTATTGTCAGAGCTAGGAAGTGAAGATACCTACTTTCATGTTTTTGCTCTTTCGATGGTGTCAGACAAAAAACTCCTATGGTAAATATCTTGTAAGTGTGCAAAATAAAAAGACATCAGCTAAAACTAATGAGAAAAGTGAGAGAACTAAACTAATGAGAAAGTGGAGATCAGGAATCTCATAAAGGCTTCAAACATGGAATTATTACATTAGCTGTAAAAAATTATACTCTGGAAATAATTTATAAGGAAATTATTTAATTACTTTCGTATGTATATTCACATCCATGTCCCACAGTATATCCCACAGGATAGACTGTGCAAAGCTGTCACAAGAACTGCATGTACAAGGACACAGATGTGAATTTGTTCGTGTTGTGTTTTAGTTCCATCTTGGTGTGACATAATTCTGATATACCAAGTGAATTCAGATACATGTCTGACAAACTAGTAACACTTGATTGCATAAAGATATCACCTGATCAAGCCATGAAGCTACTAAATGTCAATGCAATGTCAAAGCAAGAATCATCAGGATGAGGTCAAATACTGTAAACGCTCTTTTTGTTTAGCAAACAGTTTCAATTTTGAAGTTCAACCACTATCCTGTGAACTATGCCAATTGATACAGAATTTCTCCATTCTTAATTACCTGTCACCTCGAAAAGACGCTTCTTGAACGAACTGACATTTCCATCCTTCCTCCTGAGTAAAGGACTGCTTCTCCTTTCTGTCACCTTTTGTTTTAACCTTGAACGTACCTTCAAATTGGGCTCTGAGGCTGGAAATGGAAAGAAAATACATGATTACAAATCAAATGACTGCTTTGTGTCAGACACCACTGATCCTGTACGACTTCACCTCATCCAAGGAGGACCTGGAGGCAGAGGTTTTACTCCCCAGACATCCTGCTGCTCCTTAAAACTTAATTTTAAATTAGAGGCTAGGAAAGAGAGGAAGAGAGCTGAAGAGCTTCAAATCCCAGTATTTTTCTCATCCTATTTCAACTTTGAAGTTACCCATTAATTATTGCTAATACTACAAGTATTAATTATATTCAAATATATATACAAATGCAATTTTATTTTACATCATTTTTATCTCTCTTATAGGTGAAAACTTGGATGAAGACACAGCTTGGACCTTGGAACCTTATAACTGGATTAAGGTCTGATTACAGAAATAGAGAGAAACCTTCATTGGTATCTTTTGATTTCTCTTAGAAATATAAATTA
Organism: Empidonax traillii; assembly: GCF_003031625.1. Classification (NCBI taxonomy): domain Eukaryota; kingdom Metazoa; phylum Chordata; class Aves; order Passeriformes; family Tyrannidae; genus Empidonax; species Empidonax traillii. The sequence goes on along the minus strand of NW_020955228.1, from coordinate 2,971,456 downwards.
CAACAAGCCTTGCTGGCAGAACATTTCTTGGTCAGCAATTTTAGGCCCAGAAATTCAGTGTTTTCTGAGTTACAGACCAAACAAGCAGATTTATGACAGTGTCCTAAGAACATTTGCAGAGAAAAATATATGCTCTGAAAATGAAGAAGTAGGATTGATTCCCAGAAAACCCAGGATTATAATTAATGCACCTTGGGCAAGTTCCACCTTTGTTTCCTAAAAGCACACAGTCTTTTTATATGAGAGCCAGCTCTGCTGTGCTCTTTATTTTGTAATATTTTTAGCATGATAAAATGTTTCATATACTCATTTATCTGTTCTTTCAAGTAAACCCTCTATCGAACAGGCTGCTGAGAGGTAGTGAAAGATAATAGTAGAACAGAATTTGTTTGTATTTCCCTTTCTGAAACTGAGGCTTGGCTAAGCAACATCTCAAAATAAAGAGACCTGGAAACTGGGATCAGTTCTCTCTCCTATGCACATACTTGAGCCCAGCCCCAAAGAAGGAGCAAGAGTTAGCAGAAAACCAAAATAAATGATAACTTCACTCAATTTAGAATTACCCCATTGTCAGTTTGGGAAAGGAACTTAATTCTACACTTCCAATTCCAGCCCTTGCCCAGCATGTCATATTGCATATCTTTTTCCTGATATCCTACTTGTTCCCTCAGGGAGGGGGAAGCTAGAAATGCTCACTAAAGAGCAAAGGGGCTGCACCTCACCAGAGTGCTGCTGTGGCCTGCATCATCTGCAGTCACATGCTGGCCCTTGTCACGTTCTACACTGCAATTGTCAAGTGTTTCCTTCTGAAGACCCTGTGCCTTGAGTACATTTCAGACCAAGATTCACAGCCCAGCAAAACACTGGAAATCATTAATAATAAAAAACATTAAAAAATATTTTTTATCACTTACTACCACTGCTAAGACCAATGGTTCTAACAATGAAGTACAGAAGACCATCTTGCTATCTAAGATACCATTTGCAATGAAACCGAAAATATTAAATGCAATAATAGGCTACAACTAAACTACACACTTTCAATGACAGATCTCACCACGTGCGATGACATTTAAAAGGAAAGGCACTCGATCCTTTTGCACTTACGGATAATTCCATTTATACTATTCTGTACTCTTAAAAATTAGGAGAATATGTCTGTACCCATGACAGACTAATGTGATACAAATCCTCTGCAACACTCACTGGACAAATTCTCCACTTCATGCTCAGTCACAGCAATTGCCTTTCTATTTTTACCACATTCCCATCACATTCTGCATCTGAATCAATCACATAAGCACAGAAAAAAGACTTTGAAGTCAAAGTTTGAGTTTATGAGCCATCTGAGAAGACGCATGAAAGATGGCAATAATTTTTAAATGGAAATAATCAATTTTAAAATTAAAAGGCATGGAAACGAGTGGTTGTAAAATTATAAAATAAACCTCACAATAAAAACCAATGCCAATGTTTGAAGAGTGTTAGCTTCAAATATTGGTGTTCCTGAATGTTCTCCATGAGACACTGCCAGCCCCTAACATGGTGTTTACTCAGTGTCTAGCAAAAAGGATTCTGGTTTAAGTGCACTAAATATATAAATCTAACCAATTTGAGGATATCTGCTCCAATGAACAAAAATACAGAACTGGGCACTGGTTTCTTGATTCCCAGCTGTGGCTGAGGCATTCACTTGGTGTGTGACTGCAGAGATCACTATAACATCCTACTCCACCAAAGCTGGGGCAGAATTATTGCTGACTGTAAGAGGTATGGATCACAACAGCAATCCTATGTGCCTCAGTGCACTCCTTCATGAGGGCAGTAATAACACCACTAGTATTGTCAACTCTCTTCTGATAGTTAAAAAGACAAAATTAATAATTTTGACCTTCAAGTATGGAGCTGTGGATTGCAATTATAGATGTATATACATATATATATATATACTGACTGCCCCAAGGCAGTCACGTAAGATTATTCAGAACCTATTTTAATCGTTTAAACTCTGAGTAAGTGAGCAAAAAGTGAAAATAAATATGTCAAACTTTTTATTTTAATTAATTTGTTCCCCTAGGATTTGCAAGACACTTGGAAAGTCGTAGTGGCAACTGGTCAAGAATTATTATAATTAATCTGCCTTATGTTTCAAATTATTATTTGGCTCAATATTTTAACTAATGGTTCTTACGAGTGGTCTGTAGAGGGATAATGTTCAAAGTAACTGTTTTGCATTAGCCACCCCATAAGTATTTCTACTGCATACTATTGGCTCCTTTGCTCATCTTAATTAATCTACTGCCAAGGATGACTATGTTCACCACCCAAAGGCATTCTCTGTGTGGAGAAGAAGTGTCACATGGGGAGTCAGAGCCAAATAACTTTGGGAGTCAGTGCCAAATAACTTTTTGAGGCTAAAGATTTACTCCCCGGCTTGCTGCAGAGTAGCGTCCTCATGCAAATACAAACCCCAAAGAATTAACCTTTTTTTTCTGCATTGATACCACAGAATTATTGAAAAGACCTTCATGTAGTCTATTACTTTATAAGGTGATTCGACCATAAACCAAGACACTGACACAGCAAGATAATTAATGCACGTGGCTAACTTGCTGGACGTTAAGCATCCCACTGGGGTCCAGAATTCAAAACTATATTAAATCTACACCATATAACAGACATCCTATATTTCACCTTCCTGAGGAAATGGGACCTCCTCTAAAGTGATGGAGGTGCTGAATGTGGTGGGGTTTGCTGGGTTAGGTGACTCCAGCTATAGTGGACTAAATCATCCCACCACGGAGCCCAAGTGCCAGACAAAAGAATAAAACAAGAGAACATGAGCAGGAGTGTGGCAGATAAGGAAAACAGAACGTCAAATGTCTGTGGTCACAGTCTAGTAGGTTGGGCTAATAATTTAAAATCCTTCTAAGGACCAGTATACATCTGATACTGGTTTAATTGGTCAGTATATAGGCTAACCTCTTTGATCCACAGAGCTTTGCACCTCTACTATATTTACCACTTTGGAACAAGTAATAATCAGTTGCCACTTGAAGAAAGGGATAATTTATTATTTAAGAGTGTTTTGTTGCAAAGAAAACGAAAATACACAGCTATTTTTTCTGAAAGCCATAAAAGCCCATGTCAGTGATCTCAATGCGAATCAGATGATACCCACTTGAGTGATTCACTTGAGAGGATTTCAGGAAAGACTAGTCCGAAAATTACTCTGTTTATGTAGCTATAGCATAATTTGGAATAATGATATGTTGCAATATATGGCTTGTTCAGTTTCCTTGGTATTATTTGGATTATTCTCTTTTTAGTGCTAGTAATAATGGACTGCTAATATCTTTAAACAATTGTGACAGATACAAAAGATACAAAAAAGATAAGTTTAAACAACAACAGAAGATATCAGAGGCAATCCAAGGACTGGTTACCAATTCCTTGGCATGACCTGTGATGATTTCTACAGAACTGCAAAAATTGGTTGTAGATGAGGAAGAAAGACAGTGTCCCAATGCTTTTTCTCATACTTTATGGTGACTTCATAGAGGAAGAAAGAATTAAGTAACTGTACTGTTAAAAATGGAAAATATGCAGGCTTCTATATAGACACATTAAAGTCTTGCAACAAACACACTATGTAGGTACACATTAAAGTCATCACAAATCAGTGATCAGGTGAAGTAAAGCTAGTCTCTGCTAAGAAACATGGCACTCAGATACAAGCAAAAGAGATAGGAAAATGATTTGTTGAAGTCATTATGTCCTGTTCTCCACTTTGCTTAATATTAGCAGATACTAGCATTAAAGAATACAGCCTGGAGCCAGATTGCTCCCAAATGAGCTGAGGTATTTTTGACGAGGCTTTGCTTCACTGTTTCATTTCATGAAACACACAGAGATACTTAAGAAGAAGGGATAAAAATCCTTTTTATGCATGGGGAGAAGATATATATGAAGGGAATGTAAAAGACAATAATGCACTACTTTCTGATGGTTCCTGGAACACAGTACTACTTTTGTATCAGAAGAGCGTGTGCCAACTTCAAATCAGCATTTAATGAACTCAGGCAGGAAATGGGGGATGGGAGAGGGTGCATAGTGACCAGGTCTTCATCTTGAGGCTAAAACCATATATAGGAAACCTGAAGAACAGAAAGTGAGCTTTTGTCCAGACTTCGAAAGGCTCTAAAGTGAAAGCATTTCCTTTTCCTCACTGGCAGGCTGGCTTAGAAAAGCTGTGGGGCAGGCGAGGTAAATGATGCTAAATTTGGCTAAAAAGATTCCAACATCAGCAAGAGCAGCAGCAGCAAAACTGGTATCTCACTTGAGAAAGATAAACTGTTTGCTGTTGCGCAGGCACCAACTGATATCACTAGGATCGTTTTTAAAACGATACCTTGAACTCCTTTAACATAATTAGGTCAACGGAAAAAATTAAAAAACAAAGACTTCATGATCTTGAAGTAAATCTTCACTGGTATTCTCTATTTCTTTAGCTATTATTTTATTAAGCTGTGAAGGGTCATATATGATACTGATTTGAATATAATCTGTGGTGTATTCCTTACAGGGACTGTTTTTTTTTTTCTGGCTTATATCTAACAAGCATCAATAAATCAACACATAGTCAAGGAATCTTTCTTTATTCACACTATATAGTTTGCTATTTTTTTATAGTAGTGCACTAAAGACCCATGCACAGATAAGCATTCTGTGCTTTACAACACACAGCCATGACAGTCTAAGGAGAAACTTCCCAGTTTCCCCCTCAATTGATGTAGGCATAATGAAATACACAAGATAGCCCTAAGCCCTGCGGATAAATGAGAAGATAATCTGGGCTTCCTCACCATAACTAGGAATGCAACTCAAAGCCTAGCAGAAAGCTAGAAAGGCAGAGAGGCACAGATCAGAGACCAAAGCTGCTTCCAGCCTCCTCAGCTGCTTTGTGGAGAGTTGTGAATGTCTGTCCTTCTGAGAGACCTGGTGGTCTCATAGCCTTTCCTCTACCACACGTGGTTCTTGCAGACATGCAAATATGCTCTGAATGGAGTTTCTGACTGCTGCTCTGGCTTCCTGTAGGCAGCCACAGACTGTTTCAGCCACCTCCACATAGCTGAATATATAAGGCATAGGCAAGATGAGCAGTGCCTTTTTGTTTTCATACATAACTGACTGACAGCTGTTGTAGAAGGCCATGTCCTTGCACTGACAAGAAAATACTGGACAGTGAACATAGGGACATCCTCCAGATTGGATGACAGACTGGAAGACACTAGCATGTAGTAAAATTCTGACTATTTAAAATGCCATTTCTGAAAGAGTTTTAAATTAGATTCATGAGACTAAAAGCTATTTACACGTGCCCTCTAAAGCTCTTCCAAGAACTACATGGACCTGACCGCTGGGTGGTCCCAACAAGGCGGGAGAACCAGATACAGGATGGAGACACTTTGTTTTTCTGGCTTGCATCACCTAATGTGTTTTCAGGATATACCAAAACTGTTTCCTGTACAACCATTCACTTTATGGGGAGTGCAGGTCATATGTGAAACCCTTTAGTCCTTTGCTTTATGTTACTTTTGCAAAAGGTAGAATGCTTTATTTATCCAGACTAAGATAAATATCCATTCCCTAAATAAAAAAACAGGTTTAGTGAAACACATGGTAAAAGAGCTAATTAGATTAGAAGGGATCTTGCAGCCCCTTTGCTCTCTTTAGGCTAAGGAAGCCAATTTACAAGATTAGCAAATTTTCATTAATCTTCTAAAGCAGGTTCAAAAATGAAATATTCCCTGAAGCTATTTTAAATATCTAACTTTTCCTTGTTATTCACCTCAGTCTGTATGAAACGCAAAATGTCTGTTTCCTTACCCATGCAAACAAGTGTTGTCTTCCTAGGCATGATTTATTGAGTTAGATGTAGGAACTACTTATTGTACTGCTTGGATTTAGTCAGAGTTGTAGATCTTTATATTTTTCATGAAAATCTGAACAGTGTCATATATTTCCTATTCTTGATAGAATTTTTAACAAATTCTTTTTCTTAGTGCAGAAACAGCATCTTGCATTTGCACCACTGGGCTACACTGTAGTTTCAGTGAGGCCATGGTTTCATTGGATCTTATGAGTCCTCATTATATGTCAAGTCTGCTGAAACTGTGACATATTACTGCTATGTCAGGTCCATCTTCTTACAGGTAGACTAATATTCTTTTCCATTAATAAGTAGGGCATTAAAAAGCAATTAATACTATACTGTCTTGGACCATAGAATAAAATAACAATGATATTTTAAAATTATTTCCCATTTTCCCTGCATATCACCAATTTCTTTAATTTTGTCACACCTTCATAGCACTTATGGGAGCCAACTAGCATCTGGGTTCTCAGGAGGTGCAGAGGAGAAAGAAGGTGGTGAAATAGGCCCTTAATTAGAGGGCATTCTTCATTTGAATGATAATAACCAAATAAAGGTACGCATGACTGGTGGTTCTCCTGGTGAGTTCTCTACTGGTTATTCTCACCCCTACTTCTCATCATCTACACCAATTGGTTCTAGCGGGTAGAAGCAATGGGAATACAGTATCATACTTCCTGCAAATATAGCAAATCCCGCTCTTCAACCTAAATCCTCCTCCTACATTCAATAAATCCCAAGAAAAAATGCTCTCTTCAGGGAAGCACTGCCAGAGATAATCCCCTAACCCCCTAAGTTGAGGCTTTTGCCAGGGTCACCATTTGACCCCTAGATACATGATTTATTTTTTATAGAATAACCTAGTTCCTGATTATGTTGTTCCCCAAGCCCCATACAAGAAGGAATTTGTTAACAGGCTGATTAAATCCCATAGATTTTAATCTAGGAAAATACCTAGCAGTGATAACTCATTCATGGCGGACAAAAAGTACAATCTAATATTTCATCACCCTCCAGAAATTCATGATGAAACACCACCAACTTCTCCCCCATCAGTGTCATCAGTAAATGAGAGCTGGGCAGGTCTAGATTGCTGAAGCATACGCTAGAGCTGTTCAAACGCAACAGAGAATACAGGATGCCAAGAAAACAAAAGCAACAAAACCACAGTATATCTTGCTTCACTAGCAGATGAGAATCATAGGCCAAATTCATCTTGAAAGTAAGAAAGCACTTCAGCTTCACTGAACATAAATGAAGATAACACTGGCTCCAAAGTTTTTGGACATTCAAAACATGTTTGTCTAACTTCTGTAGGCAAGGCTGATTCTATGAAAGTATCTCTCCATGTTAAGGGATGTGAGGAGCAAAACCCTACGTGTTGAAAGTCTTATTGGACATCCATACTGCTCCTTCACAATGATACTGAATTAAAACCGGTTTACTTTTAGATAGATTCTTTATGCTCTGGAATAGCATTCCAGTCCCCTACAACTTAATTAGCTAAATATACAATGCAACCTTCCATCTGGTAGAGTAATTTAACAGGAATAATTGTGCACCACCATAACTCAACGAGACACTGAGGAAAACCATTGAAATGCTATTTCCTTTCCTTTGGAAGAGAATTATGTACAATTTCAGCATGCTTTGCATTTCTAACAGTTAAAGCCAACAGGGAGGTATCACTCTCATTTATATTACTTTCCCATGAGAAAATCAAAAGCAAAGTACAAAGCTTATGCCGTTGCTCATGAATGGCCCTGTAATACTTACTTGGCTTCAGCCAGAACATGTTATTTGGCAGCTAAACCCCTTAATTAGAGTTGTGGGTTTGAATAGATTTTTCAGTGAAAATATGTTTTGCAGGATTTTGGAGAAGTGAAATCTTTACTAACCAACATCTTCTATTTTGGATTATCTGATACCATGTGATTTCCACTTTTCTCTTCTCTGTCTGTTTCTCTCTTTATGCCATTTTTTTAGATGTTCTTGTTTACTTTTCTAAAAATTTTCAACTGTCTCTGCTCTAAATACAGCGGAAGAAAAGTCCTGGTCCTACTGAAATCAAACAGGACGGTTTCTACTGACTTCAAAGAGTCTCAGATTTTATATGTAGTATTTTTTAACTTATTTATCCAGAGGGAATAGGCTTTGAAATGCCCATTAAAACCACTGCACTTCATTGTCAATGGACATTAAGCTCTTAAAATGCTTTACATTTCAGGGTTGTTCCCTGTTCCTTATTGAAACTGTTTCTTTAGGTTTTAAAGTCAAAAAGATGTCTAGTATCTGATTACCTGCTTATCAAAAAGTTATGCAATATACTTCTTAAAGCTAATTTATAAAACATTTTTGAAAAAATATACAGTTTGGGTAAGAAAACCTTTATGTAATCACACGAAGCAGAACTTTGTAATTCCATTTTGGTTAAGCATTGGGCAGTAAAAGAATTAAGACTGTATTTTGACCAAGATTGTATAGTTAGTCTAGCCATGAAAAAGGTTCAGTATATAGCACAATAGAGTAATTGCTAGCAAGACAGAATAGGATGTATATACAAGTAGTGGGATTTTTGCTACAACAGAAATACAGTGAATCTTGAAAAGAGGAAGAATCATCCATGCATAAAAACCTTGCTTTCCTGCAATTAAAGTAAATGTTAATAGAGGAACAACCTTGCACTGACGGGAAGACTATGATGGTCTTCATGGGAGTGAAGTGATTCTGGTGATGATTCCTGTTAAACCCTGGTGCAGGCCCTGGAAGTTTTCACGATACAAAGCATACCTACACAAGTTCTTTTCTCTTAATGACAGCGTCGTTTAAGCCTACCCTAGCATTCATTTTTATTTAGTTTTAAGCTATCTATCTCAAAAAATTTATCCTCTTGCTTGAGCTAAATCAGAACAACAGGACATCCCTCCTCAGCCCCAGCTTAGGAGGCTGCAGAGCTCTGACAGACCCAGATGACTGCAACCCAGCACAGTAGCTACAACTATATTACCTTTCCTTGGAGCTGTTCATTCCCCTGGACAGAACGCTGTTCTGGCCTGGTCATTACATGAATCCAAAAACTGTTAACACCAGTTTGCTTCAGATTCACTCCTCAATATCAAGTTTCTTCTTCTAAAACCTCTTTCTACTAATCATGCCCTCTCAAATTATTGACAGTGAATTTGGGAAGGCTAAAAATGTCTGCTGGTTAATGGGAAAATGAGTGAAGTTGAGGATACCTTTTACCCCCCTTTTCATTTTGATAAGCACTGATGATTTCTTTTGGGCATGTTACCTAGTCCAAATTTGTTGAGACAGTTAACTAACCCAGGAAAACAAGGACTCTGAGAGGCAGAGATGTTTAGCATCCCTGAAAAATAAGATAAAATTAGGAGAATCGTAACATGTTTGTCTGGTTGCCCTGCTTCAATAAACAAAGTGCCTCTCCCATTTATTGTGCTCAGTCATAAATTCAGAGAAAAATAACACTTCTCTCCACTGAGCTTGACTTCTTCATTCTGGCAGACATGGTAATTGAGGGTTTGGGATACTCTAAGACATTTTTTTAAACTGAAGACCAAAAGAAATCCTGCTTGTCCATATACTGTTACTTCACAGAATAGTGTTTTCCTAGAAAATGCAAACAGAAATAAAATGTCGTGGCACAAAAGGGGAAGGGAGAAAAACTTTCACACACAAAATGTTTTTCTTATCTGTTTCAACTCCTCCAGTAAATTACTGAGTCAATAAGTGCAGAAAGAATTGTAAGGAAACATTCTAATTAATTTCCTTTCTTAAAAAATTACATCTGCTGAGTTCTCATTCAGGAATCTTTCACTCTCATTACACAAGAGCTACACTGTTATTCTACTGCCTAATCAGGTTAACTTAATATGGTTTTTACAGAGTGATCTTCATGGCTGTGCAGCACAGCCCTCTTCCTCTCTTTCATCGCAGTATTAAACAATCCTTCATCTCCTCTTTTTTTCCTGTATGAAATTACACAATTTCTCCTGCCCAAGCAAGAACTTTCTATTTATTTGCTATTTAAATAACCCCATGCTATGTTTCCATTGAGCGTGCTTCCAATTTTTGGAAAGTGAGCTACAAACATCTTCTCAAATTGTACCATTGTGAGAGATCTTCAGATCCCTAAGCAAAATGCAAGTCATAAGCTTAGAACTCCATCTGCAAGGAAAGATTCAACTGGCACAAAACCAAAATAAATAGAAATACTGATTGACATTCCAGTTCTGCCATGATTGTGATAAACTCAGGAAAGAAAAAGCAGTTCATGCTTGATATGATGATGTCCCCAGGAATTTCTTCCAGCAAAGGCCAAGACATGAAACAAAATGCAAAAATTCCACCCACAGCAATATTTTTAAAAAGTATGCAGCTTTGGCTAGAGAGCTAAACTTTATTGGAACTTACTAGTTTTTGCTGGTTTGTATCAACTCTCGCACACAAAAAGTGAAATTTTAAAGACTGAAGAAAATGCAAATGTTAGGGTCATTTCCCAGAACTTCCGCATTTATGTCTACAAAGTAAAAAAAAAAAAAAAAAAAAAAACCAAAACACAAAAAAACCAAAAAAATTTCTTTCAGAAGATCCTCTACCTTGCCAAACCCACGTTGCTTGCTATATTTTTGTTAGTTTTACAGTAACCTCATAAAGCAGGTAATATTTTCCTGGACAGATAGACATGGAATAAAGGACTTCAGCAATCAAAAGTTCTCCATCTTAAATGATCGGGTCTTCAAAAGTGCACAGCTCCCATCAGAGCTCTTAAAACAGTCAGTATGAATTTCAAAAGTGTTCAGTAACAGGGAGGAATTTTCAAACCTCTGGGTAATTTAGATGCATTAGTCTCATTGAAAGTTAATGAGCCATGTGCTCCTCAGGCTTTTGGGTGCTTTGCAGAAAACACATCTATGACCGGTATCCACGGCGGAAGATTTTTTTTTTTATTTTTAAATTTTGATCTTATGCTGTTTAGACTAAATTCTGCTCTTAGCTACAGATGTGTAGCTTCTCCTTATGGTGTATTTATGTCTCGAATGAAGCAATAGCTCCCCTTGCTCTACTTTTTTCAAAGTCTGTCATCTGAGCATCTGAATGCAGCTGTGCAAAGAGTTGCACATCCTGGCCTCTAGCCCTTAGGACAGTCCCAATCCTCCATGCAGCTAAACTGTGTGAAGCCCACTGCTGACAACTTCTGCTGCATCTTGTACAGAAAGGAACAACCCACAAGGCTGAGAATTGTTGAGTAACCATAGTCACTGCACTAGGATGTTAACTCTGGTACCTATCTGTAAACATAGAAAGAGCAAGACTTAAGTCTTTCCCTAGTTACCTATGCATCCCATTATTCTAGATGCCAGAAGAGCAAAAGCTGCAGAGTGTATTTTCCTCTTTACTATACTCTCAGAATTAATTTCTAAAAGATTAATAAGGAGATGTCACTTCAGGACTAATTAAGCAAAGATTAAATGGAGTACTGAACAAGACAGCGAGCAAGCAAGACTCATGATTTACAATGCCTGTGTGACACTTGGAGTTCCCTTATCACTGAAAAACACATTAGGATGTCAGGAGAGAATCATTCAGCTTTGCTGCCCATTAAATCTGATCTCAGAGTAGCTAATTCAATCAGAATTATTTTCCAGAGCATATTAAAGTTGGAGAAGAGGAAGATACCTTTGTATTTTATACTTTAAATACTGAAAAAAAAATACATAAAGGAAAACAAAGCTGTGATTAAAACCCACAACAGGTATTCCTTTCTTGAAGCTGAAAGGAATGTGAAGTCTGCTTTCATATGAATTGCTGACTTCACGCAGGTTCAGCACCACAGAGGGTTTACCAGGAGCCGGTGGCAATAAGCGTTCATAGCCTAAAGGGAAGGAAAAGAGGTTCACCCCTCATGGCAAAGGTCAGATTTCTGAGGCTTACAGCCTGTCCATATACACGAGTGTTCATGGGACATCTTTGTCTAGTAATGTCCCATGAGGATGACACAGGCTCCACAATGTCCTCTCTGCCTGGAGGATGGCCCTATAACCACCCAGATCAGTTTAGGGTCATTTGACTTGTGTCGATCTGGTTCCTGTTGCTTTTACTCTCAACCTGATGAACAATCATTGAAACCTTTGTGGGGATGTTGCTGAAGGCTGGAATTAAACAACTCTAGTACACAGAGAGACTGGATGTGTAAACAGGATATTTAACAGTTGCTATTTTCACGGATGTGGAGAGCTATCAAATATCCTCCACTGGTAATGTACAACATGCTGTATACTTCATTTATATTTGCTTATCAGAATTGCTATGTAAATGTCATAGAAATGGCTATACTAATGATTATATTAGTATTTCTCTATTTACTCTGTAGATATCTTTGCAGAGAGTCATCATGTCCTTTGTTCAATTTTGGAACCGATGCACTGCATGCCCAAATATTTGGAATAACATATAGAAAACATCTGGATTTAATTATATTATAGTCCTCTTATGCAGACAATGGGAATTGAATTAAGGAATATTTTGAAACCCCCACAGAGATATAAAAGTATTAGCAGCTGCACGAGAACTTTACTGTTACAATGTTTGAAAATGTTTTGTTTTACAGATCAACAGTCTGACACATCATAAATATCAATCATAACATTTAAGATATATACACATGGAAGAAAAAGCTTGCATTTGAAAACATGTAGATGAATTCACAGCATTTAGAAGATGTAGATACCCTTTTGTTTAAAAACATGAAAATATATAGTCTATTGGCACAGAAAATATAAGTTGTACAGTGGTATTAAGCAGAGAACCACATAAGGGCTTATTGTGATGAACAGCTCGAACAAGACTTTATAGAATCTTGTTATATTGCCACCATATTGTACAAAGGGTAATTCAGCTAAAATAAATTAGCATTTTGCTTTTCATGCTTTCATTCCTTTGAAAATATTTGGGGAAATAATACGAGCTTAGAGAGTCTGTCCCAAAATATTAGATACAGATTGGATTTTCTTTCTGAATGTATGCTGGTTAAAAATGCCACTTCTTTTCAAGTCAGTACCAGTTTTGCAGTTAGTTTTCAATCTCCCAGTGGCTAAATCACATTCAAAGGCTGTTAGCACAGTAGGGGGTCAGACTTTCTCTCTGAATGTAACTATATCACTCAACAGCAGACTCGTGCAATAAGCGATCTAATGTTTTCTTTTCCTTTTTTTCCCCCATGCTCTGAATGTCTCTCTACATTCCTGGATACCAGTCACTGCACCAAGGATCTGAGGCACCAGCCTCGTGGACTCCACCACCATCCTTCTAGCTTTCTTTATGGTGCAAAAAAGTCAAGTCTACAGTTCACCTGCTGTCAATACAAAACACTCAATTGCTAAATCTTCTAAAATATTTAGGAACCTTCAAAAGAACATGGTAAAATATTGCACACTCCTATGCATAAGAAGACATGCAAATGTGTGTATATGCACATATGTATACAAACTTTGGTAACCAATGACACAAAACATAATATTAATCCAATTCCTCCTCTTTCCATGAATTCCTCTGAAAATTCCCTAAAAAAACACTGTCTAAAGGCAGAAAACTGTCTGAAGATAGATACTGTATCTACTATGCAAGAGAGTTACTAAATCCAGAAGTAATACTGAGACAAAGAAAATAAAGGTCCCTGAAATTGTGGTCTGTTTAGAAACTGAATTTATCAGAACTGAAGCTTGCACTAGCTGTTAGCACAGGGAAGCACTGACTCTTGATACCATGTGGCCAGTCTGATCTTGTAAAGATGCAGTCAGGATCTTTGAACTTACCCACAGTATCATCCTGAATAGGATTTGTGGAATATGGTGTATGCCTTGCTGATGGACAGCCTGGTTGAAGTAAAGGGTGGGAGAACTGCTGGGCAAGGGGTTCGAATAAACTATGCTAACTCACCCGTTTTACGAAGTGGAAAATCATCCTTGGCATCCTGTGCTCCTGGTAAAGTGTATTTGTATGGTGGTGAGGCCCCGCTCAGGGGTGGAGAGCTTTGATCCAGTGAGGTATGGTGGGCAGCCCTGCAGCAGACACAGAGAGGTCACAAATTAGCAGTCACTGAGGTGACCAGCAGTAACTATCTACACATGTTGTACATATGTCTCAGCTGTGTTTATGTTCTTGTTCGTGTAAGTGTGCACAAACCACAGGCTCATGTAACCAATTTCACTCTTACAGTACATTATAGAACTCCTTGGGATTCCCAAGAATGCACTTTTTGCACTCATTATAAAAGTCACCTAGGATAAGAGTCATGTTGACCTACAGACAGGATCTGTCACCAGTCTGGGGAATTGACCATTTCAGATGGTTGCATTTTAATATGAATCAGCTGACACACAGCAGAAGCCATTTAAGTCTTGTTTATCATGTACAAATAGATGGGCTGATCAAGCCTCCCCTATCAAAATGTGAGGGATTTTCAGGACAGAGGGGGCTTGTATAAAAATAACCAGACATACTGAATTATTATTATTATCTGTTGAAAAAACAAAAAAGACCTATGTAGTGCACAAGGTAGATAAAATCTTGCATTGAAGTTCAACCTGTAAGTTTTGTGAGCACACTACTCTGCAGCACATAGCACTCACGTCAGCAGAGAAGCTCCAAGCTGAGGAGTGTTTTCTGACAACTGCTGGATGAAAGAAATAGTGTGGGCAGATCTTTCTGAACACAGAACTGCAAACTGCATAGAAATTGCATAGTTTGCTCAGAAACAGGGGTTGGTAGGGTTTTTTGCTTGGTTGGTTTTGTTGGTTTTTGTTTGTTTGGTTGGTTGGTTGGTTGATTTTTTTATTTAGAATTGGGGAGAGAGGGACAGGAGAGAAACTTTCAAACTTTGTGTTTATCAAAACATAACTTTACTTGGCCTTTTACAGACTCTCCCTGTCTTTCTAACACAGTGTAGTTAATACTATGTCTCTGTCAAAAGGGGCACTACCACAAAAGGAAGGACTACTTTCTGCAGTGTAGCTGAAGGCATGCTCTGCAAAGCTCCTCCCTCCCACTCATCTGAAGACTCAGAACTAAACTCAGATTATTAGTCCAGAAAACTTACATATTCAAGAGAATTTTACACGTTATGTGAAAGAAAAAATTAAGTGCTGTATCTGCACCAAAAACAATGCAACAATACATTAAATCATGTTACCCTAGTGCTCTGGGTAGCTCAGAGTGCAAACTCCATGGGCAGGCCTTTAGTAATCCTTTTCAAAAAGAACAAACACAATATGGAAATCCAGTATACCACATGCATTTCCATTTGTCCTACTGAAGGTCAATTTGGGCATAAAATTGAAGTCTTTCAGAAATGTGGCCAGAGTTCATTTTGTAGGACTGACTTATGTGTCTGTTGCAATAAGACAGCCAAAAAGGAACTAATTAGTTAACAAAAAAAAAAAAAAAAAAAAAAAAAAAAAAAAAAAAAAAAAAAAAAAAAAAAAAAAAAAAAAAAAAAAAAAAAAAAAAAAAAAAAAAAAAAAAAAAAAAAAAAAAAAAAAAAAAAAAAAAAAAAAAAAAAAAAAAAAAAAAAAAAAAAAAAAAAAAAAAAAAGGAGGACGAAGAATAAAAACTGCAAAACTGTAAACTCTTAACATGTTAATAGGCCCACTGCAGGACTCAACAAAATCACTTGCTTCAAGGTCTAAGCTGATTCTTATCAAGGCCAAGGCATCATAAGAATATGCAGTTTCAGATATTAAAATCCATCATAATAAGAAAAATTAAATGACCAAAAATTAAATGACCACTATCTTTCTCAAAATCCTGTGGATGCCATTCAAGGAACTTCACTGGAATCAAAGCAGCATCTCTTCAAGAAGAAATAAGTTTTGTGATTGATTCCAAATCCTAATGAGTCAAACACAAAGTTGTTCTAACAGCAAAATTTGAAGATACTTAGAAAAATTACAGGTATTTGTGATAGCATCAGAAGATGAAGAAGCTGAAATAAAAAAATCTCACAGAATCTTGTTCTGCCTAGCTGTCTTATCACTGAACACCGAGTGTTCAGTCTAACCAGAAATAAAACACTTTCGGCTTTTTGCTGATTTTTTGAACTCGTCTTGCTCTGGAGGCAAAGTCTCAATAACCCTGCTGAAAAAGCATTCTGGCAAGTTTTAACTGATATCTCAACAAGACAAGGAAGCAGCTTAATACTGAACATACGTGTACCAGAGCTTGGGGTGGCGGTTCATGGAATGATTCTTCCCATTTGCTGGAGAGTCTTTTGTTGCTGATTTACTCAACAGGAACTCTTGAAGTTTCTGCTTCACTTCTGTACTGGCCACTGCCCCTGAACACACAGAATTAAATGTATCTTATCTTGAAAAAAATTACATTTTTAAAGAAAACAAAACCCTAACAGAGTCTGTGTCTTGTTGCTGGAAGTGTTGTAAACTATAAAAAATATTGGTGGAAATCAGTCAATATGAGATAACATTTGGATTATATGTTTTTATGTAGAAGCCTTAAGTTGGCCATAAACCCAAACTCCAGTGAAGTCATAAGGAATATTTCAACAGTAGATGAGGGCATTTATCCATGGCCAGATGTATCTAAAGAATTTATATTATTTCCTAGTAATTCCCAAATACAAACCCAAGAATAGAACTAAAAAGACAGTGACAAAAGGTCACTTTGAGTTTGCAGTAAAGAATGCCTTTTTTTTTTTTGTAAAGTAAACAGTAACAACACAGCAAACTGCCCTCTAAACACTGTCTTGATTATGAACAGAAGACTGAAGAAAGAGTCAGCAGTGAGACTTTTCACTGAAGCCCTTTAAGAGCCTGTGCCTCTAATGTTTGGAAGACAGAAGACAGTGCATTTTGACCTCTCCTGGTGGCTAGCTCAATACAGCACAAGAAGTAGAGCATGTCAATGTAAGCCTAAACTGCCAACTCCTACTTGCAGCACGGGACATGCTTCTTTACTCACAGACATAATACTCTTCATTTGAAAAAAAAAAAAAAAAAAGGAGAAAAAGAAAAATCTTTTGGTTTTCCACAATCAGTGACACAAAAAGAAAAAAAAAAGGGGAAGAAAACCCATTTCTTTGAAAGTAGCAGCAGTAAGGCATACTTGATACTCCACAGCTAGCTGGTGTGCATGTCCCCCTGTGATCCAGTTCCCATAAAATACCTCTACTACCCCTAGGCTTCACACCCTAACTAACTCCCTTCCCTGAACCTTCCTTCCCTTCTCTACTCATTAAGCAGATCATCGGCAACAACAAACACTGGGGCTGAGGTTGGGCCCAGAGGGGTCACAAGCTGCTTGGCTGGCTGCTGCATAATGAACAGCAAGTTAAATTGAGAAGGGAACCATTGAGTTCACATCTCTGCTCTTCCTCTGGCAGGAGCACCAACAAAACCCAACTGTTTATGGGGATGCTGATTTTTCATATCACTTAGAGAAACCTTTTCTTCCTGCAGTTTCAACCACCCTCACACTTCTGGGTCAATATGCTGGTGATGTTTTGATCGGCTCATTGTTCATCAAAGTACTGGAAGAACCATAACTGTTGAACTGATACGTTTTTCCACCCAAGAAAAAAAAAAGCAGGCTCATGATGTACAGCCCCTTTCTGCTTTGGTCTTTGTCAGTTAGTTCTTGTGCTCATTTAGGGTAAGTAACAGTATCTGTTTGTGGCAGCTTCATCTTGAATACCTTCACACCGTACTTCAACCTGATTTTTAAACTGGCCTCACTAAGGAGAACTATTTGTATCTGTCTCCCTCTAGTGAGCACCAAATCCCACCAACCCTTTATAACTGTTTTTTTTTCCCTAAAACTATATATGAGCTACAAATAGCTCTTGGTTGAGCCTCATGGCATCAAGAACAAAGACAAGCAGTTTGAAAAAGTAAAAGTACTAGCAAAAGTATTCAGAAGTCTCATCCAAAGGTATTATAAAATATTTCATTATATTTTCAATCTTGAAACAATGCTCAAATAAGTTAATCAGCAAGCAATTTGATTTTTTGCTGTTTTGTAGTGCTTTCTGTATTGAGAAATAAGCTCTTCAGAAAGAGGTCCTCATGTGAAGCTTTAGGCTTTCAAATTCCCTCATTTTTTACAAAAAGAGCTAGATTCTTGAGAAGCATATACACAGGTCTGTCAAACTGTGCTTTCCACTGGTCCTCCAAGTCTGCACACAAAACAGAAATGTGTTTCTGTGGGTGCAGTGGGTGGCCCTGCCCTTCTCCAAGCACAGCCTCGACTTGTCAAGCTGTGTATTTCACACGGTAAAAGGCTTCCCCCAGGTTCCTGTTCATAGTCCATTTTGGCTGGGAGAATGCAAAGGGGAATAGATTAATTTCTTATTAGGATTCATGGTACATTGGTTCTTACTTTCTCGTCCTCTTTCTTTGCCTCGGAGGGGAGGAAGCTGTTGCTCCCTGCGATGCCTCTCCAGTTCCTGCTCTTGCCTTTGCTGCTCCAGTTTCTGCTCTTTTTCAAGGAGTTCTTGCTGTTGTTTAATGGCTAGGAGTTCCTGTTGTAACTTGCACAGAACAAAAAGACATGAGAAAGTGCAGTTTGCACTGTTTTCTAGGTCAGTCCTGGTTAAAACAACCCCCTTGAGTAACTGTGGACTGGTGCTTGCTTTTGTGCTTACACTTCTTTTCATTTCTTAACTGATTTTCCCCATTTTTTTTAAGCAGAAAAGTGCATTATGCTGGATATGAATGGATATGCTGCATTATTCGGAATAGTGACATGGCTGTCACTAAAATGAACTCTAATGTCAGGAAGCAGCCTGGTTTCACTTCTTCCCCTTTCAGCAAAGATGCCTGGAAACTGCACAGTATTCTTTGCCTGGGCATCACCCAGCTCTGGCTGCCCACAGAGTGGAAGCTTAGCACAGCAGCATAATTGCAAGTAGATAAGAAGGAAAAAATAAAAAGCAAGATCATAAATTCCTGGTCAAAATCCATTATAGCAATCCTACCATAGTACATGCAATCCCATAAATCATTTCCTTTTATATTATATGAGGCAGCTCAGAGAAGAGTGAAAACACAATACTTTCAGGGCCTGCCTCCATTTTCCAAATGCACTTGCCTATATTTGATTTTTTTGTCACAAACTTATACAGTAGCCCCCAAAAAGTCTTTAACGTACTAATAACTGCACACACCAAAAAGATAGCCATATTGAAGTCTGGCTGAAAATCCAGGTTGTAGAACAGGTAGTTTGATTTTTTGTGGATGTGGAGCTTCATAAGCTTGATGATCCTCATAGACTGCCTTGGTCTGCTGTGAGCAAGTCACTGATAGGTGCTAGGAGTTTGGCTTGAAAAGGCTTTTATCAGCCCAGTACAGAGAAAGAAGCACTCAAACACCATCTCTCACAGCAAACCTTTCAGGCATGTTCCCTTTTCATGTCTGCCTAAGGACATTTAGTTTGCAGATAAAGTGAAGGATAAATGAAAAATGTTGCTACCTTTATATGCTCCTGGAGCTGTGCCTGATGCTGGCGGGTCAGGTTTTCATGCTGCTTCTGAAACTCTGCAATCAGCAGTTGTTTCTGAATTTGCTGCTGCTGCTGGATCAGGAGTAGTTCCTGCTGTAGCTGCTTTTCACGCATAATTGGGTCCACCATGGGAACCATCATCCTGAGATCAGTTCGCAAGTCCAATGGTGAGATAGGCTCTAACCCCACAGGAACCTCCGACTTTACATCCACTGGGGGAAGAGAAAAACAAAGCATATATATATATATATATATATATATATATATGTATATATATATAAAATATAACTGGAGAAGGAGAATAGAGATCATTCCTACCAGGAAAAATTCCTACCAATTTCACTCGAAGACAGCTTCAATATACAGGCCTTTCAAAACATTAATGCATCCTATGCTGTATGCAAACTTTAGACACTCCTACCAGCGACTGAAGACTATACAAATTATTTCACACTTTCTTTCCATTCCCTGTAAAAATACTCACAGAATAATATTCTGCTAAATAGACTAAAAAGCAGCTCTGTTCTAAAACCATGTCACAGCCTAGTAGAGTCATACTTAGTGAGAATCTCTAGGTACTATTAATACTACACAATAAACACTCAGGGCACTTCCTCAGCATAAGATGAAGGCATTGCAGTTCTCCCTGTATTGCAAGACATTTTTCAAAGCTAGTGTGTAGATTTTTTTAATGCTGGTGTAACACATATGTACTGTATAAAAATATACCTGGCAAACACAAAGGAATAACACATATAACATTACAGGAAAATAATTTCACACACAAAAAAAGTTTTAATACAGCTTTTGGAAAAGTGATCACAATGCCTGAAGTGGATTAGACATAATACACTATATGTGGCTTGTAAGAAATAAAAAACATCTCGAAATATTCCTATTTTTGGTAGCTATGCTATGTATTGTTAATCCATCATTAAAGTACTTAATGGAAAATTCTTATTTTTATATCTCTTAATTTAAATAGAAGGGATGAAAAAGCAGCAGAAGAGAGAGATTTGATCATTGTCACTAAAATACTTGTAAAGCTCTGGTTTTCACATTAAGTGAAGTGATTCAGTGCAATTTTACTTGTTGCAGAAGAACAGAAAAAACAAGCAAGTAACATTTCTACAAGAGGAAAACAAATAGCAGATGAAAGTCTCTGCTGAACTCAACAGTTTTGATTCCATCCACGAGAGGGCAGTGGAACACAAATACATTTTCTCCAGTTTCTCTTCCTCCAGTATCCAGTGGAAAATAAGATTATTAATTGAAAACAAACATGCTGTCGGAAATGACTCTGCAACAAGATTTAAAGCATATTTTCTCCTTTTTCTTTGCTTCAGCTGTACTTGTTTTCAAGGAGAAAACCAAGTGAAACAGAAATATTTTAGCAAGCAGAAGCAGCAAAATTGAAGTTGCAAAAGTTGAAACTGCAGCAAACAGAAAGAAGTGAATTCTAACTGTATGATCAAATCATGCAGTAATCATATCATAGCAAAAAAATTTATAAAAAGAAAAGGTATCAAATCTCTTCTACTGATCATAATTTTTTCTTCTCAAAATTCTGAAAACATACAATTTTCTGACCCCCTTTAAAAAAAAAAAACCCAATAACTATGATTGTAAACCTCAGAGCATAACTTGCCTTCTTAGCCCTCTGTCCCAACAGAATGATTGCGTCTAAGTGCTTACTTTTGTTCTGAGGCAAATTATAAAAAATCACCTTTAACTTACAAAAACTACTCTTGATTATAAATAATTGCTACCGACCAAGAGAGACATCCAGGCAAACCCCCAGCCTTTCATCCCATTTATTCAGCAGCAATCCACATTCCATTTGTCTAGACTAAATATAGCTGCGTTTATACAAGAAATCAATAGTGCTTGCAGAGAGCAGAGCAAAGACATGAATATTTCATCAAACCCGGAGAGAAATGGCAATCAGCAAACTGACAGCAAACGGTGTAGGCTGACTGGCCCTCCAGATAAGTCTCCTGTACTTGGACAATGGTTCAATGCCTGCAAGTCACAATCTTATCATCAGTACTATTTTATTTTTAACATTAATTGCATTGTAGGTGACAAAGGTTTATCACTTTTAAAGGGGAGAGATGGATTTTCTTACATCTTCTATGACAGGATAATAAGCCTTACTAGGAGCAGTAACAGTAACTGGAGCTCAGCAAGCCCCGCAGGGTCTAGTTCACAATAGTGTTTGCAAACTGAACCCCGCAGAGCTTGGTTCACAATACTGTTTGCAAACTGAGCCCTGCAGCTTATTTTGCAGATACTGGCTGTAAATCAACCCCTACATATCCTCACCGCGATTCAGGCTGATTATACTTCCTATCATGGACCAGCATCCCACTTCTTCATTTTCAGAGAACTTAGAGGCCTCCAGATTTTTCTAACAATAGAAATTTCCTTTCACTATTAGTAAAATCTACAACTGAAACCAGGCTCAGTTTGACAAGCTACACATTTCCCAGAATTTTCACACACTCAAACAATAAATCTAGCACTGCAGTATCTACTACATCAAGTTGGCCTTAACCTTGTTCCCTCATGTGGGGGGAAAAAAACCACTAATGACAGAAGTTAGTTATAAAGACTTGAATCCAGAGAAATCAATACATAATATTTCATGTAATTTCAATGCCATTATTTACTGGCAAATGAAGACAGGCATTTATTTCTTGGTATAAATATTGCTAACATTAAGGCTACCTCCAATACTAACTGCTAACATAGGAAATACTATCTTTTGGGGGTATTTACTATCTTAAAACTGTACTTAGTAATAACTAGTTGGGTAATAGTCAACTTCATCAGTTAAATTATTCTAAACAAGTAACTGTAAGATTACGAATCAAACTGAATGGTTTGCTGTTGTCCGTTCCTCTGTCCTAATGCCACAGGCCATTTACATTCTCCTTTAGTAGCTAACAAGAATGAGATAAAGCAGCCCTGTGGAAGTACATCAGTGTGAAAAATGTGAAATGGAGCAGAGAAACAGAATCAGTGTCTTTAAAAGCTTTGACTTTTAGCTGAAGCATCTTCTCCCCTACCCCTCCCAACGCAATTGTCTCTAGAGAGCGAAGGTGATACAGGATGTGTACTCTCACTGGAGTTTTCTATGTTTTTTCACACCTTCTACACAGATATATGTATTTTACAGGTAAAAAATTGTCCTAATCAGTGCCCTCAACTTCAATCACAAGAAGCAGTGGGATGCACGACTTAAGCAACAGGATTCATCAGTATATTAGACAGAGAAAGAAAGGGATGGATAATGAAAGAAAATATTAATCAGTTTGACAAAGGCTAACTTCACTTGTTTTGCAGGATTTTCAGTATCACTGATGGAGTAAAATTGTACCAGTCATGATTCAGAGTGGGACCCTTTCCGTATTCTCTCCACTACAATCCAGAGCAAATCCTTCCCAACAGCTCTGCCAACTACAGAGCAAGCCTGGGATTCCTCTCTAAGGTTAAATAAAGACAAACTCTCTGAGCTAATGTCAGCTACAGTGAATACAACAGTAGGCTGCAGAATATTAACTAAAAATGTTACTGAAAGCTCAGTGATTCCAGGAAATATGCCAAAATTTGAGTAGAAAAATATTTAATTTTCAGCTACAACACATTGCAAAAGGCATATGTATTTATTTTTCCTATAAATACTAGATTGCTTTTATCTTGAAACATAACAACAAAAATAGTCTCAGAAGAGCATCCATAGCAATTATATTCCATAAACGGCACTTCCCACAGGGCTTTTGAAATCCTGTGGAAAGAAAATAAGACACTTGCAGAATGGCATGTTTGCTGAGTGACTTAGATGCTTGGATCATACGTAAGAAAAGGTAAAAGAGCTTGTTTTAACCCTCAGGCTTTGCTTTTTGAAACCATTCCTTAAAATGGGAACACTGAACAACTGTTAAGTCTTCCACTAAGAGATGGCATTTCAAGCTTTGTTTCTGGTGGTTGGTTTCAATGTGTGGTGTTTTCATAAAACGAAAACAAACCAGAAAAAATTTGCAAATTCTAGTGCAAAAGAAACTGCCTCCATTTGGCCTCTTCTTTCAAAGAAAGTGAAAACTCTTCCCTTTTGCAGGATTAGCCACCAGTCAGTCATGACATAATCAGAGCTCTAGAGAATATATAGAAAAGAGCTCTACATGGTGAGAGAAGTGGAAGATTCCCCCCCCTCCGAACCCCCTGATAAAGATACTCCTTTAAATTTATTCATCAGTTTAAACCTAGAATTTTTAAAATTATATTTATGTGCCAACTCATTCACTGTAACAGTGTCTTTGAAACAGACTGAAAAAAGGCTTTGAAAAGACTGAAAAAATGAAATACTGTAGCAAGCTGGACATTGCAGGATTAGGAAACAGAGGGTAAGAGGGAAACTTTGGCAGTCAGGTGAGACAAGATAACTGGCAGGAGACAGGACAGAGAAGGACTGGCCATGCAATAAGGCATGAACACAGGATGAAGATCAGGGAAAGGAGTTAAATTTCTGAGCTTTTTGCACTGATAAGCAGCATCACAGGAGCACTGTTCACTCTGAAATCTAAGAGCAGCCCCGGCACACTGATAGGGTGGCAGTGAGGCCACAGTGTAAATGAAGAGCTAACAGAGGAGCAATGTGTCTGTTGCGAGGATTCTGGGAAATTAAGCGAGCAAAGTGTTTTTGAATAGCTATGACTAAAGAGGACGAAGACTGGATGAAAAACTGCTACAGCAATTGTTCAGTTTTCAAAACTGTAGAAAATGTCCTAACATGGAGCCTGTTCCCCAGAGGAGAGGTGTTTGGCAGCTTTCTGGGGAAAGCTGTGCCACAGCAAGACCTGCGTGGCAGACAGCAGGAGAGAGAAGCTGAAATCTTAAGAATAACTAGTGACATCAGAAGTACAAGTCAGATGATCAATAAACTGTGAAAGGTTAGGTTACCTCCCATGGGAGGCTTTTATCATTTCAGCTCTGGTAGCTAGAATCTTGTACCTCAATTCTCAGCTGGCATAATCTGTCATCCCTCTGTTAACTTCAATATATGCAAAGCTTCCTTATGCCACCTGAGAAGCTTGATGCAGAGCCTCTCTCAAGAGGACACAGATGAAAGAAGTCAGCCTTGAGAGCATCTCATTTTAGCACGGGGAAAGAGCATCCAGATTTAGGACGGCACTCACAAAACTTTTTTTGCAATATTTAAAATCAGCAGAGGTTTTACCTCCACTCTCACAATTAGGCTATAGAGTGCATCAAGCTGAAAAAAGTGTCACTTAGATTTCACTGAATGTTATTAAATATTTTTGAATCATTATATATCCTCA
Organism: Empidonax traillii; assembly: GCF_003031625.1. Taxonomy (NCBI): domain Eukaryota; kingdom Metazoa; phylum Chordata; class Aves; order Passeriformes; family Tyrannidae; genus Empidonax; species Empidonax traillii. The sequence continues at coordinate 2,946,649 of NW_020955228.1, read as the reverse complement.
ATCATACACTGGATTTTCGTTGTTACAGGGAAGGAAAGCAGAAAGAAAACAGTAAATGCAAATGGAAAATTTATTGCAAAGGCAACATGGTGATTTTTTATGGCAGGTAAGTTTGTAAGTTTAACTCAGCTGCAGTTTGTACTTTTAAAACTTCCTCACTTGGAAAGGACAAGAAATTTCAGATCAGAAAAAAATGCTTTCCAGTTATTTTCTTGGATTATCCCTCAAGAGGCAGTAATTATTTTAAAAAATACTATAACTGAATTAAAAGTATAAGGGAACTGTCAAACTTCATGAGCCACTCAAGTTTATAGTATTAAGAAGAAGTGTAATAAATTAAACTAGAAATGTATTTCCCTTTGTTCTATAAAAGGGATCTTATCATGATTATACCTTTTCTCTATTTCTTTTAAGTGTTTGCATACATGGCATAATGAGAAGTAAAATAAATGCAAACAGTGATCTGGGCTTTGATTTACCATACTCTTATTTCCCCAGGGCCTGGAAAGGAAGCTCAAACAACCACAAACTTCTAAAATATCAGTGAGAGGCCTTGAAATACCAACACTGAAGTTACAGTTAGCTGGCTTTTGTAAAAAATCAAAGGCTTTATTATATTGATTTACTAAAATCAGATTCCTTCTCTCAAAATAGACGTTTTAGTCAAACAGTCATAACAAACACAAACATAAATGCCATGGAATTTGTTATCGCTAAAAATTTTTTAAATATTACAGTGTTTGCTGTTTCTTCTACATGGAGCACATGAGCAAAAGTTCCACTTACAAGCCTGCCAGAGTTCATCCAAATATCAGGCCAAGTACTTTTGTCATAGGAATAAATTTAAATACAGCCAAAAAATTAAATCAGAATGTGAAAACACTTTTAACCTCAAACCTGGGATGATCTGTTATCAAGAAATCCAAGCTGAGCTATATTTGGTTTTCTGAGTAACTTTATTTATATTTCACCTAGGAGAACCCTTACATACCCGTTCTCTACACCCATCAGCACACAGGCATATTTTCACTTTCCAGAAAATGCCTCTTTGATATAAGGAAAATAAATATCCTAAATTCTAGGTACTACTGCTGCAGGCAAAATAAAACCAGGAAAAAGATAAACACACATATGGTTAAAAATTTATAATTCCTATGTAACTTTGTTTTCAGTTCTAAAAACTATGACATACTAACGATACTATTAAATAATGATAATAAATCAGTGTTAATTATGGCATCAAGTTAATCAATAATGTGCTCTCCACATTGAATCCATGCACAAAAAAATGACAGGGAAGAATTTAAAATAGCCTTCTTTTGACTGTGGATCTTCTGTGCACAGATTAGTACCACTGTCAGTGAGAACACACAGAAGGTGTCAAGTCAGGTTTGATTTGGTGGCAGCACCATGTAATGGTTGCAGAACTAAGCAGGCACAATCTCTCCAAGTCAGCCGGTAGCGTCTTAGCACTATCTTCCAGTCAGTTCAATACAGCCTTAAAATTAATTAATTAAATTGAAAGCATGTGTGATATAAGTGTGTGTGTGCACTTCCATACATACATAATTCTTGCACCATAATCTGAAATGCTAAGAAAAATAGTGGAGCAGACATGATACAACAGATTCCTCTCTCCTCATGAGAGGAAGGAGGGATTTCTCATCTCTCACATGGGAAAGGCAACATGCTTTCAATTGTGTAGGTATCATTCTACATTAAAAGACAGTGAATTAAGTCCCCCATGTCGCTATGGATGACTGAAAGGGCACCATGAGGGGTTCTAGAGACCTGTAGTCTTTGCCTCATCACTGCTACAGAATACATCCAGAATGTAGGATTTTAACTTCTTTTTCTTTCATCTCTTCTGCAGGCATGTTGGTGACAATGTTAAGTTTACGACCACTGAATAATTCCCAGTAGTGGGGCTATGACTATTCTAGTCTCAAGGTGATGACACAGAAAGATAAGGAGAGGGGAAAAAGCTCTTCCTTGAAGCGAGGGTATCAAAACAGCTACCATTTGGGCATGGCAGTAGGTACATCCTGAAGTATCATAGGGTATCATGCCTCAGGGAAATTGGACAGTGGATGGAGGTTTGCTGAACGAGTGCCCCCAAATAGCTTTGCTATTTCAGGGGTGTGACAGACAGTGCTACAAGTGAAACCCTTGGAAGGCAAGATATAGGGCAAATCTTTCAAGGAACTCTTGGCAACTTCATTTTTAAGCAAAAATGCACTGAAAATAGTATTTTCCAACTTGTTAGTTTGGTGGTTTTTTTTTTGTTTGTTTGTGTTGTTGTTGTTGTTGTTGTTTTGGTTTGGGTTTTTTGTTTGTTTGTTTGTTTGTTGTTTTTTTTGTTGTTTTGGTTTTGTGTGTGTGTGTGTGTGTGTGGGGTTTTTTTTTGTGTAGTAGTATGTGCTCCCCAAGATGCTACAATAATGAGTTTTAGTTTTTCCTGCTTTTTACTGCATAGCAATAACTAGCATGTACGTGTAACTTCTTCAACTTACAACCTACCATGCCCAGAAAATCAATCAGGAAATAAAAAAAGATTTTAATAATTATTTATGGAACGTCCTGGTCTTTGACAAACATGGGGCTAAAAATCAGTCAATCCCAAGCACAGACCAAGGGAGGACTGAATTGAAATCTCCCCTGGTTGAGGGGGAAAATCCAACAGAAGGATAATAATACCTTTTAAAGAATCTTTCTAATGAGAGAGTAAATAACATGCCAGTCAGTGGCAACACAATACTACTTACTGTTTTAGCTCAGAAATAAAGCTCTTATGTATCCTATGCAAAATTACCAATTGTAGATGTTTATTTGCAAAGATGCATTTGTTTGTATTATATATTTTTTGTATTCTGCTCCTCTTGCTACCATATTGCCTTGAACTGCGAGTCTAGCTTCCTATGCTCACATAAAACACCTAGACTATTTGCATAGTGACTGAATAAAATGAAAAGATAATACTAAATCACTGGCTTGACATTTTTCAGAAGTCCACCTGCTGGATCATTGATACCTAGTAGCAGAACTATGCATGTTGACAACATGCATAGAGAAAACACTGTGGGAAAGGCAGGGAAAATGAACAGGAAATATATGGTCCTAATGGTCAATCACAATTCACGGGAGAATCACAGGATGAATCACAGAATAGTCTGAGGTGGAAGGGACCTACAAAGATCATCAAGTCCAACTCTGAAGTGAAAGGCCCACACAGGGATTAAACCCACGACCTTGGTGTTATTAGCACCACTCTTTAACCAACTGAGCTAATCTGATGATGTACAGCAAAGGAAAGGTAGGGTTTATTAGACTGCAGAATTGAATCAGGCATGGCAGAATATGAAAAGGGACAAACAAAGGTAATACACCTGATGGGAATATTATGCAGTAGGCAAGCCCCAGAGTTAAATGGATAATGAACATCAATAGGCAGAGAAGATGGCTTGCTCTACAAAAAGTAAGGAGGAGTTACTGAGGAAGATCTTTCTCAGCTTGATGAAAGGGTTGTGAAAGTTTTAAACATCTTCATCTAATTTATTTTCTGCTGCAGAAAAAGTATGTCTTTCAGGGAACAACCTTGACTACCATGCAGATGGCCTCATTTTCACTACTAAAACATTGCATAAGGCAGGCACTCCAGTAAAAGGGATTACTTAAAATATACCAAAAGCAGTAAAAACTCACAAGCAAGGAAATGCCAGTCTTCCAGGATGATTGCTTACATTTTTGTCTCATTAATGTGAAGAGAGTTATGGGTTTGTATAGTATAGATCCAAATCATAATCATTTGCAGTAATTAATCACAAAAAGTCTCTCTCTCATACTCTGGTATTTGGGATTTGGGGGAACTACTCAACAAAAGGAGACAGACATCTTAGGTTCACAGCTGTAATCCAAATATTGCAGAAGTCTCCATTTTTATAACAAAAGGGTGTCTTGGCAAAGGCAAACTCTTAGATGTTTAATTCTAAAATCAGATAATGTTCTTGAGCCAAAAAAATTCCCGAACTAGGTATATAACATCTCGTTCATGTACTTCTGTGACATACTTAGCTTCATCACTATTACACTACTTATCTAAATTCCACCTCTACATTGTTTTCACTTTTCACCATAGTACATTATATCAATCCTATTTTGTCCATATTTGTGTTTATTTTGGTGGTCTAGTTTTATTTCTTGAAAAAGTGCTGTAAATCTCTGCTGTAAATTCAAAAGATTTCAGATAGCAATACCAACTTACTACTGACACTACACTCAGTATGATAGCAAGAAAAACTATTTCTGTGAGTTTTATAATGATATAACACTAAACTTAGAAAATACTATTCATGATTTCTGCTCTCCAGAATGAAGAGATCTCTGAAAGGCTCTTTTTGGAATGCAGAGACTTGGTTTCAACCAGCAGAGGGAGTAAATCTGTTTTTTCAGGACAACTACAAAATCAGAACGAACAGAAAAAGCACTTGAAAAGGGAAGAAATTACTAATAAATAACATAGTTTAATCCAGATATATGTGGATATCAAACATGATGAAAATAAATATTAATTGAGATTCCGTTAATTGAGAGAAGAAAATCACCATTTTTGCTTCAAATGCTAACAAAATTCCTACTAGTATACTTTTCTTGTATGACTTCAGATCAGTAAGATTTTAACAAATAAAAATGTAATATTTGACATAATAAGAACGATATTCATATTTTTACCCAACCTGCTACACTTTCCTTATTTGAGTTCAAGACACTTCTGTACTCATAAGTCTTTTTACCTGCTGTATATACAGTAGGCTTTCTTCAGTTTATTTATGCTTCAGTCATCTTAGTCAACAAGGGATGATGGTGAGTACAGGAAAGAAACAGACATTTCTCCTCGCTCTGCCAAACATCTGCCATTGTAAATTTTAAGCACAGGAAAAGCAAACTACAGAAATTATTAAGATGTGGAAACTTTCTCAGTACATTAGCTTGAGATATTTTCTATTATTATTATTCTAAATAAATACTGAAAAAAACGGCTCTGCATTCTTTAATAGTCCAGAAACTCATGAAACAATTCTAAGAAATTCATATTAAAAGAAACAACAGACACTGAAAAATTCTACACAATTCTGATGCCACTTAGCAAGTGCAGTTCAGAAAACTGGAAATCCAAAAGTTATTACCCATTTTTCGTTTTCCACATTTCAGTAGGTCCATTCCTTACTAGGGGGTTAGTTGTTTCTCTCTTCATCTCATCTGATATGCAGAAAGTCAGTCAAGCCAGTGGGCATTTCTTCAGTTTCAAATGAGTCTTTCCCAAGTAAGCTTTGTCAGAAACAAAATATCCTATTAAGAAGTCTACAAAAATCTGTGGGAACTCTTCTCAAATTTCAAACTCAAGTTTTAGAAATCCACAGATCGGGCCTGGAACATGGACACTAGACTAATGGAGTCAAGCACTCAAACTTTGAGAAACTCTCTGGGTCCTTTGAGAATCTCAGCCTAATCATTTAAATAAATCCTAGTCATAGTGAAACCCCTGCCCCCCACTTAACACATTAATCATTCAGAGTAGAAGTTCCCTCTCACCAGACCTAAGATGAATAACTCTCAGCACACTGCAACAAGAAGAATATTTAGTCCTGTTGACTGAGCTTTTGAACCTGGCTGGAAACATCATTACAAGCTAAAATTCTGCAATACAAGAGGCAACATGAAAGTAAGTGCTCAGGTTTTGCACTCTAAGCAGAACATTTTGTGATCAGTGAGACAGCATTAAGAATATGTTGTGGAATTATTGCATCAGGCACTGCATATTAATGACTGGGAGAAAAAGGCACCACAGCAAATTTAAGGTTTGTCCTGGAAAAGCTGTACTACTAATGTTAACGTAAAGCACTGAGAGAGCTTGTTACCATAAAGAAGTCAATAACATGTTTACTTTAACATGAGACAAACTGGAATCTAGACTGAAACCTCCTCATCAAGGCACTGCAGAAGGTTGGATCCAAAGATTTTCAACAAAGCATCTTAGTTGCAGCAGCAGCATCCCTTACGAGGTTCTTCTGTTCAGTATAACTTGGGGGTTTTTTTTCTCAGAAATGTAAAAATTCTTCCTGACTCCTTCACTTTCCACGGCTTCTTCTATTTGTGCCATGGACAATTATATTTCTTAGAGTTATGCTGCTAAGAAACAGGAATTTATTTTGGTGAATGAAGTTATTTACACTAATTTTTAGATGTGTTTCTGCTTGTTTTTTTCCCCTTAATCTGATAATACATACCTAAACTGAAATGTCTACCCTGTTATGGATTTCCCTGTCACCAACCTTGGCCCAGCACCCTCTCCTGACTGTAAGGTTTAATTAATTAAATTAATGCTGAGACCATGGTAGTATCCATAAAAAATATTTCACACAATGTCCTAGGAACCAAAGGTGATGAATATACTCCATGAAGCTGACTTCCTCCTACTCAGCAACATAAAACACCATCTCCTAGAACTAACACAAAATCAACACAACAACTAGCTACTCATCATTGTGGACAGAAAGGACAAGAATAGTAGGGTAAGAATAAATAAGGGGACACAGAATAAATAAGGACAGAATGACCAAGAGTCAGTCCACGTGCAGGAAAGAATGTCTGGAAATATAGCCAATGAAGATGTCATTGATTTCACTCCAAGTATGTTAGTATCATTCTGTCAATTGAGGACTATGCACCTGATGAAACACCACAAAGAAAAGCTGATACCCAATACTATTATCTTTCACCCTCTCCACAACTCAGAGTACCAAAATGACCCACTGACTAGCTCTGGGTTCAGAAAGAGCTTACTTTTGCACCCACAAAATTCCACTTCATTTCTACTCCCACTTACATCTGCCAGACAAAAAAAGAAAACTGAAGTTGATGGTCAACACACTAGTAAAAGTGCTTCATGTTAAAATGCCTTTTGAATACAGGTAAAATGAATGGCTCAACTTCCACAACAGAGATGACAAAAAAATAGCATATGATCTTTCTTTAAAAAACAGGACAACTACCAAATGTCACTCTCCATTAGATTCTTTCTTCATACATTTCCAGAATTTGCACCATCTTTTGTAGAGCTTGCTTCCACCCCATCTTAGAGGACGTTCTGATAAAGAAGAGAGCAGTTGCAGACTGGAATGAAGTTGCTGAGATCTTACCATGAATTACAAGGAGGCTGACTTCAGACAATGCCCTGCTCTATTTAGCACCCACCTCTAAAAAGGTATGGAAATCAAATTCCATAAAGTTTCATGATTTGGGGTTACAAGGCTGAGCAACTGTAGATACTGCACTCCTTGGAACAAGGAGACCAAGGATTCATTGTTAGTAAACAATGACATACGTACACATGGCCTTATGCCACATATGATACAATTTTGTGCAAATACTCTGACAGCATTTTATTGTGGCCCACTGTGTGTTCAGATGCTGTTGGGTGGAATCACACTTTCTGTTGACAGGGGCAAACTGGTAAAGTGAATATTTAACAAGAAAATTATTAGGGATCATTTGAAAACCCTTTTTTGTACCATCTGACAAGAGTTTTTGCTGCTATGCACTTGAAATACAGCTTATTGAAAAGTGTAATTTTTGAGTGGAAATTACATCTGACAAACGGGATATTTAGCTTTTGATTCCTTTGGATTTTGGCTGACATCAGCCAAAAGACACAGTATAATATACAGATAGAGAGTTTTATCCTACCATAAATGAAATAACAAAAAAAACCCCAACCAAACCAACCAAACAAAAAAAAAAAATAAACTTTGTAGCTCATGCCAATCAAACCCTCAATAAAATCCACAGAAACATCATCTTACGAGTTTAATCCAGTGATGGCCTTTCACAACTATCCAAAGACATGCCCAAAATCTTGACAATCAATCAGGAATCTGGCTACAGTCCCCAAACTTCCAGAATTGAGTGAAAATCCTGCAACTCAGTAATATGCAGACAGTTGCCTGCTGCAGTCCAAATGTCCTAAGAAACCCCCTGTGTGCAAACTACACAAATTCGGTTAAGAATTCTGTCGGTTCTTGAAAAATGGTTGCCAATATGGAACTACTCCAGAGCACAGCATGTGGAAAAACTACGGTTCTCTTCTATTATTTCTGAGATCTCAGAGCAATATTAACCCTCTTCAGAGCTATATTTGCCTTTTCAGTGTGGACTGCTGATCCTCTTCCCTCAAAAGAGAGAGATTAGATGGAAAATTACCCTCTAAACTTTCCAGCCCTTTAAATAAAGCCTCTGTTAAGACCTTACAATGCATGTTTTCCCCATGTGTGTGTTCAGCTCCATGTGATTCCACACTCAAAACACTGCCAGCTCAATGAGATTATCTTGATAATGCCAGGCAGGTTCACATGACACAGACTTCAATGCAGTGTCCACTCAGACTTAAAACTATCCTGGATTTTCCAATTTTGATACTAAGCTGGTGGATACACTCAAATATGTACCTTCTGAAACTTCCCAGCTGCAACAACTGCCATCACAAATTTCTTCATTGCCATTACCAGAAAGAGAGAGAAAAAGCAGAGAGAGAGAAAGTTTATAAAGCAAAGAGAGGGAAAAAGTAACTTATAAAGCAAAAGCCACTCTGACTTGAGAAATATGTCTTTTTCTGAAATAAACGTTACTCGGTTCTAAGAATTTGCACGATTCACTTCCTTTGCTCTTTCTTGGCAGTGCCTATTTAGAAGAGATCTATTTATTCCACACCACATTTCACAGTTCCTGTTTCTAAATGAGAATCATATTAACAAAGGGTAGAAAGACACAAACATGACTCAGGAAAGCAAGACTCATTTCTATAACGTATGTACAGTGTTGTTTCCAGAGGGAAAAAAATTCCAGAGCCTTCAAAGACAGGTCTCAACGCAGCTCGCTTTTCAAGACTTACTGATTCTATCATGAACTTGCTGAAAAAGAGCAAAGTAAAAAGATATTTAAGATAAAATGATTAATTTGAGATAATTGTAGTATACTATACTATAAACAATTTCCAATTTACTGTTCATAAATGTCACAACTGACCATCTTCCAAGAAACAGATCTGCAACTATTTCATGATAAATCATTGTCCATTCACTTGTTATTGTCACTTGGATTACAAGGTCTTCTTCCTTCATGTAATACAGTGGACTTCACGTTAAAGTAATTTCAAGATGATATACTGTACTTTCAAAAAAATACCCAGAAGAATGAAAGGAATCCACTTTTCACAAATTCACTCTGTGTATAGTTATTAGTGTCATCTTATTATTTTCTGCTCAAACGAAACCACCTGTGTTCTATTTCATACTGCAATACTTTCAGCAAAAAAAATTCAAACACATAGAAGCCTTCTGAAGGAATAAGAAGATCACAACAGAGACAGCAAAAAGAGCACAGGAACTGTGGAAAGAAACCTCATCCAAACACAACTGTATTTAAGGAGATCGGGTAGTGAAATTCAGGTTTGTTGGTGTGTTTTGAACAGACACTTTGTATTTGCTCCTTCCCATGTAATTTATAAGCTCTTCACCATCACCTCCAGGTACTACTTTTGACTATGGAACATTCCCTAATGCCCTCTCTCACTGTGAAACTTCCCTGGTAGAGTCCCCGAATCAGCGGTATACATTGGCATGGACATGCAGAGCTGTTTTCATTCCTTCCCTATGGTTTCCCTTTCCACAGTAGGCTACCCAATATTCCAAGGCACAGTCTGAACCAGTATAAACTTCATGCTAAATGACTGAGGTTTCTCTGTTCAGGGCTCTCAGCCCAACCTTGGGCACCAGGGACTGACCACAGTCTCTTGAGTACAGAAGTATCAACATGTTACTGGAGTTGCCGAGTAAAATGATAAATGCATTGAAATACCTGTATTTGCTAGCACGGTATGTCCTTAACCATTTGCTTAGGCTTTTGGGAATCTGTAGCTTGCAGCACTATAAAAGATTAGAATAAAACACAAACCCATGAAGGTTTCTCCTCAAAACACTTTTCTGGCCACAGTATGAATTCTGCTGTATCTCTGTGTGCCATTCCAGTGAGTAACCTACTTGAAAGCAATATTATTTGAAAAGTACCTTTAAAAGCAAAGTCTTGACATTTTCTTACGTTTTTTATTAATCTACATATAATTTTATATTAAGTTGTATATTTTTTAAATTTTTATACTTACACTAATTGTTACACTTTTAATTTTATTTGACTACTAAAATATGCTACAAACACACAATTCTCTCGAAAGCTGCAGAAGCATTGGGGTTTGCTATCATAAAACAATCAAAGAGCAACTAAGGAAAAAGTTTTGTTTGAAGTTTTGTTTGAAGTTTACATTTGAATTATATAGATAGAGAAAGAGCTGGATTAAGGAACACATACTGTAAGGCTCTTCCAAGAGCTGCAAAACAAAGAACCATTTGGATCATACTAGAGTATTTCCTCTTATACAATATTCCAGTTAACGGTAAGGATGGAAAGCTAGAGAAAAATGGCTCAAGTATAACCATTATTACTAAATCCAAGAAGAGCTTAAAACTACACCTCAGGGAGCTAAGCTGCTTCACGCTGTGCATAAGCTGCACATCTCCTCTCCCAGCAGTTCTCGCCAGCCCTCCCAAGCAGGGTGCAGACTGTTACAGATCTGCTGCTGTAATCCTCTCCCTGAAGAAAAGAAGGAGCTCCCTGGTCTTTTTTTTTTTAACAAAAGGAGGTGAGACACGGGCTGAAGTCACTCTCAGCATGTGCTGTTTGAGTCTTAAAATGACAGTCACATGAGATAGAGTCAATGATAGATAGCCCTGATTGCCTCAAACTGATATGTATAATCAGAATCCATAAGGAGCAAGCGTGAGAGCTGTGAAATGAGCAGGAGTTGTGTAAGCAGGGAGTGCAAAGAATTATTTCTCCATGGATGAAATGAATCCTACATCTCACACTTAGCTAGTAAAACATAATCCTGTATTTAATACAATTAAGCCAATTAACACCATATGAACACTATTTAAAAACTTGCCAAGTTGGACAGCCTAGTGGCTTGGGAACAGCCTTCATTCAGCAATGATAAAACCACTCTCACATTAAGCAGAACTCCTGCAGCACAGGAGCACCACTTCAGATCAAAAAACAGCCCATGATAACTGATATTGACAACTTCCAGTAGCAAACTCCCAGCCATTTCAGTGACCGCTCTTGCAGCCTGTCAAAGACAGAGCCACCAACACAAAGCCAATAGTCTTTAGCTAGTTTCAAACTGAGTAAAGAAAACCATCTGGCAAGAAATCTCAGCCAGATAGCCACGGGGCTCCTAAACTGCTTTGCTGAGGCTGGCTGACATGGGAGTTGTGTACTAGAGGCAACAGGGGTTGAGGATGGGGTCTGTTAGACAAAGCTCTGCTCCCTCACTGACATATCAATTTCCCTGCTGAACCCTCTTTTCTGCTTTTCCCTGCTGGATATGTCAGTGCAGTATTAAACAGGAACAGTCAGGTAAGGACAGAGCATTGGAACTCAAGCTCTTGGTCTTCCTAGGACTCTGGTTGTGGTCCTCTCCCTGCACTTTCCTGCTTAGAGCTGGCTTCATGGCATGCACCCAGCACATGTGGTAATACAGAGGAATGAAAGAAATAATTTCTTCCTTCATGATCCATAAGTGGCATATAACAGAAACAGCTGTGTTACGTGAGGTGGAGAAGAAAGGACAGAGCATGAGAACTTCACAGATTTTAATAAAACAGGGAAATGAAAAAGGACTACAAACTGCTGGTGTACAGGTGATGGCTCTAATGAACCACCGCACTATGGCAGACCTTGAAGTCTGAGTAAACTGGACTGAAATAATCCATGTCTGCCAACTGCTTACCCATACTGATGTGCCAGTTGTCAATATCTTCCTGTTTTGAAAGTTACGCAGCTTAAAGGACAATGAGTTTTAAGTTTTTCTTCATCCTAAATATGTAACAAAGCATCACAAGTTGCTTTCATTTGAAATTCCTACAGATTTTACTCACATCTTTTGGCCAATTTCAGCTGGCTGCTAAACCTTACCAGAATACTCAACAGTACAACACTTCTCTTAGCCCAACAGCCATTTCACACTATTTTGCTGATCTATGATAGAGAAGATAACTTCAGAGAGAAAAACTTAAATGGGTGAAAAGGCACCGAGGGAAGTCATGCGTTTAACCCTACTGCATTAAAAAACAGATGTAGAGAGATCTGAAAGTTTTTAGAGTATTTACACAGATAAAAAGCATTTAAAAGAAAATCTATGCCTTTCAAGTTAATTCCTAACCTTTCTCCCAACCCCTTTGACCCATGCTCTCAGCAGGGTCTTGCTTAGAGTCAGTCTGCCAATACCTTCCATGCTCTGGCAGTTCCCTAAAATAATGCTACTTGGCATGTTCAGAAAAGGGGTACTTGCATATACCACATGGATGAGCTGGAGCCTCTTTTCTGCTCTGCTCTCTCTTCAGGGACAGAGCAGAGCAAGGAAGTGACAAATCTAGTGGCAGATGCCATATTTATTTGCACTGAGATTGTACCCTCCCTCATATTGACATTTTGTAATCTCTCTTATCTTGGCACGTATATTTGCACATATACATATACTAAAACCTGATTGGTTACACTGGAAATTTCCCAGCTACTGTATCTTAAGATTTGGGTTGATAAATAAGAATTTTAAGTCTCTTGAAATGATCTTATGAAATGTCTTTCTTGGTTTTAAACCGCACCTTTCAATTACCAGTTTAATCTATTAATGCAATATTGCTGCATTTTTTGTGACTACTGCATAATCCTTTAGTCAGAAATGCTACAATGTAGTGTTATTTATATGACAGTTTTTTTAAAGCCAGTTTCCCCTCTGAAAACCACCATGTGATTTGCTTTTCAGATCACATTAATTAATCCCTCATTGGATTAAACTGCCATCATTTGTTATTTGTTATGCTGTTAGCAAACAGTTGTGTCTTACTAACTTCTGTATAGTTTGTGTGCAACCTACTATCATCTCCATTACAAAATGCTTTTAAAGCTTAAAAAATTGTCTGTAATCTGAAAGTCCCATTGCATAGTACGTTTAATTTATAAACACTGATCTATAGACAGTATCTTCCCACTACATTTTTGTTAGCAATTTTGATGGCAAACTACAGATAAAGAACAGTCAGCTCTGAAAGTAAAGACACAGAGCAGGTACCTTTTGCTTAGACAGGTATGCAAAATACAGTAGAAGATATGTACAATTCAGAGCACAACAGCTCTTTGTGGATAAATGATGAAAGATATAATTTCTTCCAGTGAGTAGGAAGTATGCATAACAAATAGTTGTACCACTGTTTGGTGTGGGGGTTTTTTAAGTATATATCACAAAATGGGGAGAGGTACGTGGCTGTTATCTTTACTCTTTACTGACCATTTTGGTGGTATTTCTATAAATATGGCACACGAACAACAATAAAGCCAAAGATTTAAAAACAGGTCATAGGCATTAGGTGCAGATTATACTGTACAGGTGGGAAACAACGATTTCTGGCACAAATACAGATTATGCTTGAGTTCAACACGTAGGAAGTCTCCATCAGTATAAATCAACTGCCACCAGTGCTGAATGAGCTCATGTCATTGCAGAGCACAGCATGAATCTTTGACACAGCTCTATTGCCTTTGGTAAGATACTTCTATGTCAAGGGAATAAAAAACAGAAAACAGAAACATTTTTAATGTGGGTTGTGTGAATCGATCTGTGATGTGTGCCTATAATAAAATAATGTCAGAGTTTGATTTCATATTCCTGATAGCTGCCGGTACTGAGTGAGAAACTACAGAGAATCACACAGAAAAGAGAGACTTGCTATTCCTAGAAAACATTCACAGCTAGGATAATTGAGGTATGCAGTGCCTCTAGGGCCAATTTTCCAGGGAAACCTTGCTTATGAGTGCCAAAGAGCACAGTGTGGTTGGATGCTCTTGAGAACCCTAGTTGCACAGCTTTTCGTCCCCTACCTGGAGTGGGATGGACACCAGAGAGGTTATGGCCACCTCACTATCCACCAAAGAATCCTAACTGCTTTCCTGAATGGCACAAAATAAGAACCATTCTGGCTGTCTGCCTCCTCCTGAGATGCATCTTAAAGATATAGCATTCATCTGTTCTTCTATTACCAGTTCTCTTTGAAGGAAACTAAGAAAAGAGAGCATGGCCCCAAGTCAACAACAGGAAAGCAGTCACATATTTGCCACACTTCTTACAGGTGACACTCTCTTGGATATTTCAATAAAATCTTACCATACTTTAAAGGTCAATGTATTCATGATAATGGAAAATATGATATATATCAAACCCTTGCTTCTCTCGGTCATATAGTTTCAAAAAAGCATATTTTCCTTTGCAGCTAGTAAAGCTATTCCTCATTTCTTCTGATTTTGCTTTCTGCCCTGTCCATAAGGTAGAAAGAAAGGGAGAAGAGTGAAAAACCTGTCCAAATGGTACTTGCCACCATTACAATATGTCTAATGTAGCCTCCATAGACAAGTTTCCAGAGGAGAAACTGAAGCTCAGATTAGGACTTTAAGTATAAGATAACTTTATTTCCCTTTGTTTTTTTGGGGGCATGTGTGTGTGTATGTTTGGGTTTTTTCGTCAGGAAGAAAATAGATTGAGAAGATGCAAAACATCAAGAAATCAGTGTTTTCCAGAGAACTAAATCTTACACAGACTTCTAATTTACAGCCAAAATCGCTAACAAATGGTTGAAATCAGTTCAAGACTGATTACTATCACAGATTCATATGCATTCACAGAATGGTCCCTATTAGGCACACCTCTTAAAGGACTTTTCAGTCACTGGTTAGCATGCTACAGCCACATTCTTCAGCAGAAAACCATGCAGGGGAAAGAAGAAACCATAAATAATACAACTGCCAGCTGTAAACAGTTGCAGAGGCAGTCTTTTCCTTCAAAAATGTTTCTTCATTCATACAGAATCCAACTGATGTGCTTTAAAAGCCTCTTCAACAGAATTCTTTGACACTTGTAATAATTCCATTTAAGGCCTTATATTGGCTTTTTTGGCTATTTAACTGCTGATCATCTTAACATTTTATTTCCTAAGAAGGAAATTGGTAAAGAGAATGGAAGAGAAAATGTTAATCAACTGCATGGATATATATTTAAATAGAATGTGGTTATTAAAATAAATTTTAAATTGGTCCTAACTTCAAGTATGCATTCAAGAACAGGAAAAAGCAGTTTTATGGCTGTTAGTCTACATCAAACATTAAATCACAAATGCCTTTTTTATTTCCAAAGGCCTTTTTCCTCTTATCTGTTTCCCAACTCATGCCACATTCCCTTCACTCAGCTTCTAATTCTCAGTTCCTAGCCATCAATACAAGCTCAGCATTCCAGTTTAGCCTGTCAGGTTTTTCTCTTTCCTACCTAGGGAAAGCAAGAAGAGTAACTAAGTACAGGAATGACAGATGTTCTTTTGGTACTTGGATCCAGGTTCACATTCAGCCTGTGGCAGCCAAAAACTAAAACTTCTGAGCTCTGAAATGGAGCACATTCAGATGCAGATGGATGAAATCTTCAGGTTATCTACACAGTTCTTCAACTTCTATCACACAGAAACCATGGTATTACCAAAGCCTTTATATTGGCCAGCTGTTTACAAAACAAGTAAATAAAATGTGTTTCTCTAATATGAAAGTAATTAGTATATTCCTGCCACAGCAAATTCCAAAACTTTTGCTCCTGACTATGTATAGTCCATACGCTCTTAAAGATCAGCAGAAATTTTAACATGAGCACTGTATGTAACAGCAAAGCAGGTAAAGTAACTTGTGGCAGGCTCAAGACTCAATGGGCATGCCTTGTTGTAATCTCATCATACCCGTAGAAAGAAGCACAGATCACACATCCTTGAACACTGAATTTAGAAATTTTGGGGGAAATTCTGGCTACACTGAACTGATATAAAATATCACAAATATTTCAACAAGAATGAATTTTACACACACTTTTAAGAACCCAATAATTATTATGGCTCTCTTTTCTTCTGATTGAGGTCAACTGCAAAACTTTCCTTAACTTCTACTTTAACAGTCAAATGGATTTTAAAAATTCAGAACGGAAGGTGATTTGTTACTGAGACAGAGGTCCGTGAGCTGCAGGTGATTATCCCATTTCCAGTGCACTTATAGGTATTGAAGCAGACTGCAAAGAAGACTTTATAATTTTCTTTTTCTTTTCTTTTTCCCTCCCCCTAGTTTCCTGAACTAAAACAAAAAAAAGGTAAAAAGTTAAAACCCCTGGAAAACCTTTGCAGCTTTGTTTTTTCATCCCCTGCCAGTGTAATATCACCAACCTCTAGTAGATGCTGATCATTATTTATTTAGCTCCATGCTCATTTGTGGTTTGTACTATTCCTGAATGGTGGGAGTAAGCTACTGTAAATCAATCTTTGACTACGCAGATGATGTGAAATCAAGGAATAGACTACAAGAACTTGAAAGACTCAGAATAACTGACTGGTGAATGTAATTCAGATGCCACAGAGATTTCTGTTTGGCAGTTTCCAAAACTCACATTTCACTGAATCCAGTGAAATACTTCACTGGGGAAAACAAATGGTATAGTAGGTGAGATGAGAACACTCAAGAAGAATATATGATTTTTTTTTTTTCAAAATTTGGTAATTGCTATATGGAGTTACATGTGCTTAATCTAAATGAATATATGATCTGCATGATTCCTGAAAGTGTCTTGAAATATATTGTAATTTATGTAACACAAAAAACAAAACAAAACAAACAAACAAAAAAAGAAAGAAAGAAGATTAATTCTATTTGTGATGCAATTGAAACAATGCTGCTCTTAAGAAACATTTATCAGATCTCTGTGGATATAACAGTTACTACATGACAGTAAGTTACAAAATCTTGTAACTTACTACATGCAATCTTGTTTCTAAGAATGAAATGTTTGGCAATGTATGATGCCAAAGTTCTCATCTTTTCTAGTGAAAACTTAGCTGGCATGCATCTTTGGAATTAGCCTGCATCAGATGAAACTCAAAAGTTCGCAGCATCGGTGCTTTTCCTCACAAGATGCTGACAGCAGGAAGTTGCATTTCCAGCAGATATGGGTAATCACTTCCTCCTCCTATTCTAAAAGAAAGCCCTGCACTTCTGAAAAATAGAGATCTAGTGAAAAATAATAGGTTAGAAGAAGTGCTTTATGAGTAAGTATCTTCTATGGACAAAATTTATGTGGGGGAGCTTCCCTACCAATGAGACACATAATGTTAGTTTTCTTTCACACTACTACGCCTGGAATACACTCCCAAGGCAAAATTATTTTCAGTGTAGTTATATTACCAGTTTTAATAGAAATTCCAAGTGTTTCACATTTCCTCATAGGCAGTTAATCTTTGCTCATTCTTCCCTGGAGTGAAACTCCACCTTACTCAGTTACTGAATACACAGAAAATTTACTGCATATTTATCATGTGTCAGAACTAGTGACATCAGTGAATATCTAGTTGCCTAGAGCAAGATGACAGGCTAGCTCCACTGACTGAAATGGAAACTTTGCCAATCTGTGCCATCTTTAATGTTTTGCTAGATAAAGCAAAACTAACTAGAATCCACAATCCCTCTACTTTCTGGCACCATTAAGTGGCTTGTGAAACCACTTGCAATAGTGAGTGATGTCCTAATAAATATGGAACAAATTTAAAGCTTAAGTGCTGGAGTCCTCTTTCGCACTTTGACTATATGCCAGTCTTTCCTCTGCTTTCTGAATCAAGAGTTATCCTTGGGTTTTTGACCTTCTGGGGTATATTTACCAAAGAAAAAAAAAGTCTTTGTCTTCCATGTCTATCTTTACCACCAGCAAATGCCACAAAATCATGAAAAATTACTTCTGCCATGATCTTAAGAAAGGTAGATGACAGTCCAACACTAAGATACCTAAAGTACTAAGTATTAATGCCACTTGAAGCCAAGTAACCTTGTTTTAACATCATTCTTGATATGAAAAGGTGCAGAGTCACCCCAGAGTCTCAAATCTGGAGATGTTTTCAAAGGGATTTGGAAAAGTCATGGAGAGAAATGTAGTGAAGTTTCATACTTCTTAATGATTCTAGATTTTCTAACAATTCCCTTCTCTTTTACTGAGAGCTAAATTGCTGTTTGATGTCAGGTTATACCTTGAAGACCTATGTTAGTTGAGAGAGGCAAGGAATATGATACTCCCCACATTCTCTGCCAGTGCCCCTGTAAAGAAATCCATCTGAGGCAGTCTGCAGAAGGAAAGTAGTAATTTAATCACTCAATGGTCATTCAATTCTTTGGCCAATTATCTTTATGTTAAATTTTTTTATCTTAATATTTTTATGTGCCATCCACAGGTTCTGGATTTTCTTTCAAGGACACTGGAAAGTCATTTCACAGACTTCAGTAACAAGGACAATGTATTTTGACTGGCATCAACAACCAGGTTAAATTCCAATCAGTGCTCTAGTGATGAAGATCTCAAGATTATTACCAATCCCCTCAACTAAACCACACATTCCTCTAAAATGAACATAATAATCCTGGCTAAAACTCATTTTCTTTTCTCACTTTTCCACTGTTTTCAGCAGGGTGCTTTACATTATGAGCAACCTCTCCTACAGAAATTCTTCCTGGATGTCTTATTGACTAGACAGCACACCTGTGTAAATTCAAGCCAAGTCTTTGCATTAGCCATGATCTTAAACTGCTGACTGGCAGAGATCCCACTGCTTTACTTTGAGACTGCTATACGAAGGGTACATCTTTAAATTCTATTTAGCCTCCTTTCTTTTAAGCTATGTAGGCTGTTCATATCCTTTGTACTACAAATAGAACAGATACAGTTAATTGAAGGCATCCCTGCTGCTGAGTTTAGCCTGCTAGTCTGATAGTCTGAAACTTCAGAGGAAGTTCCTGTAACACAGAATGAAAGGCTACTTTAATTTCCTCTGACCCCGTTACAGACCAAAACTTAGAGAGGATTTTTTGGAGGCAACAGGAAGAAGCAGTTTTACCCTTCCAGTAATATGCTTCTAGCATTCACATTGAGCAGAAGCGGTATCTTGCTGGTATACAAACACCAACATACAAGAATTGTATCAGGATACAAAAACTACTAAGAAAATTAGTTTGACTCTCCAAAGTGAGACTTTTACTTCACTTGCAGCAACATTTATTATATATATATAATAGAATAGAAAATATATTAGACAATATGTTAGAATTCAGGGAAGGTTTTAAAAACCCTTGGTTCCTTAAGAACTCAGGTGTACAGTCAGGTGTCAGCAGTCATTGGCCTTCCAAGTGCTTTTGGGAATCATAAGTTCCTTCTTGCACAATTTTCTTCACACTTAAATAATTTTGAAATGTGGATCTTAAGTAATGAAGAAACTCCAGAGTTTGTTCTATTTTACCACAGTAAGATCAGCTGTTCACTTGCTTATACATCTAGAGGAAGAATTCCTATAACCTTCTGATTCCATGGGGACTGTGGTATAGGTGGAGTACTTCTGTGACTGTTCAGATTACACTGGAAACGTGCAAGCACAACTCTAATTGCTGGGAAAATGGCAGTGCTTTCTTTGCTACTGCTTCATTTATGAGTAATAATTATTTACCAGATCGAACTACCCTACTTTACACCTTCCTTTTTTTAATCCTTCCTAAGGAATAAGGAGTTAGTGCTACTGAACTGCTAGAATACATAATTCATCAAATAATCACAGAACCTGCAGAAGAAGTTTACCTTATAAAGCTTGATACTACTTTTCTTGAAAAGTGTACTTTAATGCTACTTTAAAGTATTTTAATACATATTTAAGTAGTAGGGTATTTAGAAACCTTCAATTCTGATAACACTGTTCCATTTTCTCTATCCTATTTAGAATTTCTATTGCTCTGACGTTTTGCTCTTAAGTAAGACTGAGTTTGGAGGTCTTGACCTCAGTTTCTCAATTGCTTTTGCAAATTTAGACAAAAAATTTTTTTGAGGTTGGGACTGGAAATATCTAGCTGTTTTATGATTCTGGGTTATTTTCTTTTGCTCCTATCATTTAATATGGCCATGCTTCTGGAAATATTATTTTCCTAGGTCATTAAACTGTAAACTGAAGTGGTGGCTTTCAGGAACTGGGTGACACAATTGGAAAAATGACAAATGACCAAGTTGTTTCATTTAGAAACATACTTTTCCTGAATGACCATTAATAACTTCCCACATAAATTTCCTGGTAATCACATATACATAATATTTGTATAGGTAAGCCTGAGCAAGGTTGATGAATTTAAGGTGATTTATTAAAACAGACCTCAGAAAGGTTTTATGCCAAGCACTGTGGGGTCTTTTCCAATGCAAGCTTGCCTCTGCAGGGGCAAGCTGTGGAAATTTTTGAGAAGAGGGGACAAACAACCACCTACGTCACATTTGAAGCCAATGACAGCAGAGCACTCCCTATACAACACACTCTTTTCCTCTTTGAACCATATAAATCAAAGTCCCAGTTTGAGGATTTAAAAAATTCTCTAGTTAGGTATGTCACTCCACCCAGCAATGTGCAGAGGAAGAGGTTCTAATTAAGGACTCTAAAGCAAAGTCCTTAATTTCAGAAGAAATGCATACATATTTCTGTGACTTCTTTCTTTATGGATAAATACACTTAGCTGCAAAATGCCCCGAACACAAACTTTAGGGATTTGTTGTTTGTCGCCCTCCAGCACCACAGTGTCAGCCTTGGACATCTTGGGCTGAGAGAAGCTGGACCCAGAAACCCATGAAAACAAAACACACCAAGACATTCTAGAAAATTTCCAACTGTGCTGTGACACTGGGATGGGGTGGGGGTGGGTATGTTTTCTTTTAATGAGGGCTGAATATTAGTCAGATTTTTGAATGTTGCTCAACATTGCAGATATTGTTGATAAAACAGGATGCTTGCTGCACTAAAAGGACATTTATAGAAAAATTAGCACAGATGGGGTGAAATTATAAATATGTTGTCTGGACATCTGTGTCATTTATACTGAAAAACCTAAAATGAATGATAATTATCCACATTTAGTAGAGCAAATAAGGAAAGCTTATTCACTGTGTAAATAATACGCTGTGTCTTTGGCCCTCCTCCAGCTAAACTATTTAGGCAACAAACCTTTAGGCTTGCACTGGATACTCTCTGATTCTTATCTAGGCCCAAAGTCACACTGGCTTTCCCCCATGGTGAATCTATAAGAAAAATAGGATCAATTGACCTATTTATTGGATCACTTCTCCATATTTCATACACCTATTTATAAGTACAATATGCTGAATGACTAAGCCTTTAAATATTGCTAGTAGTTTATAAAGATTTACCAAATTTACAGAAACCCCACAGAAGAGCTGAAGGTCCTTCAATAAGGTTAGCTAACCTGAATTGTCTTAACTCCAAATTATAACCTGGTTTTCAGTTAACTAGTGGTGGTCTCAAATCTGCATTTTTTATGAGGATAGTCAGGTTTTCTTCTAGTACTAATTACTTTCCTGAAGTGTTTTCTGTGGCTGTAAAGTTCAGTAATACTCAAAAGATGATAAAAAGACTTCCTTAGGACTTATAAATTACTGTCTATCGTGCATTGGTTTTGAGTGTATTTTCAGTCACAAGCATTTTATTTATCCTTTAGGGTGATGTGTCCTTTGAGCTCAATTGTTCATTTCAGAAATGGCAATAAGAAAAATGACAGGTGGAGTCCATTTCAAACATAGCTCTCTCCCCCGAGACATCAGTTTTCCTATGGATGTTGTGTGCCATCTATTGTATTTTAAATGTCTTGTTCTCCTCTAATTGAATTGCAGATGATTATTTTTGTCAAAAACAAAGGTTTTCTGTGTTCCTAAAGTAATTAGGCCTGATTGCAAATCAAATTATCCCATTTCAAAGGCTTGTTTCCCTCTCTGAAATGCCTGTTACAGAGAGACTACAGATGACTATGTCTTGTGTCATCTGTGACTTTATTAGAAAAATGTTCTAAGTCCTTCACTTTCCCTGTAATCAGAACTATAATTTCTGCAGGTTATTTTAAGATCAAGATACAGCTAAAGCAGGAAACTCAATTTTATTCTGAGCTCCAGACACATTGACACAGCAAAGCAGGGCTCCAGTTTTATAGGCTATCTTCTTACATAAAGCCTAACACTGGTATTAAATTCAAGTTCTCTCTGAGATGCACCATGTTGACTACTATCAGATAGCTCTCTATTCGTGGAATGAAGTGTGGCACAAATGTTTGTTTTGATAATCTGTTTATAAGCTACCCTTGTAGAAACAATACAGGCTCAGTGTGGCCACTTCCTTCTCTCTCTCTCATTTATTTTTAAATGAATAAGGAAAACAATCCTGTACCCAAATGAAAGAGAAGAGATAGTGTAACATCAGAGATGTGCCTTCAAACTACCTAACAGCAAGCTTAAAGCACGTGTTTTTCAGTGGTATTTGTTTCAGTAAAATTCCAGTAAGTTAAAAAATTAATTCTATGGAGACAGATTATTTACTCTTAATTCTGCTAAGACACTTAATCACGATGTAAGCTTTTACACTAATAGTATGAAGAAGTACAGACACCCTTCATCTTTAAAATGTAAAAAATATACTTTTAAAATGTAAAAAAAGGTCTAACAAAAGCTTTGGGAAGACATACATTGTACTTTAAAAAACTTATGCGTGATGAAATGTAAAAGTAAATTAGCAGCGACACTGCAGCCATGAGGTTTTCTTGAGGCTGTGGAAAAAATAGAACATTGTTAGTACTCCACTCCTTTTCAAAAGCCTAAAGTGGGCCTCACAGCTAAAATGTCATCTCACATTTGATTTTCTATTGCTAGAATATAACTTAATTAACTCTTTTTTGCCAGTTTGATGTTTGCAACTCAATAGGAAATCATTCCTGCTTTTCTTTAATGTGTTCTCATCCTCCTCAAAAGAACCTGAGGTTGTTCACCATATTAATCAGTCACCTCCACCTACACCACATTACTTTCAGCACTGTTCCTTTCTTTCCACACTCACTTTCTCATTTTTCCCCACTAATCAAGCCTGTCTCCCACCTTGTTTTATCTTTTTCCCTTTAATGTCTCATGCTTCCTTTCCATTCTGCACTGTGTACCAAGAAAACCACAAAAAGGAACTGATGCTAACAGAACAACTGCTTACTACTCCAGGAATAAAATACTGCTCTTCCCAGTGAGAATCCACCCAAGTTTTTATCCTGCCTTTCTAGCCAGCTTTTGTACCTGTGGCTTATTGCCATTGGGAGAAGCAAGCTACTCAGTCCAAATTTATTATTACTTCTATTACTGTTGTGGTTATTAATATTGTTATCATTACTAATAAAAATATTTGCGTATTTCTAAAGGTTTTTAAACGAACAACTAGATTATGTCCCTAGTGGGAAGTTACTTGAACGTGAAACAGAAGGAAAGAACAAAATGGAGCTTCCTTCTCTCCATATCACTTGTCCTTCCTTTGCAACTTAGAAGCTGTAATTATCATAAGGAATCATGACTGTAGTACCCTGTGAATTCAAATTGTTAATGAATTTTGAAATATTTCCTTTAGAACTAGAAAAAATCAGGGACTTAAAAAAATCTAATGAGATGAGGTATAAATACATGAATGTATTTCCCAAGTCAAGAATTATTCCAACTACAGATTACAAAAAAAGATCTGTATCAGTCTGATAGCTTACTTTAAAGGAGTAAAATGGTCAATAAATGAAGCTGACCTGTGAAAAGCTATGAGATATCCTGCAAAAGACTGTCTGAATGTCAGGAAGACACTGTAGTATATGACTATAAAATAGCATATTTGCATGCTTAAGTTACATGTAGAATTATATATTATATTGATTCCAGGCTTGTTTTCTGGAATAGTCACTCTCATGTCACTCCCATTACAGGAATCCCTGTGTCAATGTAAACGCTGCAAGGATGAGCAAGAGCAGAGAGTGAGCCAAGGCTCTTTCACATATCAGCAATTTATATACTTGGTTAATCAGAGGCCTTAATTTCATTACATTTGGTTAATGCTTTCGATAGGTGAGCAGAGAATTCAGAGGGGTGAATTTAATCCGGTAACTTCATTGCATGGTTCATTTTACTTCAAAAAGCAAAGCAGCTTTGAACAG
Source organism: Empidonax traillii (assembly GCF_003031625.1). Classification (NCBI taxonomy): domain Eukaryota; kingdom Metazoa; phylum Chordata; class Aves; order Passeriformes; family Tyrannidae; genus Empidonax; species Empidonax traillii. Next base: position 2,922,397 of record NW_020955228.1, on the reverse strand, counting down.
TGACCGCAACAGAGTACCTGTGGCTGTAAAGCAAATGGATTTGTTATCCCTGGCCCAAGCATTACTAGTAAGGAACACTTCAGTGAGTTTCTACCCATGCCCATTCATATGAGTACATTCCTGGCTCTAGGTGAGCCATGTTTAAGCCCAAAGGTTCAATGTTGTGCATGAGAAGATAACTGCTGAAGGCAATGAGAAATTGGTCAGTTCTGCTTCCTAGACAGAAACTAAGGAGACAGAGAAGCATTCAAAAAAAACAGCTAAGCGAAATCAGGATGCACCCCTCTTTATCCTTACCCCTCCTTAACACATTAACATTTATACATGCAAGACTAAGCGTTTTGGCTGCGAGAAAGCCTCATCTCACCCCAGCATTCATCAAGAAAGAGAGGATGGTGAGGTGTCAGCTTGGCGCATTTGGGAGGAGCACTGAAGCACTCCAAGTTCCTTTGGTCTGTCTTTCTGTAAAAGTGACGGCAAAGCATCAGAAGAAGGACTCAAGGGTCCAACTTCCGTTAATTAGCAATTCTTACTAAGATGTACAAACAGTATTTACACCTCTGTAATGCAGACAATTGCCAATTAATTTACTAAAGCAAAAAAAAATTCTCCTACCTGTCAGTACTGCAGAAATGGTGAACCTCTGTTTCTCAGTTCTCCTGAATGTGAGAGACATGAAACTACATATGGTTGTAAACACAATCAGACTTACATTGAAAACTGAGCTGATTAATTGGAGAGAGGCTGACAGTAAATCATTTCCTCATGACTGTTTGGAAATTATTGGCAAAGACTCACTGGAGAAACATTACAGCTTCCTCCTCCTCCTTTCCTCCCTTCCTCATCCAGTCCACTTCAGCATTACCCTGTTCATTACAGCTCTGTCCGGACAGTTATCTTGTTGCAACTTACGAAGCTACCCAGAAATGCCACTGAGAGATTGGAATTTTCTAATTCCTGGTTCTTGGAGAAAGATTCAGAAATAGGGTATTCACCTCCAAAACCGTGGAAAGGACAGCTTTTGTTATCCTGAGGTAGCAGGTTAGGGATAAGCCTGTGGTCATTCTAATCAAAGTGCACAGTGTTCCTAAAACTTCATATCATAGTAAATGTTTTTCCTATATATGCTCTGGGAACTCCCTTAAACAAGTGTGTGAATTATAACCATCTGCACAAGTAGCTTAATTCTGACATATCCCAAGTTCCCAATTTTGTAAGCTTCGTAAGCTTGAAGATCCTTTTTAGGTGTTTTTACTTGTATTGTCAGCTAATTATGAATTCAAAGGCAAAGTATCCATAAACATTTTGATAATATATCCAAAGCTAATCTAAAACAAAGCAGGATATGCTAATGAATACAGAGGGATACTATTTGTATCCAGGATATTTCTGAAAGTGTAACTGTGAGTCAGCAAAACAACAGCTTGCACGTTGGAGAAAAGCCACTGGAAACAAAGAAATACCACTAAAGATAGTTCAGAAGAACTGACAGCATTTCTCAGAAATATGACAGTATGAACTTGTTTTGTATCAGTTGCTCACTCTCAGCAATTCTTAATTAATCAGGCTTTAGCAAAATCCAAAGCAATTACATGTTGCAAGAAAAGAGAAATTATATGAGAATGAGAAACCATATATAACATTTTCACAAAGCCAGACAGAGGGCTCAGATGCCTCTAGTGAAGCTCACTTCACCCTGCATAAAGATAAATTATCTTTCTCCTCACGAAAATATTTTGTTTTTAAAAGATGAATAAATGAACGAAACCTTTTTTTATATTAACTGTGTTAATAGAACTCTACTCAAACTACAACATTCAGCCACCAAACTCTGCCTTAAACAATAGCTCCATGTAAAGTAAGCACACTGAAACCTCAAGCCCTCATCTGTTTAATGAGAGCACCACGAATTCATAGATATTCGGTATGTTTGTATTTTAAATGCTGTTTGCTTTAGTTCCCCTCCATAACAAAGCAACAACAATCTCTTATGCTTCACAAACAGTGTTGTTTGAATATATTAGAATTTAGGAAAGTTGCAAAGATGAACTTGGGAAGAAACTGATAAACTTAGCATACTGAGTAGGGTACAAGAAGGGTGAAGTTAATAGTGCCTGCAGCCAGGTATGGAACAACGGTATTATGAAGCATTTTCATCTTTCATCTACTCTGGACCTCGATAAAATAAGAAGAAAACGCAATGTGATTACACAGTTTTTAATCCTAATGGCTTTTTGCTCTTTTGGTCTTTCTGAGGTCTTTTATTCATTCTTTGCCACTTCCATCCAAGCCAGTCCTGGCTCCTGTTGTTCATCCAGTTCCATCCTTCCCACCATGTCCCAGCTTCTCAAGAGTCCTCAATCAGACAGAGTCTCCTTGACTGACCAGTCAGTTTCCTCCCCATTCAGTTTTCTTTTTCCTCTTCTCTCTCTTATGCTTCCAGTTTCCAACTGGTCTTTCATCAAAGTCTACTCATTACCATGCTTGGTGATGAAGATGGAGGGGTCTGCAAGGCAACTGATGGATACAACTGGATCCCTTTGATTCAGGCACCTGGAGTTGCACCAGGGCTGCTTTTGGATCCCCTCCCTTGAGAAACAAGACTGATAAAAAGAACAAGAATATAAATGCTAATTAAAGACAGAATACCTTGACACAAAGTAAAACTTGATCTGCAATTTAAATTTGGCCAACAAAAATAGATTTGCACAGTGAAAGTGAAAAGTCGCCTTTCAGCCACAGATATCATATGCCAAATTCCTGATCTAAAGCACAAAAAGCACGAGAGTTTCATGCTCTACAATAAGGCAGACTGATAGAACTTTTCAAGGAGAGAATAGTTTATTTTTGTCTAGCTCCTTTCTCAAAAATCGGTGAAATGTTTTGGCCGAAAATAACATGAGGGAAAAAAAAAGAAGCCATATTTATTTTAGCAGAACGCTGAATGACACCTTCACAAGCCTCACAAATATTTACTGTCATTTCCCTCTAAACTATAAATGTTAGCAGCACATCACAGTAGTCTGAAAATCTCAAAAGAAAAACTGGTTTAAAAGTAAGCCTTATAATTTTTGACACTGCTACAATGATGATTCTATTCTAATCAGGTACAAAAATATGGCTTGAACAGATAGATAAGAAAAAACAATATACCTGAACAGTAAAACTGAAACAGTCATTGGCAATGAAGGAAAAGTTCCGAGCTCTTTCCTGCTAACAAATGGTTAAAACAGAAGAGTAACATGTAACTTATGGAACTTGATAACCGTTCCACCTTGATATCCTAAAATGCATTTTCCCTTGTTGAGAGCCTGTTGAAAAGCTTGGGTAATTCAGTTACAAGTAACTGCCAGTCTATCCAGAGTAAGGCCTCATACAAACCTGTGAGTCCTGTAAAATATTTTCACCAAGTTCTTTGTAAGCATGAAATAAGAAATCCATTTCCTTTCCTACCAAAGGTACTTCCTCAGAACATTTGTCTCTGCTTTAAGAAACATAGTTTAAAAAAGTACTTTCAAAGGCTGCACTCAAGCTTAAGATGATGAGGAACATCCAACCAAGCTACCACTGGAAAAAGTCTTTATTAATTTGAAATCTCAAATACTTATGACCACACAAAACCTTTTAATCTGCTGAGTTAAAGATCTAATGACATCTATTATGACAGAAGTGCAAGACTTCATAATTTTATCATAGCCATTGTAATAATTCTTAGAAATGAATAATTAAAAATTATTATACAGTCTTTTAATCTCACCTAACTCTTTAAACAGAAGGAACTTTTTCTTGACCTAATCTTCTCAGAATCCTTTAACAAAAGGTTTTCTGTATAACACATTTAGGGAGTGAGGTCCAGGTATAATACATACCATTTCAGATTGATGAAAAATGTTTCTCAACATCAGAGCTTTAAACATAGGGCACCTGCCTTTTTGGATTAGAAAAAATATATTCATCAGCTTGCAGGAGTCCATGCAGTGCTCCAAAGGAGCATGTATTTTATTAATAACTTTACTTATCAAGAATTTATTTCCAAACTTAGAAAACTGAATTAACTATAGCCCTCTCCCCACAATGACCTTTGTGCATGTCCTGGGGCTCATGCCAATAGTATGATCACAGTGCAGTAATGAAAATGGGACAACTTTCATTTACTTCTCTGCTTACTTACAGCAGAGTAGCTTCAGCAGTAGGGAGCTCAGCACAGCTTGCCTGCCTGTATAATTTTCTCACTTCTCTAGCAACAACGGCAGTGTAGGCACAGGTGCCAGAAAAAAAATGCATAAAAATATATGGTTTTGCAGAGGCCTCAGGCTCAGCTGTGCACGGCAGCCCTGGGGCCTCCATTCCAAAGATAAAATATTTCCTGAAAGACTGAAGAACATCAGCATGTGATTTTATTCTTTCTATAATAAGTAAGAATAATACTTAATTTTATGCTTCCCTTTTCAAGTTCATAAAGTATGTAAGCCTTCACAGATGCATAACATTTGGTTTTGGCCTAGAGACAAGCAAATGAAACTTCAAATCAGGGAGTAACTTTTTCTGAATACTTTTCCATATATAAAGACAAGCAACTGAAAGAAAAAGGCAATTTAATTCCAGACTTTACCAGCTGGCACCAGATATAAATTAAGATCATTAATTCTGGAACAGCAGTAAATGTTTAGATTTTGGACAAGTTGGGTATCTATTCATATTACTGTGAACAACTGATCAACACTTCTCATTATTTAGGAGACAAAGTCAAAACATGAAGTGGACAGGAACTGGCACCCATCTACCAGACATGCCCTAAGGAACACTGTGAGAAAAGATCTGTTACTGTTATAACTGAGAGCTGTTCATATTTTGTGATAAATTATCCAAGTAATTTGAATTAAATCTAAAACTGGCATAGAAAAAAAAAATGCAAATAATTTTTCCCAAATTATAAATTATTTTCTAGTATTTGTGGGTTTTTTTATTTAGCGATTTCTCCCCTCATAAGAACAGATTTCACCACACCAAGGCAGAATCCAACTGTTCTGAAGGTGTTATGATTAAATTCATAGCTTTGCATGAAGAACAAGGGTAAAATGACAATAGAAATAAAAATTCAGAAAAAGTTGACCTTATCTTATTTAATTTTGGAAAAGGTCAGTGTGAAACAAGGATACCGTCAGTCAAGAAAGTGAAATAAGTAAAGTGATAATGACTTTTTACAGTGTAAGAGAGATGCCTCTTGGCAAAAAAATATAATTAAGTATTTATGGTCAGCTCATTCAAAACATAACAAACATTAAATACTGAAATGTGTCACTATGCACACTGAATAACTAGACTTTTCATCTTAGTGCCATTTTCGCTCACTGAAAAACTCATGGGTTGCAGATTGTTTTCTTTAGTCCTCATCTAAAAGTCAAAGTGCCATCTTAATAATCTTTGGAATTTAACAGTATTTTTTTCTTAATTTAATTTAGTCCTTCAGGCCAAAAATCCCAAGACAGAATACAAACACTTTCACCTTATTTCCTTTGTGATGGGAGGAGTACATTTGTGTGTACAAGGACCTCTGTGTAGCTACTATCACGCCCCAACACCTTTGAGTTTTTCTGACAGCGTAAATCAATGCAATTCATTGTAAAAATACAGGTACTTCTTGAAGCTACGCAAGTAAAATATGTTTATATGATTTGATCAATATTATCCCAAACAATATTTTCTATGGATATTGCATGTAACAACTAAAGCCTCAAGTCTCTCAAAACTATTATTGCCTAATGGATCATAAGTTAGACAAGCAGATACAAAAACAGCTGTCATATTAATACTGCAACGTTTTAATTTGTCGTATGGTTCTCATGACACATAAAAGCCTATGAGTATTGGAAAAGCCGTAGTAAGATGATCAAGTAAGTGATACGCCATTTGCAGAGGTCCAAATGCACCTCCACAGTTTTTCAATTGATTTCTCCCTCTCTCTCACTTATACACTCTCAAACATATTTGACATCACCTTGAAAGAACTCTGGTCTTTCAAGCCTCCTCTGCTGCTCTCACTGGCACGGTGTGACATGACTTCTTTTAGCTGGGTTATAGCAAAAGCATCTTGTCTAAAAATTTTAAATTGCAAAATAAATGCCCAGAATTAGGAAGCACACACACATACAGTGAACTAAAGGAGGAACAAAGGTAAACATGTACAAGTAATAACCTAGACTGGAACCATGTTGTTTTCAGAGATTTACACCTGTGGGCAACAGGATAGCTACAACACTCCAATTCACTCTGGGGTTTGTGCTCTATCTCCCCCTTTTTTCTTCTGTCCTGGCTGTACCAGGGATCACTTTGAAGTATGTGAGCACCCAACTTAAAAAAGCTATTTCATTCTAGTGAAGACAGCAGTACCCAGCAAACTGCCCCTGCTCTGACATCATCATGTATAATTCACATAAATTATTCTAAACTTAAATTTACAGTGTTACCATCTCATCTAGGGGTTGTTAAGAATAGAGATCTTCTTCCTTCTGACCAAAATAAATAATAGCAGGAGACTCAACTACTTTGACTAAATACAACTTTAAATCCAACTAATAAATGAGGCTGTAATTGACTAATAACATTTTTTACCCTTAATCTGGTTAAAACTGCTCACTAATCTTGGAAAGAATGTTGTTTCTATATTGTCTTCAAGGGAAATTAACACATACCATGAAATGTGAGTACAACAAAAAGTAACAGGTAAAAAAAAATTAAAAAATGATTGCACTACTATGTCTGGCCCTGTGAATTTTGTAACACAACTACATCTAAGAGCAATTTGAATCTATAGTCAAACAGCTGTAGTTGGTGTTTTAGAAACTGCCTCAGCCTCCTACCATAGTTATTTATGCCTCTGCTCTCGACAGCTCTTACTGATAGAAAAAACTTCTAACATCTAACCTAAACTTTTCTTTTCTCTGCTTCAGGCTGCTATTCCACGCTTCACCATCTTTTGAGAACAAATAATTCCCTTCCTTCATTTATATTGTTACCTTGAAGTTATTTATAGCCAGTGCCCATGTCCCTTGAGCTCTCTCTGTTATAGGCTATAAATATACCTCCCTTAATCCCTCTTCATATGTTTTATCCTCTAGTATTTATATCAGATTTGCAATCTTTATATTTTCTTTTCATTTTAAACTCTTTGGTCCACAACTAAAAACAGGACTGAAAATGAGTGGTGAAGCAAAAAACTTTTTTTTCATTTTAAACATGATCCGCTTGTTCCAATATAACTGTGAACAAAAGAGTCAAGGATGAAATGCATAAACTATAGTAACTGCTTTAATTTCCTGATATTTTTAGAATTCATTCTTTTGAATTTAAAATTTCTAATGCAAATTTTCTTAGCAAAAATTATTCTAGCCAAATGAGAGCCCTGCATGTAATTTTAAAAGAAAAAGGGGAAAGAGATATTCTTTCCCCATGTGTTCTCTAAGAAACTATATCCCCTGTTAACAGTCACAACTGAGTCAATTTTTGTTTAAACTTAACTTGTTTCAATCTCATAGACATTTAGGGAAGAAATCAAGTTTGATGCAAACTGACTTTGTAAGATGCAGTTGAAAGCTTTGAATTCTAATTGCATACATATTCTGAGACAAAAGCATAACAAATTCTTTCAAAGGTTTAACAAGCGGTGATAGTGTCTGGATTTCATTGGGGCTGTGACACTTGGTACCAGCCAAGGATCTGGTCCACAGACTTATCTGGACTTGCAAAACGTCATTCATAAGTGTCTCACTGGAATTTGTGTCCTGTTCTATAACTTTATGTGAAGTTACAAGAACTCTATCACTGATTAGAAACAGTTTTAAAGATAAAAAACCAAAAGGGAAATAAATATTGGGTTTGAATTTAAAAAAAAGGTTGATAGTGCAGTGAGGCAACAGTAATTGCTATTTTAACAGAGGTCTGGAAAGAAGAGTAATGAAAAACAGATTGATTGGGTTAAAACCACAGATGAAACAAATCTCTTCAGGATATTTCATGGAAGGCCCTGAGGAATGACAGAGGTCCTCATAAAGCTTTGTGACTGGGAAACAAAATAGAAGAGTTCACTCATTTTTTGCATGTGCATGGTAATTTCTATTGGGAGGAATGAGTGGAATATACCTTACTGTGCTTCATTAACCTTAATATAACCTTAAAAACAGATGGCTGTCATTGCAGACAGCTCAGTGACAACATGTGGTCAATGTACAGGAAGATTCGAAACTGAAAAACACAGAAAGCAGGATAAAAGTAAGTTTTTCATATTCATTAATGAAGCTTTGTCACCAGGAATATTTCAGTTCTGTTATCCTATCTCAAAGGGAGCCATGTCAGAAACAGGAAAAGACTAATTGGATTTAAGATGATTAAGAGCTTGGAAAGACTTCCATAAGTAGAAGGAGTCTGATTTTCATTTGCGCTACTATGCTTTTTTTTTTTTTGCATGGAACACATACTATTTATATCCACCAAAGAAACCATCCATCTATATGGGATGAGGAAAACCGTACTATAAATGAGAATTATTTGCATAACTACAGGCCTTCTGGGGAGTGCAAGTAAGGGTTATATAAAAACAAAGCTGACTTAGTGCAGAAATTTAAGATTAATATATATTACTTTCTCCTGCAGAAAGTTACTACTTTCTTCCTGGTAGACATAATGATTGCATTCAGAATCACAAAGTTAAAGAATCTGAACATGTTACCTAAAGAAAGACAAGTTTTCTTCTCTCTACTGTGGTTTTGGACAATTAGTCGAATACAAAGTCCTGACAGATGGACAGAACACGTTATTTTCTTCTGTTTTTCCATCCTGTCCAACTGGGGACAAAGTTTATGGCTGTCACCAGTTCAGATATACAGACTTTCACAGCAAAGTAACAGCAACGAAAATCTCTCTCATTTCAGATCTGGCATCTTCATGTCTTGGGAATTTGGAGAGGTCCCAGCTGACTGTGAAGTTGGTGAATGTTGCTCCAATTTTCAAAAAGGCCAAGAAGGAGGACCTCAGAAACTACAGGCCTGTCAGTGCCTGGTAAAGTCATGGACAACATTATTCTCTGAGGAATTGAAAAAAAAAGACAATGCAGTCTGGTCACAGCCAGCATGATCAAGGGAAGCCAGTTGATATAATCTTCTGGGATTTCAGTAAAGTTTTTGATACTGTCTCTCACCACATCCATCTGGATAAACAGTCCAGCACAGAGCTGGATAAACACATCATGCAGTGGGTGAGCAACTGGCTCATGGGTTGAGCACAGAGGGTAATAGTGAATGGGGGAACATCAGACTGGGGACCTGTCACCAGGGTGGGTCCACAGGGCTCCATCTTAGGCCCCATGCTCTCCAGCATCTTCCTAAATGACTTGGAGAAAGGACTGGAAGGGATAGTAAGCAATTTTGCAGACAATACAAAACTGAGAGAAGCTGCTGACTCCCTCAAAGGCAGGGAATCCCTGCAGAGAGACCTCATCAAATTAGAGGACTGGGCAATCACCAACCCTATGAAGTTCAACAAGGGGAAGTGCCAGATTCAGCACCTGGTATGGGGCAACCTTGGACGTACATACAGACTGGGGAATGAGATTCTGGAAAACAGTGCCATGGAGAGGGACCTGGTCGATGGCAAGTTGAATACGAGTTGGCAGTGCCCTGGCAGCCAGGAGGGCCAACCATGCCCTGGGGGGCATCAAACAAAGCATGGCCAGCCAGCTGAGGGAGGGGATTGTCCCACTCTGCTCTGCACTGGTGCGGCCTCACCTTGATTATTGTGTGCAGTTTTGGGCACTGCAATATAAGAAAGGTATAAAACTGCGGGAGTGCATCCAAAGGAGGGTAATGAAGATGGTAAAGGGCCTTGAGGGGAAGCCATATAAGGATCTCTTCTCTGTGGCGACCAGTGACAGGACCCGAGGGAACAGCGTGAAGGGGGTTTAGGATGGATATTAGAAAAAGGTTCTTAGGGTGTCTGGGTTAGTGGTCACAGCACCAAGCCTCACCGAGTTCAAAAAGCGTTTGGATGATACTCTCAGGCACATGGTGTGACTCTTGGGGACAGTCCTGTGCAGGGCTAGGAGTTGGACTCAATGATCCTTTTGGGTCCCTTCAACCTCGGAATATTCTGTGATTCTGTGATCTTCTACTCTGGCTGTTAGGGTGGGGAGCACAATCGTTTTGAGTGGTCGGACCAAAAAATATCTGCACTTTGTGTCACCAGGCTCATCACAGCCGAGTGCCAGCCATGAGAGTCAAACTATGCCTTCAACTTGAAACAGCACTCAGTAAGAAATTTACAGCAACAACTGTGATGATTATATGGTCCTTTTGATGTGTTTGCTAACATGTCAGAATCAGTTAGTTATATTATGGTTTTGGTTTACATTGAGAAATATCTGATACCAGTGCCTAAGTAGCAACCAGGAAACAGCATCACAGGAAGGAAAATTTTTCTCCCATAACTTGAATTCTACTGATTTCCAGGTCGTCTACGAAGTCTAGGAACATACCAAAGCACTGTTATGCTACAAAAAGTAAAGGAGGATAGGCAGCACTCAGTTGGAAGAATCTCTAGCAAAACATTTTCTCCAGATACAAAGAATTGAGAAGAACTTGAATGTAACAGCCATGAAGGCTTTCCTGGAACAGACTTTTCATGTGGCACCACACTAGGACTGATAAGAATTCTGAGTTGTGGACAGCTATTGGTGCAGATTTCTGAGGCCAACAGACATATAATATTCTACTTAATACAAAACAATGTACACTTTCCAGGTATCGTACTTTCATATTAACAGGTGAAATGTGCTATGGATGATGAAGGTTAAATTACTGGCAACTTTATAGAGATTGAATTAGCATAAATTCTACTTAATGGTAAAGTGCTATGTAGTTCACTGGTGTTTCGCACAGCGCTAATTGAGTGTGAAATTTTAGGCTCTGTCCTTTAAATGTTGAGAGGAGCAAAGCCTGTATTCTCCAAAGGAGCTCCCAGGCAGCAGTTTTACATACATTTGGGGCCACCTTATGCCAGAGCTGAAGCTGAGAGGAGCGGTTGTCACTCCTTTCTCCACTCATGGCCCCTCTGACCCTGAGGATAATGCCCTCCTAGCACACAAAGCAGTGGCACAGGATATGAGGCAGGTCACATTTTAACCAGGGGTAGCTGTTCACTCCATCAGTCCCAGCAGACACATGAATACCTGTGTTGGTACAAGTGATGTAACTGTTAAGCAGAAGAATGAGAGCCCAGAATGAAGGAGATGATGGGACTTCTGTTCTTCCTTCCCATCAATGCCAGCTGACACCTCAGTGGCCCACCCTCACTCCTATATACTGAGGTCTTACATCTGTACAATCAGAGACACAGTATTCACATATAACAAAAATAAAAGATTTTAAAAAGGAGAAAGAGGAAAATTAAGAAAGAAATAGTCCAGATCTCTACACTCACTCATGTCTTTCTGAGTCTGCAGGACAACACTAAAGCCTATTTGGCTACTAATTTTAAAAACCTGTCCTGCACCTAGAGCTCCTAGTCACCACCTAGAACAGGCCTAGTAATAGTATTCCCTAGAGGAAATAACAAAACCAGGTCCTTAAAAATGAGTTCCTGAGATCTTGGGGAACAAACAAGCTGCTGCAGACCTCTGGGTATCTGCAGATGAGTAACAGCAGACAGACAATGAGGCATCTGCCTCCAGTGGGCTGCTAGGCATGCAGAAGGAGAAAATCACCTTAGGCCCTCATTCAAGCTTAACTGAAGTAACTTATGAAACCCAAGAGTTCCCAAAATTTCTGGAAGGTTTTAATATAGACATATCAGAGTGTCCTCAGTGAAAAGAGGCAGAGTAAGGATTGGTGGTAAGTACATGTATATGCATCTTTGTAATCATATAAGCATATCAGTGACAAGTAGATATGCATGACTAGTAACCAGAGAGAGGCATTCATTCTTAGACAAAGTTTTGAGACTTTTAGCCTAAGGGTTATTTTTTTCTATATATTCCCATTTCTAACCATTTATTTTCTAAACAAAATAGCTGTGTCAGTATTAGCATTCTTAATCATCCATAGCATCATCATTACTTAATTCAGCTTCATTAGCATTCTTTCTCCATTTCTTTGCCTATAGCCCTTTAATGTTGTCATTTGTAATTTCCCTTCTTGTCTCAGTAAGTTTCCCAGTTGCACCATTATCACCCTGTATACATTTGCAAGAGAAGAAAAAAAAAATCAAATGAAAACCAGAAAATAAACACAGAGTTCAGAAAACTTCCTACTAGGTCAAGCAGAAAAGGCAAAACAGGGATGGTGCAGCTGGCACAGGGATGGAAATTTACGGCAAAACTCTGCTGAGATTGCTCTGCAGGTTCTCCAGGAAAGCTGAGTTACATTTGGAGGGAAGGAGTTCAGGATGGTGAGATGCAACAGAATTTGTAGTGTGTGCATAAACAGACTGTGTCTTACACCTCTCCCTCTCACTAACCTCATTCTCAGACCAAGAAAACAGAAAAATAATCTCTACAATGCAAGAGAAATTCCTAACTTATGTGTCCTTACAAGAGTAACAAAGCCCTGCGTTGTTTTTAACATCTTTCGTTGGTTCTAAAATATTCCTACTTTTCCATGTATTCCTCATGATGGCAGTGAAGATTTTATTGACAGAAACTTCTCTCATCTTAGTTGATCACTTTCCTAACTGTTTTCACCTACATTTTTCCTGTGTTTATGGACAGTTAGAACTGTACTTCAAAATCCACTGGTTTCCACCTCCCACATAGTTCTCTTGCATCTTCAGTTCTTTTCCCACCCTCCCTCACAACAGCATTTTAACAGAGGAAGTGCTTGTATAGCTCATCTCTGCCCTACTACTCCATTTAAAAAATTGTCCCATAACTTCTTCAAACCTCTTTTCCTCCTGCAAGTCTTTCCCTCATAGTCCTTGAGAAAACCTAACTAAAACTTACTACATTCTATGGAATTACTTCTACATTAATTATTGACAATTCTTAAAAGCAACAATACACTAAGCCCTTCTTTTTCTGAAATACAGCCCCCCCCCTAAACCCCCAGGAAAAACAGTGGCAGCAAATAAAGGGATGTCAATTTTCTGATATGTGTTTGGGAATGAGTGGATCTGTCTTCTGGAGCCTGGAATAGTTGTGAGCATATGCATGACATAGGCTTCTGTGACCAAGGTAAAGTGCTCTCCTGAATTTAGATTCCACTAGATTTCAGCAGCTGCTGTGCATGGATTTTTATGATGAGCCTTTTGAGGCATCCTAGTAATTTCTATATAATTCTTTAACATGTATTAATAGCTATGGTAATATAAAGGCAATATAAATAAAAATACTGATGATTTTCCATGTGCTACTTCTTACACACTTCTGTGCCCCATACTAATTCCATCACTATGCATGTCAGCATGAAATCTTGAAAAATTGAGGTATTCCACTTTATGTTTCTTTGTGATATAGCAATACATATATTCTTTTAAGCATTTTGAATCTTCAAGGTCAGATTCGAATTAGAATACCAAAAACTTGAACAGTCCTAGAATTTTACTTCTTTTGTGTCCACAAGAAAGAGACTTTACAATGCTTAGGAGAAATATACACTTTTCAACAGAGGTGTTTATCTACACATCAAGCAAGTAGAGGAAGAGAAGTAAGAACTCATGGTAAACACAAAAAAATGAAGTTGTGAACAGGTAAATAAGAAAGCCACCACTAACATTTTACTAAATGGAAACAGGGGTAGGAAACTCCAGAAAGAGTCTCTATGTATGATTAAGCACTAACAAACTGTTTTCCTTACTCCCTCTCATATTGTTACTGCACAACACCAACAAGTTGGTGGCCTTGGGCATCAAGAAAGAAAAAGGAAACTCAGATTAAGAACAGAACAATTGGGGGAAATTATTAAATTAACATTAAGCTTTCTCATTATTCCATTCCAGACTTCATTGAAATTGAATGACTGTGGTTCCTCCCTCTGGCATGCCTACCTTCAACCACAGGGATCATGAAAGAGAACAATAGTCTTTGATTGTAAAAACATGATTTATATATTTAGCATTATCAAAGAATTTGCTCTGTTACTTCTTGTCTCCCTTTGATGATACTCACTTTCATTACTAGAAAGAACTTGTTATCATTAGAATAAAGCATCCTGCATTTCTAACATATTCATTCACAAAAGGCTTGAATTCTCGGAGCTCTTGTCATGTTTGTATACTCTGCAAGCTGGAAGGAGTTTACAACCATGAGAGACAAAACAAATAGAACAGATGTGCAGGCTATGCTCAGATTATACTAAACGCCAAAGTACCTTTACAGTCATGCACAGAACTGCCAGGCTGACAAAATGAAATGAGCTACTTATTATAAAATGAGAAGTAAACCAGTACTGTATCATTCAACCTTGCAGAGGTTTCCACTGACTTTGTAAGCTTTTTTACATTGGTAACATTTTAAAGTAGAAAAAAAATCAGGTGCTTCCTGATTACGCAGAGAAATTGCACAAAGACAGAAACATGCCATTTATTTAGAGCAGTAACCTAAAAAAGAAAAGATGGAGTTTATTAGATAATTATAATCCATTAATATTTTACTATTTCATAAATTGGCAGCTTCCTGAGCAACAACTACAGTCAGAGGCTGTCCTGACACCGAAATGAAGATCTGCTGCTTTACTATTTATGCCACTCTTTACTAAATTGTCACTAAAAGCTAAAAGCTTCCTCCTAGTTACACACTTGCAAGCACAAAGATCCCAGGGAACTTCCTTAGTAGAGAATGAGCCTCACTGTGTTCTCGAATAACAACTCTGTTTTAGGTTTGAAGTTTTTCTACTGAGCAGAAATGTTTGTGAAGCAGTCATAAAGAACCATTTGCTAAAAATCTGACAATTTGCTAAAGCTTCCTGTTATATCTTGTGAAAAGCACCTAAAAGGCTAATTGTACAGCAGACATCACCTTTATGAAACAAAACTAGAGGGGTCCATTTTGGAGAAGCTGTGTGCATATGTGACATGTTCACACTGAACATGGAGCTTGACAGTGCTGGCCCCTAAAAATAGCACCTGGTTATCCTTTTTCTCATCAGCAACCCCAGCCTCGTTTCTGCTTTGTTGTTTGGTGCATCAACTGGCCACCCAGCTCCCTACTCCAGAAGAGATTGGAGCAGTGGTACCCTGAGGTACCTTGTTTTAGTAGAGGTAAGATGTTTGCATCTGCTGCAAGCACACATTTTAAACAATATCCCTGCTCCTCAGCAGGCAGTTATCATGTTGTTTTGGCAGCAGGAAGGAATCTGTGGTTTTTCTTGAATGTTACTCTTCTTTATTTAAACTACCAGAAATAAAGCAAAAATGACAGAATGCTCTGTCTATAAATAATCATTCCGGTGTATAGTTATATTAGGAGGTAACTCAGATGGCATGATAACGCCTAACAGGCTAATCTTAGACCTGTAATGCCATAAGATGAAAATAACTAGGCTAAGAATAACTGACCCAGAGGAGTCAGCCTGTTAAAGAGATCCACAGAACAGGGCATTTTAGATTTTCATGGTTTCAACAATAATATCTGCCAATTAGTTTCTCTACGATATATCTACTATATTATCCAACATATAAAAACTCTACCCCCAGCAGGAGTTGGGAAAGGTTAAAATGCAACAACACCTGAAACCTTCCCCATCATCTACAGTAAAACCTGAAATAAATGACTATATACACATATTTTGCAGGCTATCGATCTATTCTGCTTTCTCACAGCTTTTAATTTCTCTGCAAAGACTGTGCAGAAG
Organism: Empidonax traillii; assembly: GCF_003031625.1. Lineage (NCBI taxonomy): Eukaryota > Metazoa > Chordata > Aves > Passeriformes > Tyrannidae > Empidonax > Empidonax traillii. The sequence continues at coordinate 2,906,564 of NW_020955228.1, read as the reverse complement.
AAAGGGACTGGGCAGTCAGTACAGAAACACAGGTCTGATGAAAGCTTTGGCAGCAGGATGAGTTGCAAGCGTTCCTCATATGTAGTGCAAACCTTAACAAACTAAATGGATTCTGCATACAGTTTTACAGGATGGCAGACTTAGGCTGGAACTGTGTTCGAGTGCAGTACAAACCAAAGCATATTATAAAGCTGAACAGCTAAAGTAATAAACAGTTGAAGTAAAAAGCTCTTTTCCAGTAAAGAGATTTAGCTCAGCACAGCAGAGGAAGGGGAGCTAGTGTCCTAGTGCCAGCACTAGTGAACCTCTGAAGTAAATGCAGGGTTTAATAGTCTCCAGAAAGACGCTGAAAGAGGTTTCGAAGTAATGTTCTGCATACTTTTTTATTTACTTTCCAGTTTTTGTAACTTGCTATTCTTGTCAATCCTGTACTTTGAAATTCTTATTCCAGGCTTTTCCCACAACCTATAAATATACGTTGTAATACAAAGCAAGGCTGTCAGGTAATCACATGGCTTCAGAAGCTGGGACTTGAAATAACGAAAAACATAGAAAAGGCAATGTTTTAGCGTTGTTACAGCATTAGACATGAAACTGGCATCATTAGTCTGTAATCAATGTCTTCTCAGTAACACAAACCAGAAAAAGCAGCTTAACTCTATTTTATCACATTTTTGTTCAACTGAATTCATAACCGATGTTTTGTCCAGCACACATCGCTGGGCAGAGCCTCTACCCAAAATCAGTGAGATTTTAACTACATAAGACCTGTTGGTCTCTATGGTTTCTTCTCATTGTACTAATTCTATAAGGCTAAGGCCTCACTCTTCCCTAACAATTAATTCAAATACTTCAGCTACTACTATGAAGCACTAGATTTTTTTGTACCTAGCTTTTACAAAGGGCAATGAAAAGCCACTCCGGCTGTTATCCAGAACTTCCCTGTACTGAATTTCCACATTCAATTTTTTCATTACTCTGAAGAGAATCACAAAGTAAAAGCTCAGCATATCTATTCTTACTCTCTCTACTCTCTCTAATGTGTTATGGCCTGAGATACCAGATATGCAACATTTTGTATCTGTAAGAAGTTTATGTTACCTGATTCAGATATGCAAATAGGTCAAGTTTTTCATGAATATCAGAGCAAAACTATGAATTAACCTGCTTTCTTCAGGTTCTCCACAGGAACAGGTGAGCAGGTGAAGGTTTTGTTTGGTCAGGAAAAACAGGAGAGCAAATACCAAAGAATCTTCCCTGAAGGTAATATAAATCCACATGTAAAACAAACCATGTATATACAAGGCCATGCAGATACATGACAGATACAAGACAAAATCTATACGCTGGGGTTTACTAAGGGAAAATAGCTCATGAGGACCTGTCAACCCACGTACAACATGAGGCGTGTACCATTGATTCTGTCATTTATATTCCAGTGACACAGCGTGAATTTCCTGACTGGTGCAGAGAATAAAATACTCTATGTTCACTTACTACATTTGTGAAATTGCAGGTGTTTTACAAGCCTGTAGGTAGACAAAGTCAATCAAATTAATCATTCTGAATCATTAGGGCCCCTTTAGAATAGTTCTGGTCTATTGATTCCTGAGCCTGACAGGTATCATTTTCCTTATTTCACTGAAGGGTTAGCTGACGTAAGCAGGATTGTGTAACTTGCTCAGGTCACCTGTCAACTCACTGACAAGCCAAGCTTTAAGCTCACGAGCTCCTTGAACTCTTCATTTTTCAACACAATAGCTTTAGGCAGGAAGCAGAGGATGCCTTATCCAATAAAAGCCAAGGTGGAATTCAGGCAGGCCACTGCAAGGCTGTACGTCAAGATATGGCCAGTGGAGCAAAATTAGCAACCTTACCCCTTGGAAAAACAGCACAGTATATTGAACCACCAGAAGTTAACAGACTTGGCACTGCTTATTGGAAGTCCCGCATCTACAGATACCATGGCTGGGTAGGTTCTTCCTTCTCCTTCACACAACTGCCATCTATTTGAGAAATGTAGCCATGCACTGGTTATTTATTAACTATATTTTAATGAGTATTTATTCCATGGACTGTGATGCACCAAATGCTTTTTTCCAAGGACTTACAGTTTATATCCTGCATTGTAGTAAGATCGGGGACCAGCTGAATGTTAGGGTCCACTGTGGCATTGCACACATAGGGAAATTGAGGTTTTTCTGGGTTGAATAAGAGGAACAGCATAGATAAATAGTAATTCCAGATAAATAAGAGGCTTTAGACTCCAGGTTTATTTTTCAAATTTTGAAACTAAGATAATTATGGTATGAAATAAGAACACATCAGCATCATTTTCCTAAACAGAGATGCACAGCACTTGCTGCTGCATTTTACAGCAACAGTACCATATGGGAGAATCTAGTTCAGTCTTCTCAAGATAGCTGAAACTGCTCTCTGCAGTAAGGTGTAGGTGTCTGCAAATTACACAGCTTCTTGAGTCAGTGCCGATCTAGATTGCTCCATTCATAATTAGGCTTTTGATTGGTACCTATCCAGATCATCTCATTCATAGTATGACTTACAAGCAGGGATGGAGACAGACAGGCAAAGCAGTAATTGAGGGAATACCACGAGAACTGTTTCACATGGCAGAACTATTTCCTATGTCTGCTATTGTCAGAAAGTTCTCAGACATTTTGCTTTGCAAATACATGTTCATTGGCCATTGAACCCGTCCTCTTTGGGGATCCCTCCAGCCCAGTTTAAAATCACAGTTGCATAATGTATGTGCATTGCATCTGGATAACAGCAAACCTAAAAATCCATTGACTGTTTCAAATTATGCTTGAAGTCTTTGAAGCAAACACATCAAGGGTGCAAATTGTAAATGCTCAGGGATCTGCTCTTCTCTGCAATATGTGCAACTTTTTAACCTGACTAAAAGTCACATCCATGTAAAAGATAACTTTGAAGTAAGGACACCGTGATAAGCAAAATTCAAATAACTGATTCTAGCTACTCCAAATGCTAGTGTGTATCGTCATACCCTGGCTATTTCTTTCTTCCTGATATGCAGTATAAAAGGACAACACCTGAGAAGTTATGAGGCCTGATACTACAAGACTGTGAACTGGAGGAAGCTGAAGGTAATCAGAAGCAGCACCAGGCCTTGTGGTTTCACATGACATGAACTGAGCTGCAGACTATGCACAATGTCAACTACTTGCAGTCTTAGTTGTGTATTTTAAAGGCCAACTGAAACACAGAAGAATAATTTGCGTTGTATAGAATATATATACCTAAACATCTTTCACCTAGGTGATGTGCTTGATTAAGGTTTTGGGGTTAATATTTTTAGTCTAAAAAAGCCCTCTATTCTACTTGGCACTATAGAGAAAACTGTATGTTACATGAACCTATCTAATGTACTATCAGATAAAAATCAACAGTTACGTGATAGTAGTGTTTCCAGTGAAGAAAAGCAGAGCTATAAACTTACAGAAAATTACCTCCTTTTCTTGAGTTTCAAATGAAAAAGCTGCTATTACTCACACAAAATTAGTTGGAAGCTACAAGGCAGCACAGTGAGATAAAACCCCAGATTTTCACCTGTGTACAGTTAACTGCAACTGGACATAGTACTAAAATGAAAAACAAACAAAAAAAACCCAACAAACAAGAGGGAGGGGAGGAAGTCAGTCTTATCTCTGACCAATACAGAAGTGCTGGACACCTGTTGAGCTGTTCAGGAAAACTAAGGAAAAGCAATAATTCTTGAACAAGAGGTTAACACTGTAGATTGCTTTCCAGAAATGTAACACTCTCAGAGAAACTTTTGCTTTTACCCACTGTCTTTGCTAGAGCTTCCTTGTTCAGACTTGTAAACACATCTTCACCTGATTTGTGTCCTTGACAAAGGAACTGTAACTGGATCACAAGTAAAACTTTAAGCTCTTTTTCTATAAAGCAGGAAAATAAACAATTTTTAAACAAGCAAACAAACAAACAAACATAGGCTCAATAGGTGTACTAGAACAGGTAATGTGTGAAGAGAGGTATGGTCTACACAGATATTTCTTTTTAAAAATTGAGGACAGTCGAGTTTTGTGAAAGAAAAGAACAGAAAAGAAATGGGGGGGAAAGGAAAAGAGAGAAAAACAATAAAAGAAAAAGAAAGGAAAATAGATTAATGAAAAAGAAAAAGAAAAAAGAGACAAGGGGGAATAAACTAAGACTAAAGTACATGCAAATAATTCACCCTGCATTCTACATATAAGTAGGTAACTTTATGAAGAAAAAGTCAGAAACCTAGGTTTTAAAAGATGTAGAACAGGTAACATTGTGCCAATTTCAATCCAATAAAAACAGAACTGGCATTCACAGCTTAGGAGAGAATAGGCAGGAGCAACCTGAAATTTTGACTTTTTAGCCTAAATTGATATCTTAGCTGAATGGCAACAATTCTTCCAACTCAGTTTATCCTCAGTCCATCATTTGCAGGTCTCAAACACAGCTAGCAAAGACACTATAAAATACAAGGGTAGCTTCAAATACATGAGGAAACATGTAGTGTTCTTTCAGAGCAGCATTGAAATACTTTCACTAAATAACACAACCAATTTACATCTCAGTGAGTCATAACATATAACTACCATTGCCAGGTTCACAAATATTTTTAAAGTAACAAAATAAGCCATGCTGTTTAAAGACATTCTAAAGTAACACTGTAATGAAAAGACAAAGGGACTGGTATTAAACTCCCTTCATATGCAAACTAGGGAAAAGGAAACTCACAAAAAGAGCAAATCCTGTTTACAATAGCCATATGATTAGAATTGCCTATGAGGGGCTCCAAGTGCAGCCTCCTGACAAGGTCTGTCTGAGGAAGTCTCTCCCTGTGAATAAGCCTGTATCATGAGCCCCATTTTGCAATCCCGCAACAAAACAAACAAGGAAACCCAAACTAGATTTCAGTTGTGAGCATTTTGCTGTGTCTGGAAAGCAGCAGAACAAAGGAGACAAACTCCCCGCAAAAGCAGCAGCTGCTATCTAAAATACTACCAGAACTATTTAACAACAACTTACATAAAGCCCACAAAAACTAAGTCACTTCTGTAAAGGAAGAGGGTGTTTTCTTGTCATGTTAGGCTGTATTTTCCCGGTCAACCACTGAAGTCTCTTACCTGAGCTGATCATACTGTGCATTCTTTGCTGAGCCAAGAGCTGTTCGCGTCCAGAAACTCCATCTGAGGAAAAACACGATTCACTCTCGTAAATTGTCTGCAGCATATTCCAACTGGTCTGCACTTCAGCTACACAAGAGATTCATCACTGCACTTGCACATGGGCGTCGGGCACGACCCTCTGCGGTCCTACCTCCTCAGCGAGGGTTGTTAAGATAATATGCTTCGGTAATTAGCAGTATTTAAGCATTTGCACAAGTATCTGTCAGGAGAGGGGAAAGCCCCCAAAAATCCACCGGCAGCAGCCCCCGCCCGCTGGAAGGAGCCGTGAGCGTGCGGGGGGCTGCGCGCTGCCGACTTGGAGCAGTTGCGTTCGGGCGGCCAGCGGCAGGTGGAAGGAGAAATGAAGAAATATCTCTGCGCTTTGGGCTTCCTGGCAGGGCGGGGTGGGGGGGGAACTGCCCCTAACAAACCATCTAACCGAATGAGCCACCTTTCCAGGGACCAGGAGCCTCGGAGGGTTTAATCTGAATGACCCCAGGCTAGCCCCGCGTTGCTGTGCCCGCACCCCTCTCCTCTGCCGGCCGCCTGTCCCTCGGCCAGGCGGCTGGGCGAAGTTGGCGGGAGCAGCAGCGATAACTCATTTGCATTTGAATTGACACCCTCGTGGCCCAGCGGCGGCAGAAATAGAACAATGGCCGGCCTGAGCCAAAAATAGGTCAAGCATGGCCGGGTGATTGGAGCCTGCATTAATGCGTTTAAAAATACCACAGCAAACACAGCTGTCCAGTCTCTGTCTTTCAAACTGCCGCCCGTCCTCTCTCCGCCGCTCGGCCTCGAGCTCAGTTAACCCCTTCCCCCTGCCCAGCCCGTTTCGATGGGGAGACGCCAGGGAGGGAGGCCAGGGAGGGCAGGAGTGGGACAGGAACGCTCCTCTCCCGGGACTCGTGCCCCTCTCCCTCCTCACCCTCCCCCGGGGGAGTGTTTTGTGAAAAGCGAGCAGAACGCCACGGCCTCTGTCTGTATCGGTCCTAAAATAACGCTGGGAGGTTTTGCTGGCGATGTGGTTTCTGCCTCGCCCACGCGCAGCCATCCTGCTGTTCTATTTTTGCTGCCCGTTTCTCTGGCTACGCCACAGTTGGCTTTGGCAGGGGAGCCAGGCGGCTGCCTGCTCCCTGCAGGACCTGCAGCCGCCGCCGGAGAGGCGATTTCTGCAGCTAATCGGGTTGGGGGTAGCAGAAGGCGGGGGCAGATGTCAACCTGGGACCGGGTTTTGTGCGTGCAGTTGTAAGCAGCCTTTCCGTATTTAGCATGCTTCATATAATTCTTATAGTAAGTCACCAGTTGTGGCACAGCATGTTAAACACGCTCACCGTCTCTATGTTACTGTTTGGTTGAGTTGTTAAAATTTGGAGAGAGACAGCAGCTCACATTTATTTTTAGAAACATTAGGCAATTTGCACAGCGTCCTTTTCAGTTCTACAACATGATGTGGTTTTAGAAGAGTAACGTTTGACAGTGTATCAGACAACAGCACCATGCTGCTCTGTGGTTTGGAAGGTTTCACACACATCATATGTGAAGTCATTTTTCATAATGGTATTTCAGAAGTTGAAGATCTCATTTGCTGATTAATATACCTACACATTTTACTGTTACAGATAGTATTTTACTTCTCTAGGCCCTGCTCTGCCTTACAGCACTTTTTACACAGGTGACTAAAGCCTGTTGCTACCTACATATATTATACATCAGCTTGACTACTCACCTACCAAAATTACAAGTCCCCTTCCATGTTCCTGCTCTAGGGGAGCAACAGTGGCCACTGGGATGCGATTCTCCCCTGTAATTAAGAAAGTAACACAGGGGTTGTCTTGGAGCTTTCTAGACATCCACCAAATTCTCAACTCTTGACATAAATTTTTGCTCCTGAGGACACAAGAATCTGTCCATCACTTGAGGCTTGGTTTTGCCTTTTAATTTATATGACACATCATAGCCAAGGGAAGTATATATTTTTATATACTTCTCACAGTTGTGTTACCAAAGAAAAGATTCAGGGTAACAAAGTACTGTGAGACTCCTGTGATATCTGGATACTTGATGGAATCTGGGAGGTCTGTGCCTCAAGTCTCCTCCATCATCCCAAACCTTTGCTTTCTCCATGTGCCAAATGACCTGGGGTCCTGCTGAGGGTTAGGATCTGTCCCAGATGGACAGATGGCAGACCACAGCAGCTGGCAGCAGCACGGGTTTCCCTGCAGGATCCTTAAGTTAGCACCTATTGCTGCTCACCACCCTGCTCTCCTTGCCTTCTTTCTTCCCTCCTCCCATTTTCCATGGCAGCACTGCTCCTGGGGAAGCAGTGCTCTGCCGATGGCATCTACCCAGCTCTGCAAAGGGGCACGGGCACAAGCAGGGACATTGGCAGCACAGGGACAGGTAAGGTGTTACAGTGCAAGACAGCAAGTGAGCATAACACATACCATTGCATCACTGACTGCTGACAATTTGATATCATAAACATTTTCTCTGAAAAATAAAGATACCCAAATGTTCTGTGGGAAATACGTGCCACTTCCACAGTACAGGGCAGGAGAAGTTTAACACAGTGCAAGAGGGATCACCAGTAGAAACAGAAATCTTCTCTAATGCAGAAAAAGCTTTTTATAGAAAGAAGCAAATAAAAAAGTGGAATTGCTTATGCCCTTCAGCCAACCAGAACATGACTCTGTCTGATGATTCAGTGCCTCAAAATAATCAAGTTTCATATTACAGGGAAACTCTGGAGGAATAAGTTAAAAACAAGTCAGAACATGGAAAATGGTG